>NC_033795.1:36909553-36947468 GCF_001876935.1 Asparagus officinalis
TATTGGCTAAATTCTTTTGTTTTCATGATCATTGGTTTTGCTTTAATGAGAGGTTTGCATTTATATAACCTTCCGGGTTTATTGGGTGTTTATTCCTAAATCATGTTTACCGGATGCTAGAATGATTATATGGGTTGGAACAAGCTTAAGAGCTTGATATATTGTTGCCTCTCTTGAAATTCTTTTATCAAAGATTTTGTTTTGAATTATTGCTTTGAATTCATTATATTTTACTTATATGATGATATTTATGTAAAATGTTCATATGGGTTGATACTAGCTCAAGAGCTAGATATAGTTGCCTCTCTTGATTTTTGAAAATCAATGATGATTTGGTTTTATGATTTAAACTTTGATTTATGATTTCAATTGGTTGACTTGTTTTCATTTGAAAACTTTTTTACATGATTCTCATGTTTCTCTTCTTTTGATTTCATAAATCTATTTTATACATTGGCTTTTATGATATGAGACAATATGTTCATCTTGATATATTTATATATGTTCTCATTTTCTCTTGAATGTGAGTGATTTTTAGCATATTTTTTATGCTTGCTCACATGTTATGCCATGATCTTTTATTGCTTATATTCTATATGGCTTTTTGATAGGGGGAGCAATCCCTATACTTGTTTGATACTCACCTATGCTTATTGATAGGGGGAGCTTTCGCTCTCTTTCATCTATATGGTTTTCCTCTTTTTGATGTTGTCAAAGGGGGAGAAATATTGTGAGTATACATTTCCTTTCATATATGCATGTGAATTATAATTTATATATTCATTTGTATATTCTTTCTTGTTCATATGCATGTGAATTATAACTTATATATTCATTTCCTTTCATGCATATATCCTTTTTGTAAATTGTTTGTAATCATCAAAAAGGGGGAGATTGTTGGCCTTCTTGTTTTGATGATGATTTACAAACAATTTACCACTAATGTTGTTTGTCTAGTATTTGTGCATTCCTATGTATTGTAGACAAACAACGTTGTTAGAGGATGGATGGAATAGAGCTTTACAATTCAAGTTCAAGATCAAGTTCAAGCTTCATCCGCAAAGTGTACCAAGTCAAGCTTATTGAAGATCAAGATCGGCTTGGGTAATCTAGTTTAGGTTTTATATTATGTGTGTTAGATACTCTAAGCTCAATATCATATACACACACATATTTGGTTTCTAAGCTCAAATATTGTATTCTCAGTTTATAGACTTAACAATCAACATATACATATTTTATCAAGTCTGTATAATCATTGTGCAAAGTTTCAAAACATTGTTTATGTCAAAACATCAAACTTCATGTATATCACTTTTTTCATGTTTTGAACACTTTTGCAAAATAATAAGATTTCACAATTGGGAAATGTAAATTGGAAAATTCTTGTTGTAACATGTTTAAAATATCATTTGTAAACATTTCTCAAAGTTTCATCAAGTTTGGAATTGATTTGTTATGTTTAAAGGAATTTACAAATTCATGTTTTCGTTCGTGCACATGTTCGTGCATGTTTTACAAAACTGATGAGTTTTCGCAAATGGGAAGTGATATTTAAAAAATTCTTTCTCTGACATGTTTATCTACGTGTTTAGAAACTTTTCTCCAGTTTTTACTATTTTTGGAGTTGATTTACTGTGCCAATTGATTTTACAAAATCGTATATGTCAACAGTTTTTCTGAAACTGTAAATCTGTATTCAAATATTTATTTCTCTCAACTGGGAAAAGATTTTTCAGAAATTCTTTCTCTGAAATGTTATTCTACATGTCTAAAACATTCCCACAAAATTTCATAATTTTTGGAGTTTATTTACTATTTTAAATTGATTTTACAAAATAGCTGTGCACTGCTACAGTAACTCCGGTCAACCGGACCGGTTGACCGGAAATATCTCTGGAACTTTTTCAGGTTTGTACAGTGCGAGCGGTCGACCAAAAAAAAGGTCGGTCGACCGCCCAGCTCCCAAAATGCCCATAACGGCTATTTTTTTGTATCCGTTGGAGGGGTTTTTGGTCTTTTGGTTTGAGCTTTTGTTTGAGGTATTGGGAGGCTATAAATACCCCCTTATACCTCAGTTTTAAAATATCTAAGAGAATGTTTTAGAAAAAGTTTAACAAGGGTTTAAACTTGTTTAAGTGTTGTTTAAGTTTGTTTAAGAAGCTTTTAAGCATTTGAGTGTTTGGGTTTGTGAAATTAACTTCACAAGAGCTTGAGGAGTTCTTCTATTGGTGCTTGAGCATTCAACCTTTCCTCCTTCAATCTCTTGATCTACTTGAGAAGTCTTCTAAACTCTATTTCTAGCTCTTTTTATATATTTGATTATCATTGTTATTAAGCTAGAATTATATTGAGTTTAGTTTTGATTTATTTAATCTACACACCCACATTAAGCTTTTAGTATTTACATACATAGTATAGTTGAGTGGTGAGAGATTGTAACTTTGAGTTGTGCTTATTTGAGTTCTCATCTATTGTAGAGAACAAATTTATATTTGTTACATTGAGTGTGCTGTGAAGTTTTTGGTGAAATAGAAAACCGTATTGTGAGGGTGGAGTGTAGCCACATTGTGAGAGAGTGTGTGGTGATCTCCTCGAGGTGAGGAGCGGAGACGTAGGTCGTGGGGACCGAACTCCGTGAGAGAAATTGTGAGGTGTAAACGTTATTCGGGTGAGCGTAGAAAACCCGGTTGTGATAGTGGATTCTCCCCGGGAGGGGGGAGCAGAGACGTAGGACGGAAGGTCCGAACTCCATGATCATCTTTGTGTGTTTGTGATTGTCTTGGCATCTCACTTGTGCTTATTGTTCATATCATTCTTGTCGCCATTATCTATTGTTCACATTGTCCACTATCTTGTTTATCTTGTTTATGTTTATATCACCCTTAGTTTATATATCCTTGCATATATATTTCATCATATAGGATATATCACTTTGTATATATTGCTTATTCTTGCTTATAACTCTTGTATATCTATCTTGCAAGAATACAACTTGTTAATTAATTTTAATTGGTATTTAATCGGATTAGATTAGCATAAGACCCTAATCACCCCCCTCTAGGGTCTAACATTATCTTGTTAGGATAAGTAAACAAAACCTCTCGCCTTGGCTTTGATGGAGCCGGTGGAGGTTTAGGGAAAATAGAGCACTGAGACCAATGAGCAAACACCAGACTTAATATTTCTGAGAAGAAAGAGTCTGATAGACCTGTCTTAAGTTCTTCCTCAGCGCTTCCAAATCCGATGTTCATAACTCCAAGGTCTTCTTTGGAAATCTCCTCATAGTCATCAGTAGGAAGGAACCCTTCCTCATCCTCCACTCTACCTCTGCCTCTGCGGGAGGGTTTGACAGGCTTCTTCCCCTACTTCTTCAAAAGGCCAGCATCACGAGTGGCCTTAACAATAACTCAAACTAAATATTCGGTCTCCAACTCTGTGATGTCTTTCACGTTCATAAACTCATTCGTAGAAATGATCCACTTGCAGCTGACGAAGGTAACTTGTGGTTTACGCTTGGATGTAGGGAGAGTGAAGGTGGTGCCCGTACAACCTGTCATGCTCCAAAGCCATGCTCGAACACCGTCTATAAGACCTCACTCGGTTCTCAAGCCTCAGTTCAGGTTCCCAACATACAGTTGGTCATAACTGAACTAACGAGCAAATCGACTAGGCAAATAAGGCTCTATATGACAACAACCCTTCACCCAAAGGACGAGATATCCGGGACTGATGTTCATCAACGATTGGAAACACCTATATCAAGAGAAGTCCGACCAGTCCCTTGGGGGTGATTAGGGTCTTATGCTAATCTAATCCGATTAAATGCCAATTTAAAACTAATTAACAAGTTATCCTAGCAAGTATGAAATACAACAAGATATGTAAGCTAGGATAAGCAATATGAATAAATGAATATATCCTATCAATGAGATATTACAAGTATATGAGCAAGGATATATAAACTCAAGGATAAACAATCTAAACTAGATAGTGGGCAATATAATCAACAAGCAATATACAAAGGCGATATAAGATATGAACATAAAAGTAAGTGCGCCAATGCAATCACAAACAAACAATATGATTACGGAGTTCGGTCTCCACGACCTACGTCTCCGCTCCTCACCTAGAGGAGATCTCCACTATCTCAACCGGGTTTTCTACGTTCACCCGAACAACGTTTACACCTCACAATACAATCACTATGCAATCACACTTCACACACTAAGTGTTGGTCCTAGCCCGTGTCCTCCTCCTCAAGTGCTCGGTTACAACCTCTCCCTAGGCACGTCAACTGACGCCACTCCTCTTGGATTCGACCATGTCTCTCACCACACACTTCTCTCGGTGTACAAGTGTATTACAAGTGAATCCTCACAATTAGGCTCAATACAAAGTATTTGTTCTCTACAATGAATGAGAACAAATTATAAGCTCACTCTCTAAGTTACACAATCCCACAACCCAATTATACTATGAATGTAAATACAATAAGCTCAATAGGTTGTGTGTGAACAAAGAGATAAAACAATATAAACTCAATATGAAATCTAGCTTATGAAATTAAGAACAAACTTATAAAATGCTAGAATTGAGTTTAAGGAAACTTCTCTATAGATGACAAGAGAGAGGGAGAAGAATGAATGCTCAAACACCAAGGATGATCTCCACTTGCTCTTGTGAAATTTGCTCCACAAACCAAACTCTTGTAAATGCTTAAAAGCTTTTTAAACAAACACTAAAAACAAACTTAAACCCTTGATTAAAACTTTCTTAAACTTGTTTTAAAACTCTCTTGATCAAAATGACAAAAATAGCCACAACAAACAGCTCAGGAAATAGCCGTTGGGAAAGCAACGGTAATATGGGCGGTCGACCGGAAATTCTATCGGTCGGCCGACGGAGAGCAAAAACCCGAAGAAACGATCTGGACCATCGTCAGTCAACCGGTGCGGTCGACCGATGGAGCTTTCGGTCGACCGCATCGGTCGACCGACCAACTCTCTGGTGCACACTGACGGCTGAAAATATGAGCGGTCGATCCGGTCGACCGAAAATTGACATGCAGAAAAACAGGTTTTAGAAGCTGATTTTGAGACTTTAGGAAAATTGTTAAAAATAACAAATGAAGTCCAAAAATAATGAAACTTTGGGAAAAGTATATAAACATGTAAGTGAACATGTTACAAAAAGAATTTTCCAAATTGCATTTCCCATTTGTGAAAAATAATCATTTTGCAAAATAGTTCAAAACACGAAAATGTAAACATGTGAAATTTTGATATTTTGAAGCTCGACTTGGTACACATGCGGATGAAGCTTGAACTTGATCTTTAACTTGAATTGCAAGGCTTCACCAACATTCCGCGAACCTCCTTTGGATATGATCGTTGAAGCTCTATTCCATCTATCCTCCAACTACGTTGTTTGTCTACAATACATAGGAAGTAGTAAATTGTTTGTAAATCATCATCAAAACAAGAAGGCCAACAATCTCCCCCTTTTTGATGATGACAAACAATTTACAAAAAAGGTATATGCATGAAAGCAAATGAATATATAAATTACAATTCACATGCATGTAAACAAGAAGGAATATACATATATTCACAATATTTCTCCCCCTTTGACAACATCAAAAAGGGGACAAATGTATGAAGAGAGCGAAAGCTCCCCCTTGTTTTCTTTCGAAAACTATTTGTTTTCTTTCGAAAACTCTTTTTACATGATTCTCATGATTGTTGGCCTTCTTGTTTTGATGATGATTTACAAACAATTTACTACTAATGTTGTTTGTCTAGTGTTTGTGCATGTATTGTAGACAAACAACTTAGTTGGAGGTTGGATGGATTAAGCCTACACGATCATATCAAGAGGTTGGCGGAATTGTGGAGTGAAGCATCGTACAATTCAAGTTCAAGATCCAAGTTTAGCTTCATCCACAACGTGTACCAAGTTGAGCTCAATGAAGATCAAGATCAAGCTTGGGTAATTTAGTTTAGGATTTAAAATACGTTAAGCTCAATATCTATACACACACATTTATTGGTTTCTTCGTATATATATATATATATATAGTTATATATATATACATAAGTTTTGGTTTCTATGCATATATATAGTTATATATATACATACATGTGTTTTGGTTTTTATGATATTACATACTCTATTGTGTTTTAGTACTTATTGCATAGAATATGTAATTTTATAAAAATATTTTATTATTAGTTTGTAGACTTCAATATCAGTTTATACATGTTTTACTAAGTCTATAAAAATATTTCACAAAGTTTCAAAAGTTGGTTTATGTCAAAACATCAAAATTCAAGTATATCATATTTTCATGTTTTGGACTATTTTGTAAAATGATGATATTTTTCACTGTAGCATGTTTATTATCATGTCTACAATCATTCCCCAAAGTTTTACATTTTTTGGAATTTATTTGATATTTTTAAACAGGGTTTTAAAATCAGAAAAACAGTTTTTCATGTATCAGTTTTCGGTCGACCGATCCGGTCGACCGCTCATATTTTTAGCCGTCACTGGGCTCCAGAGAGTTTGTCGGTCGACCGGTGCGGTCGACCGACAACTCTCAATCTATCTAAGAATGTTTTAAAGAGAGTTTTAAAAACAAGTTTAAGGAGTTTTGTTTAAGGGTTTAGTGTTTGTTTAAAAAGCTTTTAAGCATTTACAAGAGTTTGGTTTGTGGAGCAAATTTCACAAGAGCAAGTGGAGATCATCCTTGGTGTTTGAGCATTCATTCTTCTCCCTCTCTCTTGTCATCTATAGAGAAGTTTCCTTAAACTCAATTCTAGCATTTTATAAGTTTGTTCTTAATTTCATAAGCTAGATTTCATATTGAGTTTATATTGTTTTATCTCTTTGTTCACACACAACCTATTGAGCTTATTGTATTTACATTCATAGTATAATTGGGTTGTGGGATTGTGTAACTTAGAGAGTGAGCTTATAATTCGTTCTCATTCATTGTAGAGAACAAACACTTTGTATTGAGCCTAATTGTGAGGATTCACTTGTAATACACTTGTACACCGAGAGAAGTGTGTGGTGAGAGACGGGGTCGAATCCAAGAGGAGTGGCGTCGGTTGACGTGCCTAGGGAGAGGTTGTAACCGAGCACTTGAGGAGGAGGACACGGGCTAGGACCAACACTTAGTGTGGGAGGTGTGATTGCATAGTGATTGTATTGTAAGGTGTAAACGTTGTTCGGGTGAACGTAGAAAACCCGGTTGTGATAGTGGAGATCTCCTCGAGGTGAGGAGCGGAGACGTAGGTCCTGGGGACCGAACTCCGTAATCATATTGTTGTTTGTGATTGCATTGGCGCACTTACTTTTATGTTCATATCTTATATCGCCTTTGTATATTGCTTGTTGATTATATTGCCCACTATCTAGTTTAGATTGCTTACCCTTGTGTTTGCATATCCTTACATATATCACATTGTATATCTCTTTAATAGGATATATCATCTTGTGTTAGTTTATATATCCTTGCATATACATATTCATCATATAGGATATATCTTTTTGTTTGCATTGCTTATCCTAGCTTATATATCTTGTGGTATTTCATATTTGCTAGGATAACTTATTAATAAGTTTTAATTGGCATTTAATCGGATTAGATTAGCATAAGACCCTAATCACCCCCCTCTAGGGTCTAACAATTGGTATCAGAGCTTGATGCTCTTTGATTTAAGGTCTAACCACTTTGAGTTAAAGATCCAAGTTATCTTATTTGTGCTAATCTAGTTATGATTACTTTTGTCTTGCTTGCATATTTTCATATATATATATCATGAATATAAATGCATTTCGTTTAGGCTATGAATCAAATGTTGCTCCTAAACTCATTAATTTTCCCTATGCTCAATAGGCTTCTAGATTTAAACTATTTATTGAATCTAGAAATATCGACTTATGGAAAATTATTGATTGTGCTTATATTGTGCCCACATTAGAGAAATCTAAGTGGAGCAATCATGATAATAAAATGTTTAATATGAACAAGCGAACTCGCTTGTGCATATGATAGATTAATGCATGCCTATACTAAGTTGCATAATAATTTTATAGATTTGAAAAGCAAGCATGTTAATTTGAAATCCGATCATGAGTTGCTAGGTTCCAAATTTGATATCATTGCAAAAGAAAATATTGTGCTTAAAGAAAACAATGACTTATTAAATTTGGAAAATGAAAAATTGACCTCATCTATTTCTAGCTTATCTCATGCTAAGAACAATGCCATATTAGAAGTAGAGAACATTAGAAATGAGTTTAATTCTTTATGTTCTACTTCTAATGCTAATGCATATGTGCCTAATGATGAGTTGAATAATATTAAAAATAGAATATCATCTTTAGATTCAACTCTTAAATCATGCATTGTCAATAATAACAAGCTTATGGACATGTGTGCTAAATCTCATGCTAAAACATCTAAACATCCTATTCATCATGCACACATGTATAGTAAAGTCTACAAATACACAAATTGCGGTCGTAAAGGCCATCTTGCTAGATTTTGCTATGATGCACAAAAACCCTCTAAGGCTCATATTAATCCTTCTTGTGCATCTCATCAAGCTTCATCATCACATCGGTGAAAGGCTTTGAAAACCACTTGCTCTCCTCTAATGATTGCAGGAGGGGGACGGAGGTATCGACAGTGCTCGGTGCTAACATCAAATCGGGTCGATGAAAGACAAGCCATGTCATCAGATATGTATATGGGAACTCGACTTTCACGGGAAGGATCTCGGTCGACGGTTCGGGCCCTATTTGCATAAGACCATCGACCATGTATCTTAAGCCTACAACGAATATCAGCGACCATCATTGGAAGTAGAGAAAGATCCTTCCCATAAGCTAACTGGATAGCCGGGAAGAAAACCTCAATCGACAAAGTGTCAAAAAATTAATATGGAACAACGCACTTCTTCAACCAAATAGTGAGATATCCTGCCAGAAGAGTCATAGGCCAAATACGCTTCTGCGCATGCCACAGGAACGTTTGAAACTTGTTCCCTACTAGAAAAGGGCCCTCAACAACAGCAATAGTGAATGATTGAGCACTGGTCTTCTCGATCAGATCATTAACTACAAAAGGAGTTAGGGGAGCTAACTCAAAAATAGCTTTGCTAGAATTACTCTCCAAGTGCTAAAATAAATAATCAGCAAACTGCTTCAAGCTTATCTATTTCTTCTTCTTCGCCATGGGGTTCATACTGACTAGAGTAGTCTGATAGTGACACATAAGATCCCAGAATATATCATACATGTCAGAAGAAGCTCTCTTCAACTGCCTCCGCTGCCGATTGGTAGGAAAATACTCCTGGTGTAGATAATCTTCCATCGGAAGTCCGAAAACCTTTTGCATCTCATGAAGAGCAAACCCTAACTCTCCATTGTGAGTCAAGAAAGTGTTGGTGTCAGGGTTATAAAGCTCCAACAATGCTAGGAAATGATGTCTACTGATCGGTAATCTGTACATAGTAGCGCGTACCGATGCATACAATCCACTGTGCTTCAGTTCATTCTCCCAGCATCCGAGAACATAACTCATCATACGAGTCCACCACCTCTTCGGTAGCGAATGCATCTAATCGTAGCACCTGTAGTCCTTCATGTTAGACCCTAGAGGGGGGGTGATTAGGATCTTATGCTAATCTAATCCGATTTTATGCCAATTAAAACTAATTAACAATATATCCTAGCAAGTATGAAATACAACAATATATATGAACTAGGATAAGCAATATGAACAATGAGATATATCCTATATGATGAATATATATATGCAAGGATATATAAACTAACACAAGGGGTAAACAATATGAACTAGATAGTGGATCATATAAATAATGAGCTAATGACAATGGCGACAAGAAATATAAACACAAGTATAAATAAACGCCAAAGCACACTCAAACACAAGATATGATCACGGAGTTCGAACCTTCCGTCCTACGTCTCCGCTCCCCACTCCCGGGGAGAAATCCACTATCACAACCGGGTTTTCTACGCTCACCCGAATAACATTTACACCTCACAGTGTCGGTTTTCAACGCTCACCGAACAACGTTCACTCCTCACACTTGGTTTTCTAGTTCACCGAAAACTTCACTACATACTCGGTTTCTAGCTCACCAAAAACCTTACAACACTCACAATGTAACAAATATAAATTTGTTCTCTACAATAGATGAGAACACAATTAGGCACAACTCAATGTTATAATCTCTCACAACCCTAATATACTATGTATGCAAATACAATAAGCTCAAGTGAGTGTGTGTAACAATGAGATATAAATAAAAAACTTAACTCAATAAGAACTAGCAATAAGATTGATATGAAATACAATAGTAGAAATGCTAGGAAATAGAGTTAAGGAAACTTCTCTATAAACACAAAGAGAGGATGATGAAATGTTGAAGATGAACTCTTCAATAGTTGATGTAAACTCCTCTTTGAAACAGCAAACCCAAAACAAACTTAAACCAAAACTAAACAAGCTTAAACCCTTGTTTAAAACATTGTTTAAAAACTTCTTGGGATTACTTGAAAGAGAACAGCAATAGGGTATTTATACATATTCACAATCTCAGCCAAAACCCCTAAGTACAAGTCCAAAAAGTCCCAGAAAAAATCAGCTCAGAAAATAGCCGTTAGAGAACCAACAGTCATATTGGCGGAGCGGCGGTCGATCGAAAATTCTCGCGGTCGACCGCGATCCAGGTTCCAAAAGGAGAAAACGCACAGACTTATTCGGTCGACCGGTGCGGTCGACCGATGGAAATTTCGAGCTCTCGGTCGACCGCACCGGTCGACCGACAAACTCTCTGCTGCCCACTGTCGACTGAACATATGAGCGGTCGACCGGTGCGGTCGACCGATAACTGATACTACATAAAACTGGTTCTGAAAGCTGTTTTTCTGAATTTAAAACACTGTTTAAAAATATCAAACAAATTCCAAAAAATATAAAACTTTGGGGAATGATTGTAAACATGATAATAAATATGCTACAACGACTGGTTTCCAAAAAGGACTTCCCAAATAAAAAATATAATCATTTTACAAAATAGTCCAAAACATAAAAATATGAGATACTTGAATTTTGATGTTTTGACATAAACCAACTTTTGAAACTTTGTGAAATGTTTTTATAGACTTAGTAAAACATGTATAAACTGATATTAAAGTCTATAAACTAATAAGACAATATTTTCACAAAATTACATATTCTATGCAATAAGTACTAAAACACAATAAAGTATGAAATATGTAATATTATAAAAACCAAAACACATGTATGTATATATATAACTATATATATGCATAGAAACCAAAAACTTATGTATATATATATAACTATTCTTTAACTTGAATTGTATGTTGCTTCACTCCACAATTCCGCCAACCTCCATTGGATATGTTCGTGAATGCTCGATTCCATCCATCCTCCAACTACGTTGTTTGTCTATAATAAATAAGAAAACACAAATACTAGACAAACAATATTAGTGGTAAATTGTTTGTTAAACATCATCAAAACAAGAAGGCCAACACTTCATAGGGAGTTTCCTCCCAAGTCTGGCGAGATGGTTCCTCACTGTGTTTGCAGCTATCAACATTTCATCTGGCGGTGCTGAATCAAGTCCTAGAATCTCTAGTTGAAGGCTACGAATATAGTTATACCCATTTGAACCGGGGGTCTTATGCTGGGTAATAAATCCACAGAGGAATCGCTTGTGATCATCTGAAAGAGGCCAAGACATCTCCCATCCTACGGCCGGCTTGCGCCTCTAAATGTGCAAATGAATACTGGTGAGGAATAGGAGGGATATATAGTGGATTTCTACCGTCATCATTTAGTCATTGCTCATCCTCAAGAGTCAGCACATATGGATCCTCAACATTATCACTGAACAAATAATCCGGCTTCTTCAAAGCCTGAGTAGAGCTAGAATCTTCAGTATGGAGAGCATCTGTGATGAACTGTCATAATGTACGACGACCCTCATCTCGTACTAGCTGAGGGACCTCCTTAGGTCCAGCCGGATCAAACTAAGGAGTCGAACCAATAAGCAACTTATCAACACTAGTGGTAAAAATCTCTCTGCTACAACTGCTCATGGCGTAAGGTGGGAATCCATCCGTAGGAAACTCAACTAAAATAGATAGCGCACACTTAGAAAAATGTTTCCAAAACGAGAACAAGGAGTTGAACTCATCTCACAAATCGGCGAGATAGAGTCACTACTTGATCAATTGGCGAGACGATGTCAACTGTTCTACACGAGAGGGACAATGTACATTGTCACGCAAATAATATGACAATATACCCCACCCTACAGAGTGCAATACAACATAAAATAGCCCCATCAACCTAAAGACGTGTACTGGCCAAGCAAATCATGTCTTTTAAAGCTTTAATCCCCATAAAGGAGGACATCGGCTCTTCCCAAATGACTCGCCAAGGAGACAAACAAGGGTGTAATACACAAGATATAAAATTTACAAAAGCTATAAAAGCTCACCCCGTATGAAGAAGCTGTAGGAGCCTCCCTCTCTCTATGCTGCGAAGTCGAGCAACTCCTGTAAAAGCGCGGTCGTCGTGGAGACATTGCTAACCTATAATGAAGATCAGCGGGTCATGTACAATCATAAATTCAAGAACCCAAAATTAAAAAGGAAAATTATGAACTTTAACCGAAATCCTACAGATAAAGCGGGATTTTACGATTAAAGTCTAATTAAACCTACATACAAACAATGTGTTCGATTTACATCCAAAACCCCTCAAAATATTTTTAGCCAAATACCCAAAATGCCCTTCATCAAGAGTTCGGCCATGGGTATGCAACCCAAGTTTATCAAATTTGGCCATGATCAAGCCCCTCAAACACCTCAAAATTTTGGCCATGTATGCAATATAACCCCTCAAAAAATTCGGCCATGGCCTCAAGCCTATCAAAAACAAGTTTCAAACTCCATCCTCATGCAAAAAGAAAAAAAAGCATCAAAATTTCGGCCATATCCCCATACCCACAATCAAAGTTTCAATCTTTCCTCCAAAACCCATAAGTTCTTGAAATAAAATCAAGCATACAAGTTGTGGTGGAAGCTTACCCAAATCAAGAGCTTGAGAGTAATTTTTAGCCAAGAACAATAGGAGGGGAAGATGAGGCTTCAAATCCTTTTAGAAGAAGAGTTTAAGAGTCCTTAAAGAGGGGATTAAGAGTTCTTAAAGAGAAGAATTTATGGGTTATGAAGAAGTGGGTTTTGGGATAAGAAAATAAGAGGGAATTCAAAATTTGAGGGGGAACACAAAGGACTCCTGTACAAAACTCTACACCCATGTCAACTGTTATATTAATACAACTGGTACGTTTTAATTTGTAGATATTTATCCCATAATTATTTAATTTTTTAAATATAAGTAATTATTTTTATTAATGAAATTCGTTTAATTACCTAACCCTAACCCTAATTAAACTATATATATACCCCCTCTCCTGTTCACGAAAAGCAGCCGCCCCCGATATATTTCTCTCTCTCTCTCTCTCTCTCTCTCTCTCTCTCTCTCTCTCTCTCTCTCTCTCTCTCTCTCTCTCTCGTTTTCATATTTTCACACTACCTGCCTTAGCCACTCGCCCCAGCTACAAACCGGCAGCCTCCTCCTCATCCTCAACCTCCTCCACCTTCGTCTTAACCCGAATGCCCTGAACTCACTGCCGACCTCGTCCCACATCCCCTCCCTCCGCCGCTCAGCCCGGTCCTCCTCTGCCCGCCGGCACCCAGTCCATCACCCCCTTACCCGTTCCTCTCAGTCACCGCTGTCTCGTCCCGCTCGACCGCACCACCCAAACCAACCACCAGCCCACCACTATCCGCTCCTCCATCACCCCCCTGAACTTGTAGCTGCTTAGGCCCTTGAGCTGCCACTCGCCTCCCCTGAGCTCGCCGTCGAGTTCCCCTCGCCCAGCCTCACCACATGGCCTAGCTCCACCAGATCTGGGCTGCCGCTCACCGTGCCCACGACTCCACACATGCTGTATAGTCATCTTCCCCTACGCGCCACATCGACATCGTTGTTTCATTCGATAATACCCTAGGCAAGATCCTGATTCCCGTTTTGTTTCGTTTCAATTCTTATATTTGTCGTACGTACGAATTTATGTTTTTAATTGTTTATTAGTATTTTAGATCGGTAATAATTGTCTGTGTGAGTTTGATGAATAATATTAAATGAATCGTAATTATGTGATAAATAATATTTTCAAAATAATTATAATAGATTAAAGAATTTATTTTGACAACGGCATTATTTTAGAATAATTATGATATTTTTGAATTTATTTTGTGGAAGAGATCATTTTAGAATGATAAATATTTTTAAAAGAAATCATTTTGGGAAAATAGACTATTAGAAGATTAATGAGAATTTATCTTGTAAAAGATTATTTTGAATTTATTAATTTATTATTATTTTTAAGAGATTATTTTCGAATAATTATTATAAATTAAAAGGAATTTATTTGTGAAAGGAATTATTTTAGGAAAATTATAATACTTTAAATTAAATTATTTTTGGAAAAGATTATTTTTGGAATTAATTAAAATCTTGTGTTGGTGGTTGTAGACTGCGACATTTCATGTGTAAAACAATTACGATTTCCATTTTCTTTTTGACCATAGTTATATCAGATGTTACCTAGCTGCTGATGTTTTTATAAGTAGTTTAAAAGATCGAATAACAAAATATTAACAAAATCAGATTGCATGCATGATTTTACTGTTCATAATTACATTTCATGTTGTATGATCCTATTTTAATGTATTTGACACGTCATAATGTTATTGCATAGAAGTAGTCATATTATTTATTGTTCCTTGTTGTGTTTGAGAACTATTAGTAGTTCATGACTTAGTGGCCTCGTGCGTCATGAACAGATTTAGTGACATGTGTGGGTGCGTTGACTGAATTTAGGTGATGAACCCGAGATCTATTATAAATCATGTTTGTTGACTTAGAGAAACAAGAAGAGTTGGGATGGAAAAGTCTTGGTTCATGTGATCGGATATGGCTGTTTATGGATCTTCCAAATCCGCACTGGTGAAAATCGTGTAGTCACTGGGGTTGGTTTGTTAGGCCAAAGTGAAAATCGTGTAGTTACTTTGATCAGTGAAAAACGTATAGTCACCCGAGTTCTGCTTGAGTTCGGACCAGGCCGAAATTGGATTACGTGTAGTCCTTTGACCGATATCGTGTAGCGGCATTGGATGCACGTAGAGGATTTGTGAATAGTCAATTATCCGAGAATATGAACTTTGAGTTGGATTTTCTACTGACTATTATAATCTAGTGGTGATTTGCATCTAGTTGTTAGAATTACAGTTGCATACTTCTATTTTTATATCATTACTGTTATTGCATTGGTTATTCGACCGTTTCTTTCTTCCCTGTGGGATCTTACCGTGTGCTATGCACGCTGATGTACACCTGTTTTATCTGGTGTGCGTCAGATTTAGAGGATGGACAGGTTCAGTATGATGATGTAGTAGAGCCGGTGTATGCCCAATCGGAGTGTCTTCCAGATGGAGTAAAAGGACAAACTGAAGCCTAGTCATTTTCTTCTATAGTAGTTGATAAACACTAGAACTCTTTTAGTAATTTTCTTTAGTATGATGTTGGATTTAGTTATTTTAGTAGCACTTTCCTTTTATTATGGACTATGTATTTTTTTTTTATATTCCTAGTTGAACCGTTTTGTAATAAGGGCATGTTTGACCCGTATATTATGTCTCGAATGATCTACTTTTGATGATATGTCTATTTCTTATTCTGGATTGTTTACTATATTCTTATTATTTGTGATCGGGGACCTGTGATGAATATTCTTTTGCTTAACGCTTAGCGTATTAGATTAAGAAAAAAAGGTTTAGTGTATATTTCTCCTCAATCTAATACGTCACGGGCTTGTTCACGTTCTGATTCCTTGGTATTTTGGGAAGCGGGGCATGACAACATCTTACTTGGTTCATCTCTTATCTCTCAGTGAAGCAAATGACAACACACAGTGGTCTACTACTGAGGCAGAATATCGTGCTATGGTTAACACTACTCTGGAGATTCATTAACTACCTCATCTTCTATAGGATATCAGTATCTCTATTCCTTCTCATGTTCATCTATTTTGTGACAATAAGAGTTCTATTTAGATTGCTTCTAATTTGGTGCTTCATTGAGGTGGACTGGCATAACGTCCGACAAAATTATAGTTCTCATCATATCTCTCTTTCTTACATAATATCAAAAGATCAACTTGGACACATGTTCATTAAGACACAAACTACTGCTTAGCTGCTCTATTTTTTGTCCAAACTTTTTCAGCAAGAAAAACCTTTTTTTTGATCCCAGCTTAAGTGTTTTTTTTTCTGGGGGGGGGGGGGAGGGGGGTATTAGTTTGTATGTACATGCACAATATTGGCCCACTCAGGCCTATCTCTTGTCTAGGAGTGTAAGTTCTATTGTAATTAGGAGTCATGTCTTGTCTATATATTTTGTCTCATATTCTCATATCAATACAAGAACACCTATTAGTTTTTCTTGATTATTGGTCTTTCATTAGGAAAAAAGAACCTGATTCAGAGGATTTGTTTGATATCTCTCTTGGGTTTCACTGGAAACTACAGTGTATGTAGTTGATTAATTTGACTTGTCTAGTTTTAAGGTGAAAGTTTGTGGCAATACCAACAAGTCTAGTGTTGTGTCATTTGAACCGTGCCATTAGGAGAGGATTAGCATAGTTTAATCAACGAAGGGTGGGGTTTTTTTTTTTCTCATATGGGAAAATAGAAAAAGACACTACTAAAAATATGAGGCCTCCTAGACGGAAAATTCCGTCTAGGATACACAGAATTCCGTCTAGGATGAGTATCCTAGACGGAATTCCGTCTAGAATAACCGTCTAGAAAGTTTCCGTCTAGGATGTAATATTATAGACGAAAATTCCGTCTAGAATACATCCTAGACGGAATATTCTAGACGGAATTCAAAACCGTCTAGAATACATCCTAGACGGATTATTCTAGACGGAATTTCTGTCTAGAATAATACATCCTAAACGAAAAAAATTTCCGTCTAGAATGAGTATCCTAGACGGAAATTTCCGTCTAGGATACTCATCCTAGACGAAAATTAATGTTTTTCATTTTTTTTATTTAAAAAAAAAGCATCCTAGTCGGATTTTTAGCATCCTAGACAGAATTTTCGTCTAGGATGCTTGCTACAGGTTTTTTTTTGTGCGTGCTTGGTTAGGAATCTACTTTGTGCATTGAAGAACAAATGGATGATTCATCTACAATAATGGTACATATAAGATGAGAGAACATATAGTTACATAATTTATACATTTCATTTACGACAATGATACATATAATTAACGTTAATAAAGCAAGTGACTCAATAATTAGTCTGCTCACACGTACGCCAGGACATATAATTACATTTCATTTACGACAATGATACATATAATTTACATAATTCATCTACAACAATGATACATATAATTACCGTTAATAAAGCAAGTGACTCAATAATTAGCCTGCTCACACGTACGCCAGGTACTCCAGGATGCCAAAGATAACCATAATTTTCCAAGCAATATAAGATTCATGAACTCATAAATGTAATAGTCCTGATGCTTAGAAATCAAACTGCAACAAGTCTCATAGAGTTTCAATACCGATGTCAGCGGGTTCACGTCTTGATTCCAGCGGTATATATTCCCAGGTTTTAGGAGATATTAGTGTTGGCCTTCTTGTTTTGATGGTGTTTAACAAACAATTTACGACTAATATTATTTGTCTAGTATTTGTGTTTATCTATTTATTGTAGATAAATAATATGTTGGAGGTTGGATGGAATTACGTCATAACGATCATATCCAATGGAGATTGACGGAATAGTGGTTGAAGCCTATGCAATTCAAGTTGAAGATCCAAATTCAAGCTTCATCCGCAAGTGTACCAAGTCGAGCTTCAATGAAGATCTATCAATCTTGGGTAATTAGTTTAGGAGTTTATATTACGTGTGTTGGTACTTTAAGCTCAATATCACATACACACACATACATTGTGTTTTCTATGTATATATAGTTATATATATACATACATGTTTTGGTTTTCATGTTTACATAAATATGAATTTACATATTTTATATTTATTGTTTTGTTTTGGTTTTTGGCTTTCAAGTTTAAATATGAAACAAATACATATATATATATATATATATATATATATATATATATATATATATATATATATACATGTTTGGTTTCATATGGTGAAGTTGTTTTGGTTTAGTTTTGTAGATATGAAACAAATATATATTCATATACACATTCACTTATTTCATATTCTATTGTATTTAAAAAATATTGAGTTATTGGTTTATGGACTTAACAATCATTGTATACATATTTTATTAAGTCTATAAAATTATTTCATAGAGTTTCAAAATATTGTTTATGTCAAAACATCAAATTTCATGTGTATCACATTTTCATGTTTTTGACATACTTGTAAAATACATGAGTTTTCATAAATAGGAAATTCAATTTGAGAAATTATTTTTCTAACATGTTCAATATCATGTTTATAAACATTTCCCAATGTTTCATCATTTTTGGAGTTAATTTTCTGTGTCAAATTGATTTTACAAAATCAAGTGTTTTAACAGTTTTTAGAATCTAAAATATCTATGTTTAAATATTTATTTCTCTCAACTGGGAAGTGATATTTCGGAAATTATTTCTCTAACATATTCATATACTTGTCTAGAACCTTTTCTCAAAGTTTCATGAGTTTTGGAGTTGATTTACTATTTTTAATTGATTTTACAAAGCCAGATACATAAATTTTCAGAATGCTGAATTTAGGGGTATTTTGGTCTTTTTAGCCTATAACGGCTAGTAACGGCTAGTTTTTGATATTTTCGGTTTTTGGAAGTTTGTGGCTGGTTTAAGAGGCTATAAAAAGCCCTCAACTTTTATTGTTTCTTATGGATGTTTAAGAGAGTTTTAAAAAGAGTTTTACAAGTTTGTTTAAGGGTTTTTAAGTTTGTTTCAAGAGTTTGTTTATGAAGAAACTTTCACAAGAGCTTGAGGAGATCATTCTTTGATGTTTGGGCATTCAACTCTTCTCCCTCTCTCTCTTGTTATCTTTAGAGAAGTGTTTCTAAACTCAATCTAGCTTTACATTTATATATAATTGTTTGATTATCATTTTATTAAGCTAGAATTTATTTGAGTTTAGTTTGATTTGATTTACTCTTTGTTTACACACACAACCATTGAGCTTATTGTATTTGCATACATTATATAATTAACTACATTGTGTTCTCATCTATTGTAGAGAACAAATTTATATTTGTGTGCTTAATTGTATAGTTCACTTTGTAATACACTTGTACACCGAGAGGAGTGTGTGGTGAGGACGGAGTTGATACCGAGAGGAGTGGCGTCGGTGGCCTAGTGAGAGGTGATATTTCCGAGCACTTGAGGGAGTCGATACATGAGGACCAATACTTGAGGTTGTAGCTTGTGTGTGTACATTGTGAGGATTTGTGAGAGTTGTCGGTTGACTTGATAACCGAGTGTGTAGAGTTTTCGGTTAGCTAGAAAACCAAGTGTGTAGAGAAGTTCCGGCTTTCAAACCGGGTTGTGATAGTGGATTTCTCCCCGGGAGTGGGGAGCGGAGACGTAGGACGGAAGGTCTGAACTCCGTGATCATTTCGTGTGTTTGAGTTTGCTTTGACGCACTTACTCTTATGTTTATATTTCTTGTCATCATTGTTCATTGCTCACTATTTATATCATTCACTATCTTGTTTATTTTGTTTACCCTTGTGTATATCACTCATTCTAGCTCACATATCTTGTTGTATTTTATACTTGCTAGGATAACTTGTTAATTAGTTTTAATTGGCATATAATCAGATTAGATTAGCATAAGACCCTAATCACCCCCCCTCTAGGGTCTAACAATTGGTATCAGAAATACAAGAGCAGATCTCAAACTTTAATCTAGTTATGATTATATTTGTCTTGCTTGCATATATTCACATATATATCATGAATATAAATGTATTTCGTTTAGGCTATAATCCAAATATTGCTCCAAAATATAGAAATTTCCCTTATGCTCAATGGTGCTCTAAATTTAATATATTTGTTGAATCTAGAAAAATTGACTTATGAGAAGTTATTGATTATGCTTACATTGTGCCCACATTGGAGAAATCCAAGTGGAGCGATCATGATAATAAAATGTTTACAATGAACAAGTTTTTGTTAGAATTTTTGCTTAATGTTTTTGACTCATCATTTTCTAACAAACTTGCTCATTTTGATAGTGCTTACAAACTTTGAAAATTCATTAAAGCATATCAAGGGGACTTGGAGGCAATCCGACAAGCTTTGGAGGATTCTTCTTCAAGTTCATGTGGATTATCATGCATACGGCCACAAGAGGATAACTCTTGTGTAGTAAGCGATTCCGATTCTGATAATGATTTATCTATTGATGAACTCGCTTGTGCATATGAAAGATTATCTCATGCCTACATTAAATTGCAAAATAATTTTATTGATTTAAAAAGCAAGCATGTTAATTTGAAATCCGATCATGAGTTGCTAGTATCCAAATTTGATGTCATTACAAAAGAAAAAACTATGCTTAAAGAAAACAATGACTTGTTAAATTTGGAAAATAAAAAATTAACCTCATCCATTTCTAGTTTAACTCATGCTAATGATGATGCTATGCTAGAAGTAGAATGTATTAGAAATGAATTGAGTCAAGTTGAACATCGCATATCTTGTTTAGATTCAACCTTGAAAACATGTATGGTTAACAATGATAAGCTTATGGACATGTGTGCTAAGTCTCATGCTACTACACCTAGACATATTACACATCATGCACACATGTATAGCAAGATTTACAAATGCTCTATTTGCGGCCGAAAAGACCATTTAGCTAAATTTTGTTATGATGCACACAAACCAAAAAATGCTAATGCTCATTGTGCATCTCATGTAGATTAATCATCATGTACACATACACATTCATATGCTCTTTCTCATAAAGTTCATCATAAGCATGCTAATGTGTATCATTGTGATCATTGTGGTCGTTTTGGTCACTTAGCCAAGTTTTGTTTTGATTTGCGAAAAGTTTCTAAATCGCAAAATATTTCAAGTAGACAAACATTGTTTCAAAATGTTTCTCATTTACAAAATAATCTTAAAAGACCATCTTTATTTGCAAATGTTCCTCGTGCACATCCACATGGTCAACATAACCAAATGCATCCTCTTCATTGCACTTATTGCAATCGAATGGGTCATTTGCATAATTATTGCTATGACCGGACCCGTGCACTAAATATGCCAAACCTCTTCATTGCACCTATTGCAATCGGAAAGGTCATGTGTACAATTTTTGTTTTGACCATGCTAGTGCACCACATATTCCCATGAGGGTTCATAACCCTAGGGTTTTGAGCTTGAATGATATGGGTCATATCCCTAACCAATCCAGTACCAAGAATGCTTGGATGCCAAAATCTTTTTAAAACCAATAACTTTATTATTTTTTATTTTTCATGTCTTGGTTTTGAAAAACGTGTTTTGAAAAAAAAAATTAATATGAAAACAATTTTTTCTTTGATCAATTCTTTTGTTTTCATGATTACTAGCTTTGATTTTTGTTGAGAGGTTCGTGTTTATGTAACCCCCCGGATTTATTGGGTGTTTATTTCCAAATCATGTTTACCAGATGCTAGAATGATTATATGGGTTGGAACAAGCTTAAGAGCTTGATATATTGTTGCCTCTCTTGAAATTCTTTTGTCAAAGATTTTGTTTTGATTTGTTGCTTTGAATTCATTATATTTCACTTATATGATGATATTTATATGTTTGTGCTCATGGATCATCTATTCGTGTCTTATAATGTATTCTATGAGTAGTTTGATCAAGTTATACAAAGAAAATTTTCTTTTTGATCAAACATTGTATTTGGACTCAAATCTTGATTTATGATTTCATTTGAGTGATTTGTTTTCATTTGAAAACTTTTTTTCATGGTTCTCATGTTTTCCTCATTCCTTTGTTTTCATAAATTTATTCATACATGGTTTTTATGTTTGAGTAATAAGACATTATTTCATAATGACATATCAATATATGTTCTCATTGTCTTGTTTGTATGTGAGTTATATTTAGCATATCTTTCATTTATGCTTACTCACATGTTTTTGCCTTAGCATTCATTTTATATATCCATTAAGGCATTTTGATAGGGGGAGAAATCTCTATACTTGTTTTATACTCACCCATGCTTATATGTAGGGGGAGATTTCTCTCTCTTCATTCTTGGTGTTTTTCCCTTTTTGATGTTGTCAAAGGGGAAGAAATATTGTGAGTATAGCTTTTCTTGTGAATATGCATGATAATTCTAATTTATATATTCATTTTCTTTCATGCATATATATCTCTTTGTATAAATTGTTTGTCATCATCAAAAAGGGGGAGATTGTTGGCCTTCTTGTTTTGATGATGTTTAACAAACAATTTACGACTAATATTATTTATCTAGTATTTGTGTTTATCTATTTATTGTAGACAAACAATATATTGAAGGTTGGATGGAATTGCGTCATAACGATCATATCCAATGGAGGTTGGTGGAATAGTGGTTGAAACCTATGCAATTCAAGTTGAAGATCTAAGTTCAAGCTTCATCCGCAAGTGTACCAAGTCGAGCTTCAATGAAGATCTATCAAGCTTGGGTAATTAGTTTAGGAGTTTATATTACGTGTGTTGGTACTTTAAGCTCAATATCACATACACACACATACATTGTGTTTTCTATGTATATATAGTTATATATATACATACATGTTTTGGTTTTCATGTTTACATAAATATGAATTTACATATTTTATATTTATTGTTTTGTTTTGGTTTTTGGCTTTCAAGTTTAAATATATATATACATGTTTGGTTTCATATGGTGAAGTTGTTTTGGTTTAGTTTTGTAGATATGAAACAAATATATATTCATATACAAATTCACTTGTTTCATATTCTATTGTATTTAAAAAATATTGAGTTATTGGTTTATGGACTTAACAATCATTGTATACATATTTTATTAAGTCTATAAAATTATTTCATAGAGTTTCAAAACATTGTTTATGTCAAAACATCAAATTTCATGTGTATCATATTTTCATGTTTTGGACATACTTGCAAAATACATGAGTTTTCATAAATAGGAAATTCAATTTGAGAAATTATTTTTCTAACATGTTCAATATCATGTTTATAAACATTTTCTAAAGTTTCATCAATTTTGGAGTTGATTTACCGTGTCAAATTGATTTTACAAAATCAGGTGTTTCAGCAGTTTTTAGAATCTAAAATATCTATGTTTAAATATTTATTTCTCTCAACTGGGAAGTGATATTTCGGAAATTATTTCTCTAAAATATTCATATACATGTCTAGAACCGTCCCTCAAAGTTTCATGAGTTTTTGAGTTGATTTACTATTTTTAATTGATTTTACAAAGCCAGATACGTAAATTTCCAGAATGCTGAATTTAGGGGTATTTTGGTCTTTTCAACCTGTAACGGCTAGTTTTTGATATTTTCGGTTTTTGGGAGTTTGTGGCTGGTTTAAGAGGCTATAAAAAGCCCTCAACTTTCATTGTTTCTTATGGATGTTTAAGAGAGTTTTAAAAAGAGTTTTACAAGTTTGTTTAAGGGTTTTTAAGTTTGTTTCAAGAGTTTGTTTATGAAGAAACTTTCACAAGAGCTTGAGGTGATCATTCTTTGGTGTTTGGGCATTCAACTCTTCTCCCTCTCTCTCTTGTTATCTTTAGAGAAGTGTTTCTAAACCCAATCTAGCTTTACATTTATATATAATTGTTTGATTATCATTTTATTAAACTAGAATTTATTTGAGTTTAGTTTGATTTGATTTACTCTTTGTTTACACACACAACCATTGAGCTTATTGTATTTGCATACATTATATAATTAGGTTGTGGGATTGTGTGACATTGAGTGTGAGCCTACATTGTGTTCTCATCTATTGTAGAGAACAAATTTATATTTGTGTGCTTAAATTGTATAGTTCACTTTGTAATACACTTGTACACCGAGAGGAGTGTGTGGTGAGGACGGAGTTGATACCGAGAGGAGTAGCGTCTGTGGCCTAGTGAGAGGTGATAATTCCGAACACTTGAGGGAGTTGATACGTGAGGACCAATACTTGAGGTTGTAGCTTGTGTATGTACATTGTGAGGATTTGTGAGAGTTGTCGGTTGACTTGATAACCGAGTGTGTAGAGTTTTCGGTTAGCTAGAAAACCGAGTGTGTAGAGAAGTTCCGGCTTTCAAACCGGGTTGTGATAGTGGATTTCTCCCCGGGAGTGGGGAGCGGAGACGTAGAACGGAATGTCCGAACTCCATGATCATTTCGTGTGTTTAAGTTTGCTTTGACGCACTTACTCTTATGTTTATATTTCTTGTCGCCATTGTCCATTGCTCACTATTTATATCATCCACTATCTTGTTTATTTTGTTTACCCTTGTGTATATCACTCATCCTAGCTCACATATCTTGTTGTATTTTATTCTTGCTAGGATAACTTGTTAATTAGTTTTAGTTGGCATATAATCGGATTAGATTAGCATAAGACCCTAATCACCCCCCTCTAGGTTCTAACAATTAGGCGCGTCGTCAAGAGACCCATGTCTCCCTGCGATTTTTAGTAGGCCAAGTTTAGACCTTCCATTCTTTCTTGAAGTTTAATAAACCAATCGAAAACTATATATATTATTTTGTCTCTGGAACTCAAGTAGAATTATACGCTGCAAATGCTTTTCTTCTTTGCGTGTAGTTGATTCATTTTTTTTGAAGCATCATTCAAAATGTAGCGTAACTACTTAGAAGCGGGAAAAAAGCTGGCATTTATATAAGTTTACCTTATTTTGGAACCGAGATGTATCGTTTCCACCACCAAACAAATTTCCTCTAGCCCCTCAGTCCTCCTCTGTTCTTGGAACCAAATCCTCGGCTTCCGCTTCCTCCTATTCCTCCTCGACATTCCTGGCTCCTGACCCACTCCCTTGAAATACCCAACATACAGAGGACGCGTTGTCTCTGACAGAAAACAGGACAATTCAATTCCAACATTTTCTCTCATGTGAAAATTTGTACATTTTAAATAACTTTTTTATGTAAAAAAAATCTACGTACCTGGTTCACTCTGATCATTATGTCCAGGTTCAGCGCGCAGTGGCCTCGTGATCGAGGGAGTAGGACTCATAGCCCATCTTTCAAGATAGATGTTCCACGAACTTTCTGAAAGGACTTTACTACAACCACATGACATATAACAAGGGAAATTTCAAGCTCAAAATGCAGGAGACGTGATTGCAGTTTGCAGGTTTATTATTCTACTATTCTTATTATCAGCTCTCAGATGCCAATACTCATGGAAGCTAGTTATAACAAATGTCAGCAATAGAGTAGTTCTTGTTTCCTTTCTATGTTACATACTAGAGTCCCGCATAAGAACCTAGAAACCTTTCTTTTTATAGCCAATCCAGGACAAACTCGACGCTTATAGATGATTATGAAGTACCATAGAATCTATTAATGATCAAACGTAACACAGGCTTGTATCACTTGTGTCATCCGAAACAAGAATTCTATTTCACTTTGCAAAGTTCATGAAGCAATATTTGAGCTAATGTATAAATAACTTTAACTACAGAGCAGTATAAACAATAACTGAAAACACTTTCTACTATGCCATCATAGATGCATTGAACCAAGAGTCAACATAAAACCAAAACTACAACACCCACTCAAGCATTCTGTCAAACAATTCATGGGCATCCAAAATCCCTCATACCAAATAAACCCATCTCAAAAACTGCATTCCTGTAGCTATATTTAGGTCTAACTTGCTAATTTGATGTATAAGTAGCTATATTTGGATTCAAGTTGCTAATTTTGTCTAAGTTGATATAAAGTTAAGCATTTTGGAAAACAAATCATAGGCATAAAAAAATCCCCAAACCAAACAGACCCATCTCAAATCTCACATACCTCAACCGAATGAACAGTTCCATAAGGCTTGAAGAGATCCGAAAGCCTGGGGAGATTACAGACATAGAGCTCGCAGGGCTTCGCCAACTCCTTCTTATATCCCTCTTCAGGGGTCAACGCCTTCTCTTGCTCTACAACTGCTGAATCTCTGAATGCAGTTCTTTTGGGGGGAGAGAGGGTGAAGAGACGGGAGAAGGAGAAGGGAGAGTGCAAGGATAACGAAGATGGGGGCGGTGTGGTGGTCCTGTGGAGCAACGATAGGTTTGGGGAGAAAGAAGTTGACAGAGGTGAGATTAGGGCAGCCATGGAGGAACAGGAGAAGGGATAAGAGAGGCGGTGGAGGGAGGAGTAGGAGTTGAGGATTTGGGGGGGTGGGGTGGCGCTGAAAATTTCGATTTGGGGGGAAAAGAAGGGCGACTGAGGTTTTGACGGGTTAAATTTTTTTTTTTTAATTTCCACGTATCCTGGACGGAAATTTCTGTCTAGGATACATTCTAGACGGAAATTTCCGTCTAGAATATGTGAAAATTTTAAAAGAAATAAAAAAAATAACTGTCTAGGATACTATTCTAGACGAAAATTTCCGTCTAGAATGTTTTATCCTAGACGGAATATTCTAGACGAAAATTTTTCATCTAGTTTAATACATTCTAGACGGAAAAAATTCCGTCTAAGATATTCCGTCTAGGATGCATAGATTACTACTAGTGAGAGAAAGAAACTATATTCTGAAGGCTAATTTATTTGGTGAAGTTGCAAAAACTAATTTTATTGAGGAAGAGTTCTTTATGAAACACACACACAATGATGACATTGGCTAACAAATATTGCAGGTTAAACTTATAGGATGTTCGGGACAACTTATTTTTTTGGTCAAACTAGCATTTAAGCTACCTTTTTTATTTCTATTTATTTGGTAAGATACTCAAATAAGCTAGCTTATAAGTTATATTTTAAAAAGCTAATATATCATGCTTTTTAAAAAACTAACTTATAAGCTTACCTAAATAAGCTAGGTTTGACCAAACAATTACTATACTACTCAAACAATTAATATAGTATTTTTATCATAAAAGTAAAAGTCAGGCTTAACTTATAGGCTTAAAAAATAAGCCTTCCCAAACATCCTCTTAATTAAACTATAACATATCGATCAAAATATAGTCGTGTTGGGATTGAACACACAAACGACAACCTGTGCCCTTCCGGATCTTGTGTCAAGAGTAGGCAACCAAGAAATCATATCAAATAAAAAAAACTTGCAGGAAAGAACGAACAAAAGAAGAAAACACCAGATTTGACGAGGTTCGACAAACCTGCCTACGTCCTCGGGAGCCACACTAGAAATTCTTTGATTAATTGAAGAAGATTATAATGTTCATAATAGGTCACTCTCTCTCTAAGATCTTTGATTTCAAAGTGCCACTAAAACCCTCTCAAAGACGTCCTCACATAACCCTAAAACGTTTTAGAAAACATATATATACACAACCTAAAAACAAATTTCAACCCGAATCAGGAAACCGTCAGACCCGACTTTAGTCAACCGATAGCATTGTATCGATCGACTAGTTGATCGCCATGTTTGTGTTAGGTCTCATGTTTATGAGCCTACGGTCTCATCTTGTTTTGATGATTTAAAAACAATTCCTAACATCGTTTGTCTAGTGTTTGTATTTGTTTATTAAGTATTCTAGACAAACATTAATGTTGGAGGTTAGATGGACTTGCACCTACATGATCATATCCATTGGAGGATGGAAGAAATATCGGAATGAAGCTTTGCATTTTAAGTCAAGTACAAGTTCTAACTTCATCCGCAACCAAGATGAGCATATCAAAGATCTCTTAGCTTGGGTATATTGTTTCTAGTTTAGATCTTATACTTTATGTGTTTATGCTTAAAGCTCAAATATTACACACATACACGTTTTCGGTTTATCGCTTTTAAGTTAAATCAATTAAATATGAGACAAATAGTTACATTTACAAACATACATGCTAGTTTTATATTTATCATCTTTATTTGGAAAGAAATGTGTTTATGGTTAAAGACTTGTTTACACTATTTTATATCTTTTCTCAAGTCTATTAATCTATTAAAATTTTTTTAAAACTTGCTTGGAAGAAATTCGTCAAAAACAAGTTTTAACGTTTTTGTATTTTTGAACGATTTGAAAAATATATGAGTTTTCACAAATGGAAAATGCAATTTGAAAGTTTTCTTTTATAACATGTTCATTATTACGTTTATAAATATTTCCCCAAGTTTTACAATTTTTGAAACTTATTTGATATTTTTGAAAGTTGATTCAAATTTAGTTTTTCAATAGTTATTATCATATATCAGTTTTTGATCGACCGCATAAGGCATGTCGGTCGACCGACCAGGACGATATTTTTTAGTTTTGCTTCTCAGGGTATTTTGGTCGACCAATTATGTCCTTCCGGTCGACTGACCAGAACTCAAGTTTGTAGGTATCTAAAAATGCCTATAGGTTCCCGTATGCAGCTCGAGACAGAGAGAAGACGATGAACGTCATTTTTTGAATCAAAGAAGATTATCTGACACCGATAAGCGCATGAAGAAAATTGGTGAACCGTTAATGACATAGCAATAAGCTACCGAAATAGCCATTGGTCATTAAATTAGCAAAACGACTGGCCTGTGCACTCACCGGGAACCTCCAATAGGCACGCACACTCATCAGTCAGATCTAAGTGGCCTGCACACTCATCGACTACTAGAATGGTGAATCAATCATCCCGCGTGCTCACCGGCCACCTCTAATTGGCCCACGTACTCATCAGTCAGCTCCAAGTGGCACGCACGCTCATCGGCCACCAAAATGGCGAATCAAGCGTCCCGTGCGCTCACCGGCTAGCTCCAAGTGGCCAAAACGTTCACCGATCACCTCCAACTTAATGAAATGTATGATGTGAATCAGTGAAGCGTACGAGTCAACGTGACACACGAAATGGCAAAACAACTCAGCTAGGAGTTGTGTTTCACCCAACAGGGGTGAAACATCATGTGTGACTCGCACACACCATGTATAGCTTGGCTATTGTAAGTTGTAGGTTTCTTCTCCATCTTTCCAACGCATTTTGAATCACCTCATTCCGACATCGGACGAGAGAGTTAGAGCCAAAATACCCGAGATGGTACGAACTGGCTTGCAAGGCTGCGAGCCACCATTTGGTGGCTCACACGCAAGGCTGCGAGCCACCATTTGGTGGCTCACACAAAGAGGTGAAATTAAGACCATGAGTGGCTCATCCATTAGAAGTTGTAGGTCTCTTCACCATCTTTCCAACGCATCTTTAATCACCTCATTCCGAGATCGGACGAGAGAGTTGGAGCCAAAATACCAGAGATGGTACGAACTGGCTTGCAAGGCTGCGAGCCACCATTTGGTGGCTCACACAAAGAACTAATATTTCAACCATGATGTCATTTTATTCTAGAGAAACTCAAAAGACAAAGGTTATAGTTATCTTTGTCATCTTTCTAACATATCTTGAATCACTTTATTCCGAGATCGGACGAGAGAGTTAGAGCTAAAATACCCTAGGTGGTATGAACTGGCTCGGCCAAAGCCAAGCCACCAAGTGGTGGTTCACACCGGTTCGCAGCTGGTTCGGTTCGGTTCGCACCCGGTTCAGTTTGATTGAACCCAGTTCGGCAGATTTTGTCTGAAAACACGGTTTGATAGTTTTTGATGGGTTTTCAAGAGATTTCTTCTATTTCAGAGGTTCCCAACTGCCTTGATATCATCTCTATACATGGTTAGGCGGTTGTCAACTGAGGATAAGACCAAATTCATCGTTCTTATCAGAAAACCCCCAACCGAAGCCTATAAATACCGGCCTAGGGGCTCATTTCACAGGGGTACATCAAGAGGGTAAGGTGTTGTCAAAATTGAGAGTGAAGCCACGAATTCAAAGGGTTAGCAGATCTTGGCGAAGTTTCTCCATAAACAAAAAGAGAGTTCGAGAGTTCTGAAACCCCTTTTCCCTATATTCCTCCAGATTTAAGCTTGGTCTTAAATCCCAAAAAGAGTTGTAATCTCGCTTGGTCAGGATTACCACTTTAGCGAATACTTCCTTCGTGAAGTAGGAGCTTTGATTTTCAATCTGTCAACCGGATCTGATCCGTGGCGGTCTACGGATGTCAACGTCCCTGGAACAGGCAAAGATTCTACGCAAACAACAGGTGATAAACATCTGTTGTGTGTTGTTTGAAGGAATTATAATCTTATATTTTCATTGTGTAAGAAGATCTTATTTGTGTGTTGTTTGAAGGAATTATAATCTTATATTTTCATTGTGTAAGAAGATCTTATAAAAAGATCGACTTTTTATTTATTTGAGTTTATTATCATTGTGTAAGAAGATCTTATAAAAAGATCGACTTTTTATTTATTTGAGTTTATTATAACGGCTAAAGGTGTAATAGATTCGATGACAATGAAAACAGCAATTTCTGACCCAAACACACTAGCAACCATAGTGAGAACAAATAGCTTCGCTGCCGAAGCTATCGTGTCACAACCATGGATCCGGATCCTGATTGACGAGAAGGTCGAGTACAAGTTCGACCAACTGAAGTTCCAGGAGTATCTGTCGTCGTCCTCCTCCAGATCCTCCGCCCCTCGCAAGCGCAGGAAGATCAAGGTCCTCGTTACTGCTGCCATCTCGCCTTGCAACGTCCCTCCGGCCTCTAACGAAGCCGGATCTGCAGCTCTAAACTCCTCTTTAATCAAGGAGATAGCCGCTGGTGGCACGCCCACTTTATCAAAGAGATCTCGCCAAAGGCAGCGCCAATGCCTCGTGTGCTGACTCGCCAAGGCTTTAGAGCCTGTTGACGGGATCTACTATGAGGTGGATCTTAAACTCAGAAGGAACCGAGTGCCCCAGCGGCAAACATATGTCCTCTCCTCCAAACCAATAGCGAATGAATGAATCCAAGTCAAACTGGCCCGCTCAACCCTCAAGGAGCGCATTCAGAAGCGTTGCGTCTTGATTGCGCATGCATGGATTCTCATGCAAGAAGCGTAGAAGCTGAGGCAAAAAGAGGTGATCAAGAAGCCACCGAAACCACGCCAAGTCTGGAAACCAAAGTCCAAAACGGCGTCGACAAAAAATCAAACAGCGCCCGAAACTGCCAGAATGCGCGAACCACCATGTGGTGGCTCGGCCAAAACCGAGCCACCAAATGGTGGCTCGGCCCAAGCCGAGCCACCAAGTGGTGGTTTGCGCCGGTTCGCGCCTGGTTCAGTTCGGTTCGCACCCGGTTCATCTCCCGCAGTCCCGTTTAAGCCTTCGACAGCCCCTATTTCTATCTCGATGAATCACACACCTCCGGTAGAGCCTCACGGCAACATGGACTTGTTCTGATTCAAGATGAGGGTGGCGGATCGCTTGGATCCTTTGCACGAGGATCGAAGCAAAGTTACAAGCAAAAAACACTTGGGTCCGATGACTGAACCGCGAGCAACTACTCGAGCTGGGGGTCGCACATGCCCGCGCAACAATTCAGAGCCTTTCTATAATAGGAAAACTCCTATAATTGACTGCCTCGGACTACAAGTCAGTATCCAAGAGCCTGTTATGGTCCTGCACTCACGAAAGCGTGGCTCTAAATGTGTGACTTTTGAGAACGTCATCAAGGCAATAAGTCATCAGAAGGAAACATGTTCGTCAGACAACAATGTTATACCTGAGAAGTCATGCTAACACGTGATAGATTGCTCTATCATCATGCTGATGAGTTGTACTATCGGGCTGGGGGTACGAACAGATCTCAGAAGAGAAGTACTCGAGAAACGGACTCTCACTGTCCGTGAACCAACATTATCAGGGCAGTATTATCAGTGTATAGCTACCTTAAGATCGCTCCACATAGGGTCTTAATATTCGAGAGGATCTCTAACGGAAAGGCTATGTCCAAACCAAAGCATCTCCGTAAGAAACGATTAGCTATTCAAGATGACGAACTTCCAGAAGTCACAATTAACATGGCTGATAAGGAAAAGCCGGCTTGATCTTCTAGTTCTGAGCCGCTCATATCGCATCGTCTAACTCGGCTACGCATAGGGACTACTAGACGTAGGGATTATCAGAGAATGCAGAGGGGATTATCCTCGGATGATGAAGTGTCAGATGCCAACTCTGCAGTCGCTTCTGACAAAATGGTATCCAGTCCAGGACAATACTACGAAGTGTTTATGATTAACACCGAGGAAGTAGCCAAAATGGTTGAGGATACTCTAGCCAAGCAGAAAGAAGCATTCAAAATCAAAATGGAAATGATTATGCAGCAGATAAGGGAAGAGCATGACCAACAGATTCGGGTATTGTCTAATCAAATTGGTGAATCTAGTCGTCACAATAATGCCTACCGGATAGGTGATGATTCAGACATGGTCGAACACCTTGATGCGGAATACCCTCCCGTTGATCAAAAAGTTAGGGGGTGGCCCTACTAAAGGTAATAACGCTGGCGGTGGCCCCGCCGAAAATGACAATGCTGGGGGTGGCCTTGTTGCTCCTCTTAGAAATTATCCAAAGCATGATACAGATGAGGATGAGAAGATGAAAAATCTCGAGAGCAAAATCAACACTCTGATGTCTGCTTGAGAGGTGAAGAAGATCAGTATTCCGTATCCTTACCCAAAAGAGTGGGAGTCGATCCCGTATCCGGTGAAGTTCAACCTGATTAACTTCACGCCGTTTGACGGGAAGGGTTCACCCACTCAGTACCTGATTTACTTCAAGTCCCACTTGGGCATAATCTCTAATGATGAAGCATTGATGGTTCGGTCATTCGTTGGCACCCTTCGTGGGCCCGCCTTCGATTGGTACCGTCGTCTCAAGCCTGGAAGCATCAACAGCTGGGACGACCTAGAGAACCTGTTCCTTGCTCACTTCTTTGATGATGATACCGAGATGTCAATCAGGACACTATTCGATGAGAAACAAGAATACAACGAGACGGTCGACAACTTCGTCAAGCGCTTCTGGAATACAGTAATGAACTGTCGAGATCCGATCACAGAGGACTTCATCCTCCAAACCTGTCATAACAACCTCTCTTTGGATGTGTTGGAAGTTATGGGAGTAGCACCCTCCAATATCTGGAAAGAGTTGAAGATGCACGGAGAGCGGGCCGAACACTTCCTCAGAAGGAAGAAGGCCGAGAGGAGCCAACTGATGGCTAACCCTCCAAACTCAAACTTTATCTCCCATGGTAATCAGACGTCGCAACAACAACCCCGAAGACAGCAAAAGACTTTGAATCCGAGACTCTAGAAAGAGTACTCCTTCAAGGACGAAGATGTTCCAGCCATTTTCGAGTTCCTCATTGAAAATAACAAGATCAAGCTACCACCTATCGCAGATCAGGAGGAAGCTGACAATACAACGGATCCGAAGCACTATGCGTACCACAGGAGGATCCTTCATCATATCAGGTTTGCTTCACTCTCAAGAATAGCATCCAAACCTTGGTTGAAGTCGGTGTCATAACACTCAATTAAGTCGAATGAAGACTCCGACAAGTATAAGAGTATAAATTGTTCCTTCCGACACTCCAAAGAGTATACGAGTATAAACTGCTTCTCAATCCTCCAACCGGTATATGAGGTAAACTGCTCCCTGATACTCTAATAAGTATATGAGTCTAAACTATTTCCTTTCTTTCACTAGAAGTTCCTGGAGAGTGCCATGCCTGGTATTCTTAAGGATAACCCGGTCATCCAACTAAGTACAATGTTAGATCCGGTTTCGCAAAGGAAGCTGGGAGTGGATGATTCATGTAACGGGAAGTTCTCAGAAGAATGCTATATGGTGTATTCATAGAGATAACCCAGTCACTACAAAGAAGTGATAAATGGGAAACTCCCACTCGGACTCTGAATGTTCAAGGCTGAAACACATCTCATTGTCGGGATCAATTCCATCTACTTCCAAGCACTCTTTTGCTGAGATGAGATTTGATCACTTTGTTAGATCAATCTTCTCTCACAAAAAAACTCCCACTGGTGTTGACGATTTACAATCTTCCACCACAAAATCTCTCACTGATCAAATTAATTGACGGTGGGTCTACTAAAAAATATTTTCTAGTTTAATCCACTCAAAATCCTGCTACGTCTATGCACTTAACACTTCCATTGTTAGAGTCCGGACATAATGCTTGGAATTTTGATCTGCCAATCCTTAACGAATTATCAAACCCCTTCGTGTTAAGTTCTTATCACTTGACACAAAGAACCCCCACTGAGTGATCGGTACAAGTCAGCACTCACACTGTGATCTGTACTCCTACTCCCACTGTCTACCTAGTCAAACCTTTCTACAGTTAGGGCCACAACAAAAATCCCCTCTCGATTCCTTAAATGAACAAGAGGTCTACGAATCAAGCGATCAAACCTTCCAATAGTTAGGATCATCTCAAACCTCCTATTTGGTCAAACCTTCCTACAGTTATGGCCAAAACCAAAATCCCCTCTTGATTCTTTCTATGAACGAAAGGTCTACTTTCAAATCGAGTGATCAAATCTTCCTAAAGTTAGGATCACCTCAAACTCCTGCTTGGTCAAACCTTCCTACAATTAGGACTAAAACCACAATTCACTCTTGATAAACGAGAAATTCATCTTTAGTTCAGTAAGCAAACCTTCTGAAAGTTAGGATTATCCGAATCTTTTCGATTCTCAGAGTGGAGATCTCACTCTTAGTTTCACCATCCCGGATTCTTGAAGTAGAAACCCACTTTGAGTTTTCTTTGTAACTGGAGATAGAATATAAAATTCTTTCTCTTCAGCTTTGGGAGATAGAATATAAAATTCTTCCTCTCCCGCATCGGGTTCGTCCTTACCCCAATAGGAGACACAATCTTTTAAAATCCGTGCTTCACAAGCATGGGGAATTTTATCCCGAATCCTAAGTAGGAATAAGTCAACGCCTAACACGCATTGCCGGTTTAGTCTTTTACCGAGTGAAGAAGACACCAGAATCTAAGTCTGAGAAATTTTATCCCGAAGTCTAAGTAGGGATAAGTCAGCGCCTAACATGTGTTGTCGGTTAGTTCTTGATCGTAAAAAGAACAAAAGCCCACATATTCGATATTGTGGCAGGTTGTTATTAATAACACCATAATCCATGCCTCACACGTACGAAAATTTTTATCCCGAATCCTAAGTAGGGATAAGTCAACGCCTAACATGCGTTACCGGTTTAGTTTTTCACCGATTGAAGAAGATACCAGAATCCGAGTCTGGGGACTTTTATCCCACAGCCTAAGTAGGGATAAGTCTGCACCTAACAGGCGTTGCCAGTTAGTCTTTTACTGTAAAGAGGACAAAAGTCTACATATTCAACATTGTAACAGGTTGTTATTCATAACGCTAAAATCCACGCCTTACACACGCGGGGAACTTTATCTCGACTCCTAAATAGAGTTAAGCCTACGCCTAACACGCGTTGCTGGTTTAGTCTTTCACCGATTGAAGAAGACACCAGAATCCAAGCCTGTGGACTTTTATCCTAAATCCTAAGTAAGGATGGGATAACGTCTAACTCGCGTTGTCGGGTAATCTATTCCCGTAAGAAAGACGAAGTCTACGTATTCAATATCATAACACTAAGAGAGTTAACTCTTTTAGCACAACGTTACATGCAGAATGGACTTAAACAATCTGCATGCTAGCCCGACTCAAACGGTAGTCGGTAAAGGCATGTCAAATCCGTTGAAGGCTGAGGTTTTGCCAAAAATCCTAAGTCTACGTCTAACACACGTCATCGCGTAGTCTATTCCCGTGAGAAAAATGAAGTCTACGTATTCAATATTATAGCACTAAGGGAGTTAACTCTCTTAGCACAACGTTACATGCGGAACGGACTTAAACAATCCGCATGCTAGCCCGACTCAAACGGTAGTCGGTAAAGGCTCATCAACCCGTTGATGGCTGGGGGTTTGCTAAAAATCCTATAAGTGTGAGAGTCATTGACGCACCAGCTTCATTAGTTGGTCTCGTGGTTTGAGGATCCAATAACTTCAGGATAAAATCCATACATGCAGATGAATCAGCTTTAAATAGTTAGTCCTGCAGCCCTGATATTTAGGACCGCCATGCTCCAATACCTTAAAATTTAAACTGTGTAAACTCTAGCAAACGTACGAGTATAAACTATGTTAACGTCGGTCAACGTGGTACATTAAAGGTTAACGTCGGTCAACGTGTTATAGTAAAAGTCGAGGCTGGTCAACACATCGACGATTTCACCAAAATAAGGCTAAGGAAAAATTTCGGATTAAAGGAAGATTCTAAGGAGTTCAATTACGATTCATATATGAATTCCTGATGAAGATAATCAGTTCAAAGTCAACTCAATGACACGAGCCAAAACCAACTCACCAATTTTGATTTAAGATTTTGACAACGATCAGACGATAAACACAGTACCAGAAGAACTTCATCTATTCAACAAAACACTAAATAGGCTAAAGGCTGAAGAAGTCAAGAATTGAAGCCAGCTACAGGTCCTTTAACACCGACTGAAGGTGGGGCCTATCACATCCAAAATATTTCAGACTCATCTGTAAAGGAATGATATTGAAACACTTTGGAGGGGATATCTGTAGGCATCTAAAAATACCTATAGGTTCCTGTATGTAGCTCGAGATAGAGAGAAGACGATGAACGTCATTGTCCGAATCAAAGAAGATTATCCGACACCGATAAGCGCATGAAGCAAATCGGCGAACCGTTGATAACGTAGCAATAAGCTACCGGAATAGCCATTGGCCACTAAATCAGATAAACAACTGGCCCGTGCACTCACCGGCAACCTCTAATTAGTCCGCACACTCATCAGTCAGCTCCAAGTGGCTCGCACGCTTATCGGCTAACAGAATGACGAATCAAGCGTCCTGTGCGCTCATCGGCCACCTCCAATTAGCACACGCACTCATCAGTCAGCTCTAAGTGGCCCGCACACTTATCGGCCACTAGAATGGTGAATCAAGCATCCTGTGCACTCACCAACCACCTCCAATTGGCCTGCGCACTCGTCAGTCAGCTCTAAGTGGCTCGCACGCTCATCGGCCACCAGAATGACAAATCAAGCGTCCCATGCGCTCACCGGCCACATCCAATTAGCCCGTGTGCTCATCAGCTAGCTCCAAGTGGACAATATGTTCATTGGTCATCCCCAACTTAATAAAATGTATAATGCAAATCGGTGAAGCGTACGAGTCAACATGACACACGAAATGGCAAAACAACTCAGCTAGGAGTTGTGTTTCACCCAAAAGGGGCGAAATACCATATATGACTTGCAAACACTATGTATGGCTCGGCTATTGGAAGTTGTAGATCTCTTCTCCAGCTTTCCAATGTATCTTGAATCATCTTATTCAGAGATCATACGAGAGAGTTAGAGCCAAAATACCCGAGATGATACGAACTAGCTCGTAAGGCTGCGAGCCACCATTTGGTGGCTCACACAAAGAGGTGACATTTAGACCATGAATGGTTCTTCCATTGGAAATTTTAGATCTCTTCACCAGCTTTCTAATGCATCTTGAATCACCTTATTCTGAGATCGGACGAGAGAGTTAAGAGCTAAAATACCCGAGATGGTACGAACTGGCTCGCAAGGCTGGGGGG
>NC_033795.1:36947478-36964749 GCF_001876935.1 Asparagus officinalis
TGTGAGCCACCATTAGGTGGCTCTCACAAAGAACTGACATTTCAGCCATGATACGATTTGATTCTTGAGAAACTCAAAAAAAATTGTAGTTCTCTTTGTCACCTTTCTAACGTATCTTGAATTATCTTATTCTGAGATCAGACGAGAGAGTTAGAGCCAAAATACCTAAGGTGGTACGAACTGGCTCGGCCAAGGCCGAGCCACCAATTAGTGGCTCGGACCAGGCCGAGCCACCAAGTGGTGGTTCAGACCAGGCCGAGCCACCAAGTTGTGGTTTGCGCCAGTTCACACCCGGTTCGGTTCAGTTCGTACCCGGTTCGGTTTGTTTGAACCCGGATCTGCAGATTTTGTCCGAAAACACGTTTTGACGGTTTTCAACCGGTTTTCACATGATTTCTTCTATTCCAGATATTCCCAACTACCTTGATATCATCTCTACATATGGTTAGGTGGTTTTTAGCTGAGGATAAGGCTAAATCCATCGTTCTTATCAGAAAATCCTCCAACCGAAGCCTATAAATACTAGCCTAGGGGCTCATTTCACAGGGGGACATCAAGAGGGCGAGGTGCTGTCAAAATTAAGAGTGAAGACATGAATTTCAGAGGGTTAGCAGATCTTGGTAAAGTTTCTCCATAAACAAAAAGAGAGTTCGAGAGATCTGAAACCTCTCCCTCATATTCCTTCGGATTTAAGCTTAGTCTTAAATCCTGAGAAGAGTTGTAATCTCGCTTAGTCGGGATTACCATTTTAGAGAATACTTCCTTCGTGAAGTAGGAGCTTTGATTTTTAATTTGTCAACCGGATCTGATCCGCGGCGGTCCATGAATGTCAACGTCCCCGGTACAGGCAAAGATCCCACGTAAACAACAGGCGATAAACATCTGTTGTGTGTTGTTTGAAGGAATTATAATATTATATTTTCTTTGTATAAGAAGATCTTTCTCAGGGTGTTTCAGTCAACCGATAACTTGTGTTCGGTTGACCGATGAACGTCTTTTTGTCGACCGATCATTGTCATCCAGTCGATCGATCTAGTAGCTATTGGCATAACGGCTAGTTTTCAAGATTTTGTGTTTTCTATTGTTTTGGTTGTTTTGTGATGGTTTCTTCTACCCTATATATACTCCATTACATTTAACACTCCCAACAACCAAGAAAGTTTTAATCAAATTTTACAAGGGTTTAAAGATTGTATAAGTGTCGATTTCAAGAGGAGTGGCGTTGATAGTAAAGCCTAGAGAGAGGTTGTAAATCCGAGCACTTGAGGAAGGTGACACGGGCTAGGCCAACACTTAGAGGGTGTGTTGTGTGATTGCAATGTGAGTGTTGTAAACATTTGTCGGTGAGCGTTAAAAACCGATTGTGTAGTATCTTTTGAGATAGTAGAGTTCTCTCATGAGTGGGGAGCGGAGACGTAGGTCAAGAGCGACCGAACACCATGATCACATCATGTGTTTGTATTGTCCATTTGCGCATTATCTCATTTGCATATTCGTTTTTTGTTTACATCGTCCTTTGTTTATATTGCATATCCTAGCTCATATAACTTATTGTATTTCATATTTGCTAGGATATAAGTTAATAAGTTTTAATTTAGTATTAATATTGGATTAGATTAGCAAATACCGTATTCATCCCTCTTTAGGGTAATTTTATTTGGTATCAGAGCTTGATGCTCTTTGATTTTTGGCTTAACTGCCTTGAGTTAATGATCCTTGCTTTGTATTTTTACTAATCTAGTTTTGAGATTTATTACTTCTTTCTTGCATATATCTAATTTTAAAGAACAAACATTTTGAATTTTCAATTTTCATGTTCTTTAAAAGATGATTTTTGTTTGGATTTTGTTCTTTTTGAAAAACAAAGTTTTGATGATTCTTTTTGAACATATAAAAGAAAATATTTTTAGTTATATGATTCTTTTTTAAAAATTTTCTAGTTTCTCAAAAATTGGTTTTGATTTTGTAGAGGAAGTATATGTTGAGCAACCCTCCCAGACTTATTGATCTTTTTCTTTCTTATCATGTTTACCGGGTGCTAAAAGTTTCTATATGGGTTGAAACAGGCTCCAAGAGCTTGGCATGATTATTTATCTAGTATTTCTTGTCAAAAACGATATTATTGATATTCATTTGTTTTATCCTAAGCATAATTCTTTTTAACCTTGTGGATAAAATATATAAATGTTTTAACATTACTAATTGCTTGATCACTTATTCTTCAAAAATAATAATTTATAGATTAAGCATGTTTTTATATTATTATGGCTTAGATTTTGATTTATGATTTCATTTGATTGATTTGATTTTCATTTGGACTTTCATGATTGTCATGATTTTGGTTTTCATGATTTATTTTCATTTGAAAATATCTTTCATAATTCTCATGTTTTTCCATTCATTTGATATTATAAATCTATATATATTATTTTTATTGAGACACCAATTTCATAATAATATCTATATGTGTTATTAATCAATCATGATTTATGTTTGATAACTTATGAATTTTTGGATTTATTGATTAAACATTTGATCTTTGATTTTTAAATCTTTTATTTTCGTTTTTGAATAGTTTTGTTTGATATATTTATGTTTGAGACCTTTATAACACCTTTCTTAATGTTATATACATTTTTGAATAGTTTTGTTTGATATATTTATGTTTGAGACCTTTATAACACCTTTCTTAATGTTATATACATATATGTGTTCTCTTGGTCTCTTTATTTATGTTTGAGACCTTTATAACACCTTTCTTAATGTTATATACATATATGTGTTCTCTTGGTCTCTTTAATGTGAGTTGTCTTATATGCTTTTATACATCTATATATGTTTGCTCACATAATATTACCTTATAATTTTTATATATATACTCTTAGGCATTTTAATAGGGGGAGCTTTTTCCTATATTTATTTTTTGCTCACATATACTTATTGATAGGGGGAGCTTTTGCTCTCTTCATTCTTATTTTCCCCATTTTGATGTTGACAAATGGGGAGAAATAAGTGGTTTGTGAGTAAGTATTTAGTTCTTTTCATGCATGTGGATCATAATTTGTATATTCATTTGATGATTTTCATATTATATATCTTGTTGTGTAGATTGTTTGTCATCATCAAAAAGGGGAAGATTGTTAGGTCTCATGTTTATGAGCCTACGATCTAATCTTGTTTTGATAATTTACAAACAATCACTAACATCTTTTGTCTAGTGTTTGTATTTGTTTATTAAGTATTCTAGACAAACATCAATGTTGGAGGTTATATAGACTTGTGCCTACACGATCATATCTGTTGGAGGATGGAAGGAATATTGAGATGAAGCTTTGCATTTCAAGTCAAATAAAGTTCAAGCTTCATCCGCAATCAAGACGAGCATATCAAAGATCTCTTAGCTTGGTATATTATTTCTAGTTTAGATCTTATACTTTATGCGTTTATGCTTAAAGCTCAAATATTACACACATACACGTTTTCGGTTTATCGCTTTGAAGTTAAATCAAATAAATATGAAACAAATAGTTACATTTATAAACATACATGCTAGTTTCATATTTATCATCTTTATTTGGAAAATAATATATTTATGGATTAAAGACTTGCTTACACTATTTTATATCTTTTCTCAAGTCTATTATTCTATTAAAAAGTTTTCAAAACTTGTTTGGAAGAAATTCGTCAAAACCAAGTTTTAACGTTTTCGTATTTTTGAACGGTTTGAAAAATACATGAGTTTTCACAAATGGAAATGCAATTTGAAAATTTTCTTTTGTAACATGTTCATTATTATGTTTATAAATATTTTCCTAAGTTTTACAATTTTTTGAATTTATTTGACATTTTTAAAAGTTGATTCAAATTTAGTTTTTGAATAGTTATTATCATATATCAGTTTTTGGTCGACCGCACAAGGCATGCCGGTCGACCGACCATAACGATATTTTCTAGTTTTTCTTCTCAGGGTATTTCAATCGACCGATCATGTCCTTCCGGTCGACCGAGTAGAACTCAAGTTTTTAGCTCATTTTTCTTAGAGTATTTCAGTCGACTGACAACTTGTGTTCGGTCGACCGATGAACATCCTTCGGTCGACTGACCATTGTCACCCGGTTGACCAAACTAGTAGCCATTGGCATAATGGCTAGTTTTCTAGATTTTGTGATTTTTATTATTTTTGTTGTTTTTTGATGGTTTCTTGGACTGGTTTCTTCTACCCTGTATATACCTCATTACATTTAATACTCCCAACAACCAAGAAAGTTTTAATCAAGTTTTACAAGGATTTAAAGATTGTTTAAGTATTGTTTGTGAAGAAACTTTTACAAGAGAAAGAGGATATTGATTCTATCGGTTTGTGCTTCATTTTCATCCATCTCTCTTTCTTAAATTTCAGAGAAGATTCTTCTAAACTCAATATCTAGCCTTATACAATTATTTGTTATTTATTCATTTTATTAAGCTAGATTTTACATTGAGTTTAGTTTTCATTATTGTTCATATTGTTTCACACACACCCATATTTGAGCTTGAGTATTTTTACATATAATACATTTGGGTTGATAGTGTGATTGAGTGAGCTTAATTTCGTTCTCAAATTGTATTGGAGAACAAATCATTTTATTTGTACTTATTGTTGAGAGTTCACTTTGTAATACACAAGTACACTGAGTGGAGTGTGTGGTGAGAGATGGGGTCGATTCTAAGAAGAGTAGTATTGGTAGTAAAGCCCAGAGAGATGTTATAAATTCGAGCACTTGAGGAAGGTGACACAAGCTAAGCCAACACTTAGAAGGTGTGTTGTGTGATTGCATTATGAGTGTTGTAAACGTTTGTCGGTGAGTGTTAAAAACCGATTGTGTAGTATCTTTTGAGATAGTAGAGTTCTCCTCGTGAGTGGGGAGTGGAGATGTAGGTCGAGAGTGACCGAACTCCATTATCACATCGTGTGTTTGTATTGTCCATTTGCGCACTATCTCATTTGCATATTTATTTTTTGTTTATATCGCCCTTTGTTTATATTGTATATCCTAGCTCATATAACTTGTTGTATTTTATATTTGCTAGAATATAATTTAATAAGTTTTAATTTGACATTAATATCGGATTAGATTAGTAAATACCCTATTCACCCCCTCTAGGGTAATTTCAGTTTGTGTCAAGAACTATTTTCATTGCAGAATCCGTTATAATCGTTTACAAATGGAAACAAAAGAGTGAGCCTTAAACTTGTAGAACGTCTCTCTACAAAGAAAACAAAATTGGGGATGCTCCCTAGAAACACACACAGAAACTATTTATTAGCCTCTGCTTGCGTAGGATCTTTGCCTGTGTCGGGGACACTTTGGTCCATGGGTCACTGATTCAACGATCCAAGTTGATTGTGAAGAAGGCTTGATGTTGATGTTTTGACTTGAAAACAAGAACATAAGTAAATATCTTAGCATGGTAAGATAAATACTCTTCTCAATATCAAATCTAAGTTTGAAATTGAGGAAACACCAAAGACTTTATGATTGCTTGGAGATGGTGAAAGGCTCTCTCTCTCATACTCATAATTCGCCAAAATGCCACGCCTTGTTTCCGTGCATAAGGGTGCTAAAGGGATATTTATAGCCTTTGGGAACCGTAACCGTCGAAAAGGAGTTGAAACAACCTGTGAACATCAACTCCTTTGGGCGAGATAGTGTTTACTATCTCGGCCAAAGGAGGTGGTTCCAGTCAGTTTGTAACAGACGCCCACTCTGTTAAATACTGTGATTTCTGCATTTTTCAAGGGATATAGGCTTATCTTCAGGGTGTAACAGTCTCTCTATGTTTATGGATGCTCTAAAGCAGTTAAAGAGTAGTGTGGACCCCTCAAAAAATCACAAAACCATAAGAAAAGCCTGGAAGCTGTCTCACAATGGGCAAGACAGCTTTTACTATCTCGGCTTCTGAGACAACAATCATTGTCTCGGATGCAAGATAATAAATGTTGTCTCACTAATTGTGAGACAATTCTAACCCCTTTGTCATTTTGTTTTCTGTTCTTCTTCGCTTCCTTTTGTATCAAATGATCTCCTTTGACTTAGATAATGACGTTCTTTGTTGTCTCTTCATCTTGAGCTGTGTTTGGTACCAATAGGTAATTTTTGATGCCTACAGATACCCCCTTGAAAATTTTCAGCCTCCTTAGTATTTTATCGAGGACTTTAAAATACTTTGAACAAGATAAACCCTACTTTCAATCTCTTCAGTATTTTGTCGATAAAATTGTATAGAAGGACCCATGAGTGGCTTCAATTCTTTGACTTCTTTAGTTTTTAGCCTCCTTAGTATTTTATCGAGGAATTTGAAATACTTCTGGTACTACATCGTCGCTTGACCATTGTCGAAATATGGAACTGAAGTTGATGTGTTGATATTTGAAATTAGCTCATGTCATTGAGTTGATGTTAAATTGATCATCTTTGTCAGGAATTCGTATCTGAATTGCAATTGAACTCCTATAGATAATTTTGGTATAAGATTATCCTGAGCCTAATTTTGGTGAAACTGTTGAAGCATTGTCGGGCTTGACTTCTCTTACGGTGTAAACATAGTTTATACTCTTACGTAGCGGGAGTCTACACAGTTTAAGCTCTTAAGGTATTGGAATGCAGAGAAATAGTTTATACTTGTATACTCCTTAGAGTTTAGGGATCTGTTTAACCTCATATACCTGTCGGAGGTTCACGGAGAAGCAGTTATATTTGTATACTCATCGGAGTGTTGATACGTACATGAAATATGTCGAGAATGTAGTGAAATATGCTTGAAACACCCGTCGGATGGAACCTTCGTATGAGACAATTTGAACCATCTCGTGCGTGCAAGACAACTTATACTGTCTCTCACGACGAGATAGTGTCGATTGTCTTGCTCGAGTTCGAGACAATAGGTTCAAGGATTCTTTAAGTTCAATTGTTGCGGTCTTTTTACTCATCTTTGTGCACTTCCTTAACTTCAAATTTCCTTAAAAATCCTATATAAGAGTTCCTTGATCATCCTCTCCTCTTCAACTTCTTCAATCTCGGCTGAAAAGGTAAGAGTTGTCTAGGGTTTTGAGTTCTCTTCTCGGGTTTATCTTCTTTCTCTTGTGTAAATCACTCAAAACTCTATTTTCCTTTTATTCTTAGTAGGGACCGAAGTTAATCCCCTTGTGCTTGAGGATTATTGAGTTTTCCTTTGATATTCTCTTCGAAACTCTAGCTTTTCTTCAAGGTTCGATCTCCTTTCTCGCATTTTCCTTTTATTGTGTACTGATTTCCCCTAATCCTTGATTAAAAGACTACTTAGTCATGAGTTGTTTGAAATCTTACTTAAAACCCTAACTTTTCTCTTGTAGGTTTTCGGTCAAAATCCTCTTTTGATGATGTCTTACAAGAGATCACGTATTTCGAGGGGTAGATCAGCTACTCAGTCCTCTAAGAGAGAGGATCCTGCTATTTCATCATATGGAGGTGAGCTTTTACCACTTTTGTTAATTCAAAAATTGATATTTTGAATAGTGTCCTCGTTTGTTCTTCTTCATGAGGCATTCGGGAAGAGCCGGTATCCTCATGTGCGGGGATCGACGCTTAATAGATGTATTTTGCTTGGTCAAAACACATCCTAAGGCAAAAGAGATGATTTTACGTTGTCTTGCAATCTATAAGGTAGGGTATATTGTTTCGTTATTTATGGGACAGTGTAAGCTATCTCTCATGTGCGAAATAACTGTAATCATCTCGTAAATCACAAGGCAGTGACTCTGTCATGCGGATTCACGAGATGAGTTCAACTCCTTATTTTTCCTTAGAAATTATTCTTTTAACCGTGTCTGACAAATCACCCTCTGTTCGTCGTAGTTAAATTTTCGCCGACGGTGTTTTCTCCCAATGTAGTAAGTGACCTGATTGGCGAGAAGTACGCCTCCTTTGATGATGCACCGCTCATTGATGAGACTCCTCAATTCGACATGAACGAACCTGAGGAGATTCCTAAACATGTACATTAGGGGGATCGTCGCACACTGCGGCGACTAATCACAGACCCCCCGCTCACGAAGGATCCAGACACTACTCACCCCCTGAGGAAGCCCAACTATTTGTTTGGTGACTTTGTAGAAGATCCTGAAGTTTTGACACTTAATGCAAAGAAGTGGCTGAATGAGTATGAAGGGAACCCCAGACTCCTTCTCCTAATTCCTCGCCATTATGCCCTGACGCATTTGAGGAAGCAAGCCGTGACACGGGAGATGTAGTGGCGTTTAACGGAGGATCAAGAGCGAGTACACTGCAGATTCATCACTTAGAGCAAGACACCAGGCTCTAGCGACCATACTTCCATTTGAAGACTTCATCCTAGTATATTAGGATAGGATGAGGTGCCTCAAAACGAGCTATTGATAAAGGTGAATGTCGTCAAGAACGCCTTGCAAGATTTGGCAGGGAGTTGCCCATTAAAGGTTTTAGGTGTTATGGCTGGGTACACTTGTCGGCAGGCAAGTGGTGGACCAGAATGATGAGTTACGACCTCGAGCGATGGGGCATGGATTTAATTGAAAATGGATTGTATATGCCCATCCATGCCAGCGTGTACAGCTTGCCTATTAGCATGAACCACTCTTCGCGCTGCTGGAGCTCTACAACCCGGACACTAATACCTTCCTCACCAATTACGGAGAGTTAGAGCTGCCTCTCCATAATATGTTGAAGGTGTCAGGGCTGTCGATGGGGGATATACCATACTAGAAGTATTTCCCCACCAATCGTCAATTGAGTCAAATGAAGATGTCCAACTCTGCAAGATAGGACATCTTATAGGAGCTTACATGCTATTATCAGACCGCCCTGGCCAGTGTAGATATCAAGGTAAAGAAGAAGTCTCCTCAGCTCAGCTTGAAGCAGTTTGCTGATTACTTATTCAAGCATCTTGAGGACCATTCTAGCCAAGACATCTGTGAGTTGCACCTTTGACCCCATCGAAGATCAATCGATTGATTGAGAATATCAGTGCTTAGTCGTATACCACTCGTACGGCTGAAGGCAAGTTTCCTTTAGGCACCAAGTTTAAGACATTCCTGTGGCATGTCCAGAAGCAAATTCAGCCGTCAACTCCTTTAGTGGGCTATTTGGCCATCTGGTTGAAGAAGTGTGTGGCGTCGCACCAAGCTTCTGACTTGCTACAGATTGAGGTCCTGTTTCTAGCCATCGAGCTTGCCATTAGGCATAAACTTTCACTACTCCTTGCCATGGTTGCTGACATTCACAGTGGACTCTAACACTTGGTCACTGGATTTACACAAGAGGGAAGCAAGTCTTCGAGTGAGATCCCCACCGCTAAGATCAAGCTGCCGTATACTTATCTGATAACGTGTCTCATCTTCCATCGCTCTGATTTGATGACGACGCCAAGTGTTGTGGACCCGAATATCCCCTTATAGCAAATATTAGAGGATTGCAAGTGGGAATCCCGTCAGTGGCATGAAGTGAACCGACAGTTCAAAGTTCACAAGAGCTGGGAATTTTTTTAAGTGTTTTCCCTAGTTTTCCGGCCACTACAATGAGTTATTGATTGATGATGTAGAGCTGGGGAAGAATAGAACTGTTCTTGATGTGGGTGTTTTGGTTAGCTGATAAACATCCGTCCAAGCTACCTTATCTTCCGTGTGAAGAATAGTTGCATTATCAAGCTTTATTTCCCCTATTAGTTTGCCCAACAATTTGGATATGGCTAGTTATATATCGAGAATTTGAATAGTAGATTCTAGACTCATGGAGGATTAATTAACAGAGCTCACATCTAGTTTTGGAGTGTAGCTGGTTGCACATGCGCTAGATTTAATCTCCCTACTGTAGAGCGTCTGTTGCAACTTACATTTCATTGCTGCAAATGGCTTATAGCCACCAACACGGCTACTAAGATGAAGAGGATATCAGAGTTGGAGGTAGAAGGAGTAGCCAGGCGTGCTACAGAGATTATTCGAGAGGCCGTGCTCTCGAGGAGGGGGAAGGATCCTGTTGGACCCTCTGGCAAAGGCAAGCGAGTGGTTGAGGAGAAGGAGGAAAATTTTCCGACCAATGAAGACAAGACCTCTGAAGAAGACATGGCCAGAGGCGAAGGCACAGAGGCTAGAGGTGATGAAGAGGAAGTTGTGACTGGTCTTCCAGCATCTTTCTTCCCAGGAGGGGGCGCAAGCTCGCTAACTGCCCATCGTACTAGCCAATCAGACCAGCCTAAGTCGTCGGAGGCTCCGGAGAAGCTGAGATAGAAGATTGTATTTACACATCCCCACCGCATGACAGTGGATCTTCCAGGTAGGGTTGAAGAAGAAGAAGAAGAAGAAGAGACTGTCAAAGCTAGGCTCATCCAAAGAAAGAGATCTCGACCATCAACTCCGGCCAAAGTTCAAGCTTCTCCCAGGGTTGAATTGCGCACCATATTTTGATAGGAAAGACCTATCACTTCTGAAGAAGTTCGACTTATGAAGCGGAAGAAGGTCGCTCACAAGTCACGTGCTGAATTGCCTACATTTGAGGAGGAGTCGCTCGATGGTATTCCTATTGAGGAAGAAGGTAACATCTCGCCCTCATCTCTTTTATCACTCCATTTTCAAGTTTATTGAACTCATTCTGTAATTTATGTAATGATCAGGCTTCACTCAATAAATGTGTGAAGCAATGAGTGAAGATCCCATGGATACCGAGGCTGGCATGGATACCTAGTGAAATCACTCTAAAAACCTCTAGCATAGGTATATCTAACCCATATACTACCTTATTCAGGTAGCATCTTTGAGAGTTGAACGATTTAGAATTTGTGCCTCCTTTAATCATTTCTACTCTTTGTGCTCTTTTAGAGAAATTGAAGGAGGTAGGCACAAGTGTTGAGGCTACGGAACCTGTTAGAGTAGCCGAAGGTAAATCTAATTTCCACCTGGCGTGAATTCTCATTGTTCCTTTATGTGTTTAAAATTTCATCTTGCTTTGTAGATGTTATGATGGAGGAACCAGTTGAGGAGGAGACCATTCATGATGCCGATATCAGGGATTTTGATGAACACGCCCTCGATCACATGATAAACTTCTCCGAAGCTGATCACGAATTGTTTACCGATATGTTATCGGAGCAAGCTCATGGTGAGGCTGCAAGACCAAATGTTGAATCTAGTTCATGTGCAGGTACGGATCTTATCCTCAAGTCACCGTTATTCATTTGTTAATTCTTAATTAACCACATGGGAGTTCTGATTGTAGGACTAGCCGTTGGTGTTGATACTGTTACAACCTCTGGAGCTAGTGAATTGCTCAAGGACTTAGGCACTTTGGGCTTGGAGCAAGCTATTATTAGAACTCCACCACATACCCTTCAACCCGAGGCCGCCATCCTTTCAATCCTATTGGTTATTGAGGCTTTGGCCAAACTTGAGAATAGTCTTGTTACCCAAGCCATGAAACCAACAAATGAGGCTGGTACATCGGCCATTATCATATCTGAACAAGTTTCAGCCACTCATGAAGCTGGGTTAGCAAGGTCGGGCCTAAGACGCCAAGCTGAGGGATCCTCTATCGGCATCGGTAGGTTTTCTCCTATGATTATTTTAAGATCCCGAATATTAAAAGTGCTTTTTAACAACCTTTGGAGTACTTATTCCATCTCTTTTTCCCACAGAGCCTTCTTTATCTCTATATTATTCCATCAAGGCATTAATGTCGGACGATGATCCAGATAGGGCTGTGATCAACATAGAGCCCCTTAGCTTCACTTGCTTCTAGAATGTAATGATTGACCTAGTTCTTCACAAAGGATCACCTTTCGATTCTTTTAAATGGTCCCTCGATCGTTATGTGTCAAGCGTTCGGGAAGAAGGATATTCAGACTTAGCCGATTCAATTACAACAGATTTGCCTAAGTTAGAGCATGAGCTTCAAGAGTTAACGGAGCTCCGGACTACTGGTGCCTCCTTATACGTGGTTACTTAAATGGAATCCAGATTGAAGGCGTGGCACGACACACGAGCATCCCGGATTGACTCAAAAACACTGCGTCGTGTAAAAACAAATGGAATTGATCTGCCAGTAAAGCAAGAGTGCCAACATGACTTGCACTTATCTCTCAAATCAGGTCATGCAGAAATAGCCCAGCTAGAGCAAGAACTTAAAGAAGCCAGGGATGCTCAAGCTATTCGGGACAATATTCTGATCTTCTTATTCTTTTTAAGGACCGAAACAATATTCGCTACCCAATCCGGATGTTGCTCTTCTCTAATGAAGCCTGAGTCAATTAGCTTTTTTAACTTTATCTTCAATTTCCTCCATAATCTGCAGACAAAACCGTTTCTGCTGTTGCTTAACAGGTTTGACATCTAGGTTGATGTTGAGGTGGTGCATAGCCACATTCGGATCGAGTCCGGGCATATCTTTATAGTCCCATGCAAAGACGTCTATATATTCCCTGATGATGGCAATCAGTTCCTCCTTTTCTTCTGTTGGAAGACTATCGCTAATGAATATAGGCTTAAGATTTGCTTCGTCATCCATATTTACTTGAGTCACCTTATCCTCAATAGGAGGTTCCCTTAGCTCAAATCTATCACCAAATTGGATATTCAAATAATGGATCCAAGGATCTTCCCATATTAACAACTGATCATCTTCTTCCACCATTGTAGGGTCGACAGTGACCATGTTCACCACTAAGCCTTTGAACATTTCTCCATGGCTAACATAATAATCCCATGCCAAAGAATCTGATGAATTTCCATCCCTATTTGGATTGAACAGTTGGTTATTAACCTGCCAGCAACATTCATTAGAGGACTAAGACATATAGTGTAGACCCCTCTTGTGCTCGTAGTAATTGTCAGGCTTTCCTTTTAGTACATAGGAAGGGTGGGGTACAACTCGAGTACCTCGACCAAAATGAAGACCTTCTCCGAGCGTGAGATTATATCCCTACTTCTTCATATAGTCACATGCTTGTGGACTATATCTGAAGAGATGTTGACTAGGTCCTTCATCATCAGTACTAATATCCAGGAAAGAATTTGGTAGTGGACACGACTCCCCTTTACTGAAGACTATCTCTTTCCCACCCCTTGCATTGGCAGGAAGAACAAGAGTTGTTCCAAAGGAATCTTGGACACGATTCTTTGTCATGCAAGACGATTGAAGTGGCATATGTATGTCAGGATTATTATACAGTCCCTACATTACATTATCAAGATAAGGTGCATACTCTAAATCTCATTTATTGCATAATTACAATCAGCAAGTTGTCAGTTATAACTTTCATCTGACGATTTACCACCGTTAAGATCGATTACAAATGGTTCAATATCATTAAATATAAGACCTTCATCATAATCGAGTTTGGCTTCAGTATTAGCTTCTTCTCCGCTATTCGTGCCCTAGGCCGATGGTTCAATATCGGATTTAGCATCATATAAAAGGGAGTTAGTGAAATAATTTTCTAACCCCTTAAATGGTTGCTTGTCCGCGACCACTGTCTTGACTTTATTATTAGTGTCCGCATATTTCAGACACTAATGGAGTGTAAAAGGGACTAGAACGTTATTATGGATCCAAAGTTGACCCAATAGTAAGTTATAGGAGGTCTCTACATCAATGACATAGCATGTGACCTCAAACTTCAAATCTCCAAGTTAGCACTTCACCTGGATTTTACCCACTGGCCTGAACCATTGGTGTTGAATCCATAAATAACAGTGCGTGTAGAAGCCAACTTGCTAGCATGAATTTCGAGATGATACATCAATCGGAATGACATGACACTGACTATGGAACCCGGATCGACTTGGATCCGGTTAACAATGCTTGAGCCAATGTACCCGATAAAGTACAAAGGCCGATCATACTTCAAAATCCTCACTTGCATGTCCTCCCGAGTGAAAGTGATGCAAGAAAATTGCTTGGCCGCCAAGTTACAATATTGAATTGATGGCTCCGGTTCTTCAGGAATTTGCATGACCTGAGTGAGAAAGACAACAGAATCAGCTAAGGCTTCTTGCAATGCCTCCCGGGTGTCTTTTGAGAGACATAGTAACTCATATAGAGTGATCCTCGCTAGAATGTTGGCCAATTGGTCCATAACATCAAAGCGGCATGGTGCATTCGAAGTTTCCGGTTTATCTCTCCTAATTGATTGATTGAAAGCAGACTACTTTGGAATTCAAACCTCTTTGTATTGGGGTTCTTTCTCCTTTTGTTTCGCTTAAGCTTCCTTTTGTTTTTGTAGTAGGCTATTGCTGAGGCTTCTCAGAAGGCTTAGAAGGATTAGTAAGCATCCCAGTTCAACTAACATCTTAGCATTCGGATCAGAAGCTTCCGGGTATTTGTACCGGTATTCATTTCCACTCCTGGTGACAAAGACTGGTTCTCCATCAGCTACAAAAACTTCATGCTCATCTTCAAAAAATGATAGGGTTGGGATACCTTTATCATCTTTCTCTAGAAATGTTGAGGTAGGGCAACAAGATTTACCCTTTCCTTTAGACTTCTTCTTGGAGGAGGATGCCGTCCACTATTCATCATTAAGGAGATCTAGGTGGACCCAAAGAACTTTGCCATTAGGAGCTGTATGTGGCACGAGCTCCTTCTGACATTGCCCGTGTGGATAATCATTAACGGTCTTCATCTCCACCTTCGACACGGGTTCTGGTTGGAACCATGATAAAGGGACAGAGCCAAAGCTGATAGTCACTGCGTTCGCACCCACCTTTATTTCTTTTGGTTGCTTTGCAGTTATAATGCTGGCATCTATCAAGGCTTGAATTCTGTGTTTAAGGACATAACAAGCCTTAGTAGGATGATGGACCCTTCTGTGATACGCACAATACTTCAGATCCAAGGTCTTTTTAGGTTCTTCCTGGTCCGTAATTGATGGCAACTAGATTTTATTATTGTTCAGGAGGAACTTGAAGGTAGTCGGCACTTCCTCCTCTTTGAAGGAATATTCTTTTAGTAATCTTAGGTCTGAAGTCCTTTGTTGTCTCTGAGGTTGTTGTTGAGCTTAAGGCTGCTGTTGGAACGATGACTATTTCGGCGATTGTTGTTGTCATTATGATGTTTGATTTGTGTCAACAGCAGTCACTGAGGCCTTCCCCCTACCGTGAGGAGTGAAATTAGGCTTTGAAGAATTTGCAATTGTTTGGCCTCTCTTAAGCTTCTTTCTTTTAAGGAAGCGTTCAGCTTGTTCTCCGCGCATATTCAACTCTTTCCAGGTTTTGGACGGTATGACCCCTATGGCTTCCAGGACATCGAGGGAGAGATTGTTGTAGCATGTCTACAGGATGAAATCTTCTGTCACCGAATCCTTGTAATTCATTGCCTTGTTTTGGAAGCGTTTGACGAAGTTATCAACCGATTCTCCATCTTTCTGCTTCTCTTCCAGAAGATTTCCAATTGACACCTCAGTGTTGTTGTTGAAGAAATTGCTGAGAACTAGGTTCTCCATGTCATCCTATTTGTTGATACTTCTACATTTGAGACATTGATACCAATCGAAGGCGGCCCCGTGAAGGGTGCTCACGAATGACCGAGTCATCAAGGGTTCATTCCCAGAGATCATGCCCAAATGAGACTTGAAGTAGATTAAGTGTTAGGTTGGCAAACCTCTTCCATCAAATGGCATGAAGTTAATTAGATTAAACTTCGTCGGGTATGGAATTGACTCCCATTCCTTCGGGTATGAACACAGAATACCAGTTTTCTTCACCTCTTGAGCAGATATCAAAGCGTTGACCTTGTTATCGAGTTATTACATCATTTTCTTATCCTGACCCATATATTTCTTAGGGCATTGTTGAGAAGAATTAGTTGGACCACACCCAGTGTTATTATTTGGAGGAGCGTCGACATTGATGGTCTTATCCACATATGAGTCACTATCAACTATATCGGCTTGAACGGGTGTGGTGTTGCAACGATTGGACTCAGCTTGCTGACTTGGCCCAGGTTATGATTGAGGTTGTTGAGCCTACAATTCTATCATCTGCTGCATGGTCAACTCAATCTCCATCCTTATTTCATCTTTGATTTCTTCTCTTTGTTTCGCCAGAGCTTCTTAAAGCATTTGAGCTAGTTTGTTAGGAGTGATTGTGAGCACTTCTTTAGCTTTCCTACACGTATACATGTGTCATCTAAAGCAATGTAGAACAAGTGTTCGAAAGCTCGTCATCCAAGGATATTCCTTCATGCATTCTCCTATAGTCCCTACGTCTGGTGGCTCTCAATTGGAGCCGAGATATTCATTGGGATATTCTTGGATCAACTCTTCCTCCCGGACTAAAGTCGGGATCAGGGTCAGTTGAATGTTTCTTAGAACTTCATTTGCCGGCAATGTTGATGGTGACCTCTGGGAATTCATCATCTTGGGCAACAGATTTTCTTCTTCGGAAGCATCTTAGTTTTGGCTTTGGCGCTTTAGTGGAAAACCTCTGGAATACTGAGACTCTTTGTGGGATAGTTTCTCCCTTAGAGCAGCTACATTCTAACAATACTGCCCTGATGAGCCTCTCACATGAGCAATGAGGGATCATTTCTTGAATTGTCCTCTTTTGAGATTTTCTCACACCTCCAGTTTAATAGTACAACTTGCCGAGATGATGACCGAAACACCCTATTATTTGTTAGTATGATTACCTAAGTATAACGTGGTCTTTTGATAGACGTGTCTTTTTTTAGGGACGTTGACTCGGATAGAAGACTTTATTGAAATTCATAGGACAACTTTTTGTTGCATTTGAATGATCCAAGGCCTCATCAGGAGTCACATGTTTAGAACCATATCCTTACAAAGGTGAATTCTTAACGAGCTCTTGAGTTTTGACACGGACCCCTAGATGAGAGGTAATAGGAAAATTCCCAGGAGGGGAGGCCTCTTTGCCCTTGTTGCACACAGAGCATGAATATGTACATTGAGGTGCCCCGGTTTGTTTGGAAGCGGTAGGACACCTTTGAGGAGTGATTAGCCTGGTGGGAGTGCGCATTCGACCCCTAGTCTGTGGAACTTCTTAGGTTTTGATCACCGGACCCAAGCGCTCTTTCACCGGAGTTTTGCCTTGATCTTCGTGAAGAGGACCTAGGCAATCAACCATCATAATATTAACCTTTGATAAGTCAAGACTGGCCTGAGGTTTCACTAGAGGTACGACAGAAGATGGACTAGGAGTAGATGTTGAAAGAAGCGAAGAAATGGTGGCGAAGGGTTGCCTTTGGGCGAGACAGCCAAAACTGTCTCGGC
>NC_033795.1:36964759-36969500 GCF_001876935.1 Asparagus officinalis
TCCACTGTCTCGGCCAAAGAGAGGAACTCCCGCTGCTTTCGAGCCTTGATTTCACGCAACTTCATACTTTGGAATCCAAACTTGGTGGGACTTTGACGGTTCTTCAACCACTGTTTTCTTCTTTGATTCTTGTGCTTTCCACACAAGGACGTGAGCGTAAGCGGCACGTACGCAACGCTTCTGAATGTGCTCCTTCTTTGTCAAGCGAATCCTCTTGAAAAGAACCCACTCTTCGGTTAATGGCTTGGAGGAAGTGCGAGTAACTTGCCGTTGAAGTGACTCAGTTGCACTATGCTTCCTAGACTCTAAGTCTGAATAATAGCGCACTCCATCAACTGATTCTAAAGCTTTGGCTAGTTGATGAGCAGGACATCAATGTTTCCTCTGACGAGCCCTCTTCGTTAGAGTTAGCAAACTTTGATTAGACAACTCCTTGACTAGAGAGGAGTTAAGGTGAGCAGAGCTTCCGGCTTTGTTGATGACAGAAGTAGCGTTGCGAGGGGAAGCCTCAGCAACAGTTGGGCGAGAGTCATCACCCATAGCCCTCGTCGGAGTTGAAGACTGAGACACCTTCTTCGTAGGTGAAATCCTCCTGAACTTGCGAGGAGAGGAGGACCTTGATGAGGATGAGGAGAGATACTCCTCAAATTTGGCTCGATCGAACTCGTATTCGATCGTGGAGTCAATTGGGGTCTTGATCGGTTGCGCCACGATAGCCTCGATGCCGAGACTGTTCACTCCCACTTTGGTCGCCAGCGTATTTACGTCAGGAACAATTTTCATTACATAATCTATTATAATCGTTTACAAATGGAAATGAAAGAGTGAGCCTTACACTTGTAAAACTTCTCTCTACAAAGAAAATAAAATTGAGGATGCTCCCTAGAAACACACACAGAAACTATTTATTAGCCTCTACTTGCGCGGGATATTTTCCTGTGCCGGAGACGCTTTGATCCATGGACCACCGGTTAAATGATCCAAGTTGATAATGAAGAAGGATTAATGTTGATGTTTCGACTTGGAAAAAAGAATAAAAGTAAATATCTTAGCAAGGTAAGATAAATACTCTTCTTAATATCAAATCTAAATTTGAAATTGAGGAAACACCAAAGTCTTTAAGATTGCTTGGAGATGTCGAAAGACTCTCTCTCTCTCTCTCTCTCTCTCTCTCTCTCTCTCTCTCTCTCTCTCTCTCTCTCTCTTGTGCTCACAATTCGCCAAAATGCCAAGTCTCTACCCTTAGATCTGCCTTGGTTCTGTACATAAGGGTGCCAAAGGGGTTTTATAGCCATTAGAAGCCGTAATGAAAAGGAGTTGAAACAACCTGTGAACATCAACTCCTTTGGACGAGATAGTGTTTATTGTCTCAGCCAAAGGAGGTGGTTCCAGTCAGTTTTGGGATATGGGCTTATCTTCAGGGTGTAATGGTTTCTCCATGTTTATGGATGCTTCAAAGCAGTTAAAGAGTCGTGTGGACCCCCCTGAAAAATCACAAAACTGTTAGAAAAGCTTGGAAGCTGTCTCGCAATGGACGAGACAACTTTTACTATTTTGGCTTCCAAGATAGCAATCACTATCTCGGATGCAAGACAATAAATACTGTCTCACCAATTGTCAGACAGTTCTGACCCCTTTGCCATGTTGTTTTGTGTTCTTCTTTACTTCCTTTTGTATCGAATGATATTCTTTAACTTATATGATAATGTTCTTCATATTCTCTTTGTCTTGATATGTGTTTGGTACTTATAGGCAATTTTTGACGCCTACACGCCATCGGTCGACCATCCGGAACTTTGTTTTCTATAGGGTTTTCGTGCACGCTTTCGGTTGACCGAGGCAAGCCCGTCAGTCGACCGTCCCGAAACTCCTGTAGTTTTTCTTGGATTTGTTGGCACTTTTGTTTTGATGATGATTTGCCAAACTATTTATAGCTAATTTGTTTCCTAGTGGTTGTGGCTTGTTTCTTTTTACAGGATATCAATATACGATAAAGAGCCATTCATACCAAGAGTTAAATATTCAAGATCTAGCTTTGTACGCAATCACTTAGGTATATTAGTAATTGTGTAACGTATATTGTGTATATTGTGTGAATATATTTTAAGCTCAATATATATATACACACACAACTTTGATTTTTCGTACAAAATAAGTTTATTTGTTAAAACAATACACTATTGGTTTATTGCTCTTGTTTATATTACTTTCATGCTTTATAATATATATAAAAACATGTCATGAAGTTTTAACATATTTCTACTTGTCAAAATTCATTTTTAAGTTTCATGTAAAACACGTATTATGTACACTTTGCAAAAATAATAACTTTTTTACAAATAAAAATTGCAATTCCAAAAATTCCTTTTCAAACATGTCTATTCTTATGTTTATAAAGTTTTCCCAAAGTTTCACAATTTTTGGATAACATTTATTATTTTTTACATGTGCTCAAAGTCTATTTTCAAACCTGCTATTTTCATATATCAATTTTCGGTCGACCGCGTGTGTCGCTGCGGTCGACCGCACATTATCCATAGACCAACTCTGAACTTTAAACTATCCACGGTCGACCGGAGTGGTCGCAGCGGTCGACCGCAAATTGTCTAGAGACACGGCTATGTTTTTCAGTCTTTAGCTGTCGACCGACCATGGCGCTGCAGTCGACCGTCAAAATAGCCATTACACAGTAACAACTAGTTCTCTATTTTGTTTTCTAATGGGGTTTTGGCCTTTTTACTTGGGTTTTTACTGATGTTTTGGGTTGCTATAAATACCCTATTGAATTCAAGTTTCCAACCAACCAAAAAAATTGTTTTCATAAGTTTTACAAGCGTTCAAGAGGTGTTTTAGCCTTGTTTTAAATTTGGTTTCAAAAGAGAAGTTTTCGCAAGGAGGAGTCTCTTAATTTCAATTGAGGAATATTTCATCATCATAATTTCACTGCTCCTTGTGTTGATAAAAGAGATTTCTATCTCCTTTATCTAGCTTATTTATTATTTGATTTTTATTTTAATATCTTAGCTAGTTCTATTTGAGTTAGAATTTTATTGTTTTTATTTATCACACATAGTCTTGTTGAGCTTATAATATTTCATACAATATATTGTTGGGTAGTGGTGTGCGATTTAGTGAGAGTGAGCTTCATAGTATTCTCATTCATTGGTAAAGAACAAATCATTATACTTGAGCTTCATTTGTGAGAATCACTTTGTAATACACATTTACACCGAGAAGAGTGTGTGGTGAGAACGCAGTCGATACCAAGAGAAGTAGTATCGGTAGTAAACCCTAGTGAGAGGTAGTAAAGCCGGACACTTGAGGGAGGCGATACGTGAGGACCAACACTTGAGGTTGTAGTTCGTGTATGTACTTTGTGAGTGTCTTGTAGAGTTTTCAGTGAACTAAAAAATCGAGTGTGTAGAGAAGTTCTGACTTCCAAACCGGGTGTGTAAAAAGAGTGGAAATCTCTTTGAGGTGAGGAGCGGAGACGTAGGTCAAGGGTTGACCGAACTTCGTGATCATATCTTGTGTTTGAGTTTGCTTTGTGTATAGTTATTTTGTACTTGTAATTTTTATTCTTACTCATAACTCACTCATATATCTTTTGCAAGAATTAATTAATCAAGAAAGTCTTTAATTGGCATATAATCAGATTAGGTTAGCAATAACCCTATTAACCCTCCCTCTATGATGTTTTCAATTGGTATCAGAGCTTGGTGCTCTTGATTAGAGGCTTAATCACCTAGAGTCAAAGTTCCTTGTTCTCATATTGTTGCTAATCTAGTTTTGATTATTTTTATCTTGCTTGCATAAGATTATAACATGGATATGCATAGTATCCCTTGTTTAGGCTATCATATTAATGTTGCTCCAAAATTCAATGATTTCCCTTATGTTCAATGGTGTTATAGATTTAAATTATTTGTTAAATCTAAAAATATTGAATTATAGGAAATTATTAATTGTGCTTACATTGGGTTCACTTTGGAAAAATCCAAGTGGAACTTAAATGATAAAAGAATGTTTAATATGAATAAGCTATTGTTAAAATTTGTGTGAAATGCTTTTAACTTATCTATTTCTAACAAGCTTGCTTCTTTTGATAGTGCTTACAATTTATGCAAACATATAGAAGCACATCATGATAACTTGGAGGAACTTCAACGCATTTTGGTGGAGTCCACTTCAAGTAATATTGGAGCTTCATCTTCATTATGCACATGACCACTAGGAGATGGCCCTAATAAGGTATGCGAGTTCGATCCCGATGATGATCTATCTATTAATGAACTTGCATGTGCTTATGATAGATTAATGAAAGCCTATAACAAATTGCATCATAGTTTTGTAGATTTAAAAAGCAAGCATAGTATTTTAAAAAACTTTGATTCTTGATTTTTGATTTAAAAAAACTTTGATTTTCATTTTTGGGATTTGTTATATATATATATATATATATATATATATATGGTTAAGACTCTTGTGACTCTTTTCTTAATAATACATATATGTGGTCACTTAGTCTTCTTTAATATGAGTTGTGTTTAGGGTATTCTATATTCATGCTTACTCACAATTATTTGACATGCTTATCATTGCATATTTTCTATATGGCATTTTGATAGGGGGAGCCTTCCCTATATCCTTCTATTTTTGTTTATACTCACATGTACTTTTTGTTAAAGGGGAGCTTCGCTCTCTTATTTATCATATTGTTTTTCCCTTTTTGATGTTATCA
>NC_033795.1:36969510-36996244 GCF_001876935.1 Asparagus officinalis
TGGTTTATTGGTTTGGTTTATTATGGTTCATTCACTTTTATATATTTAGAAATTGTTTGTCATCATCAAAAAGGGGGAGATTGTTGGCCCTTTTGTTTTAATGATGATTTGCCAAACAATTTATAGCTAATTTATTTCCTAGTGGTTGTGGTTTGTTTCTTTTTACAGGATATCAATATACGATAAAGAACCATTCATACCAAGAGTTAAAGATTCAAGATCTAGCTTTATGCACAATCACTTAGGTATATTAGTAATTTTGTAACATATATTGTGTATATTATGTGAATATATTTTAAGCTCAATATATATATACACAAACAACTTTGATTTTTCGTACAAAATAAGTTTATTTGTTAAAACAATGCAATATTGGTTTATTTCTCTTGTTTATATTACTTTCATGCTTTATAATATGTATAAAAACATGTCATGAAGTTTTAACATATTTCTACTTGTCAAAATTCATTTTTAAGTTTTATGTAAAACACGTATTATGTACACTTTGCAAAAATAATGACTTTTTTACAAATTAAAAATGCAATTCCAAAAATTCCTTTTCAAACATGTCTATTCTTATGTTTATAAAGTTTCCCCAATGTTTCACAATTTTTGGATAACATTTATTATTTTTTATATGTGCTCAAAGTCTATTTTCAAACCTGCTATTTTCATATATCAGTTTTCGGTCAACCGCGTGTGTCGCTGCGGTCGACCGCACATTATCCAGAGACTAACTCTAGTTTTTCAGCTATCTGCAGTTGACCAGAGTGGTCGCGGAAGTCGACCGCAAATTGTCCAAAGACCCAGCTGTGTTTTTTAGTTTTTACCGGTCGACCGACCATGGCGCAGCGGTCGACCGCCAAAATAGCCATTGCACAGTAACGGTTAGTTCCCTGTTTTGTTTTCTAATAGGTTTTTGGTCTTTTTACTTGGGTTTTTACTGATGTTTTGGGTTGCTATAAATACCCTATTGCATTCAAGTTTCCAACCAACCAAGAAAATTGTTTTAACAAGTTTTACAAGTGTTTAAGAGGTGTTTTAACCTTGTTTTAAGTTTGGTTTCAAAAGAGAAGTTTTCCGCAAGGAGGATGCTCTTAATTTCAATTGAGCAATTCTTCCTCATCATCATTTCTACTGCTCCTTGTGTTTATAGAGAAGATTTCTAACTCCTTTATTTAGCTTATTTAATATTTAATTTTTATTTTCATATCTTAGCTAGTTCTATTTGAGTTAGAATTTTCTTGTTCTCACTTATCACACACACTGTTTGATAATCATATTTTATTATAATTTTATAAACTCATTATCTAGTTTATATGAATAAGTTTATCACTAATAATTGTTTTTATCTTTAATTGCAGGTTAATCAAAAATAAAAGCCTAATATCTCTTCTCTCAACAAAGCCCACTAATTAAATGAAGAACTCAAGCGTGAAAGCCCAAAAGAAGAAAAAAATACCAAAGAAGCCCAAGCCCAAAGCATAAAAGAAGAAGAAGCTACGGAATGCAATTGCAGCACACTGGGCATCAATGCCAGCATCGATGCTCGTATCGATGCTATCGTCATTCTGTTACGAATCTAAGGCTGAAATTCATAGTTTTTGGATAAGATTTCGATCCAAGGGCTCTCATTCACTGATGTTTACTATAAATAGAGGTAGAGAGTGAGGGGTTAGAGGTGTGAAAATTTTTGTAACTCCTTTTGGAGAGGAAGCCTACTCTTAATTGAGAAGACCTTCCAAATTTGTAACTTTTGTTACAATTAATAAAATAATTTTTTCACCACTTTAAATTTTTCTCTTCTTCTCTTTGTTGGATGATGAAGATGAAGATGAAGATGAAGATTAATTTGAAGGTTTGTTTTTCTTATTTCTCTTTTATTGCTTATTAGTTTAGATTTATTTCATGCTTATAAATTAGATTTATGTCATGCTTATAGAGTAGATTTATTTTTTTGCATTTAATTCTTGCAATTTACTTTATAGTTTAGATTTTATAATTTATTTTGCAGTTAGATTTTAATTTCTTGTATTATTCACCTTGAGGCTAGAACCCTCTTGGGTTTAGTTTTTCTTTTTGTTCATTTTTATTTTTTTGATTCGCCTTTAGGCTAGAACCCTCTAGGGAATCACTTTTTTCTAAGAAGTGGATTCAATTCTAGATTACCCATATCTTTAATTGAATCCGCTATCTTTACATTCTTGATTTTTATTTGTTCTTGATTTTTCCTTCTTGCCTTAATGATCACATTTATATTATCACTTCCACTCTCAAATATATTCATTTACACAATCATTTTCATTCTCTCCATCTCTCCACAATCACATTCACTCATCACTCCTTTTTTTCACGCACACAACATCAGCACCAATTTTATATTTTCTCCTACAAAACACCTTCCTCGTGGATCGATATCTTTATACTATAACTTGACACGGTTGTGCACTTGCAACATTTTTGGTACATATTTATGCCGCATCAAGTTTTTAGCGCCGTTGCCGGGGAAGGTGCTTAAGTAGGTTTTAATTATTATGGTTCTTTAACTTGTGTGTTCATTGTGAAGGAAACGCTTGGAGCTTGAAGATCGCGGATTGGAGAACTAGGATTTGAAGATTTGCTTGTAGGTAATTCTTCTTTCTAGAATTTTTAATTCCACCCTTTAGCTACTTCTTCACAATTAGAGATAATTAGGACTTAAAAAAAGATTTTATTTTTGTTGACCATAATAAAATTCACCCGCCACTTTGATATTTACTAACAAGATAATAAATTCAAATAATTTCCCCCTTCTCATTTGTTTGATTGTTAATCCTAATTAAAAAAAAGAATTTTTCTTTCCCATCCTTTTTAGCTAACTACGCGGGTAAAAGTTTAATCTTTTTACTTTAGGAGTTATTAGTTAGGAGCTAGTCTAGTTGAGTTAGGCTTAACCCTAGAGTTAGAGTGATTGAAAAGTGATTGATTTTGATTTGTTTAGTTAGGATTTTCCTTTTTTTCCATTCTCTACTCATTAAAAAAACTAACTTTTATAAAAAAAAGTATAAAAAGAAATAGTTTTGGTGTATGCAATCGTGGATTAGGGATAATACACATCGATTAATTCGCGTTGAACCAATCATAGAAATGGCGTATCCTAATCCACCCGTTCTTCAAGATATGTGCTATCCCATTAGGAATACAATCCCCTCTTGTATTAGGCTCCCCGAAACAAATGAAATAAATTTTGAGCTTAGACCACATTACATAAACATGCTTCCCAAATTCCTTGGAAATAAAATAGAAGATGCATATATTTTTATCTCGGAATATGAGGAAGTGTGTATTATGATTAAAATGAGAGAATTAATAGAAGATGCGATCAAACTCAGATTTATTCCATTTGCTCTCAAAGACAAAGCAAAAAAATAGTTGTATAGCTTACCCGTAAATTCCATCACTACTTGGGAGGAATTTATCACCATTTTTCTTAAGAGATTTTTTCCTATCCATAAAACGGTGAAGCTAAGAAACAACATCATGAATTTTAAAATTATCTCAGGAGAACCTTTTTGGAAGTATTTTAACCAATTTAAAGATCTTCTCATCCAATGTCCTCATCACGGTTTAGAAAAATGACGATTGTGCCAAATAATTTATGAGGGATTAGATTATTCTGCAAAAACTTCCTTAGAATCAATGTGCCATGGGGATTTTATGAGGAAAAATGCCGACAAAGCTTGGGAATTTCTAGAGAGTCTATCCGAGAAAACAATGCAATGGGAACACTATGATGATAGGGTTTCATCAGTTCCTCATTCTAAGTCAAGTGGTCTTTCCTTGGAGTCAAACATTGCTTCTGAAGCGAAGATGGCGACAATTCTGCGAAGGTTAGAAGCCTTAGAAATTAAGGAACGAGCTCCAGCTCAAATCAATCATGTTTTTCCCCCAGGATGTCATAATTGTCAGTCTCCTACCCACGTTTCAGAGGAATGCCCTCTCCTAGGAAACAACCATGCATCAGAACAGATGAACGCTGCATTCCAGCATCCTAGAAATGATCCATTTTCTCCAACCTACAATCCAGGTTGGAGAAATCATCCCAACTTTGCATGGAATCAAGGAAATTCTCCCGGAACTCAAAACTTCACTCCCGCTTCGACCCAACATTTTCCTAGGGGAAATACAGTTCCTTTCAATTCTCATCCACAATTTCAGCAACCCAATCTGCCGTATCAAAATCAGTCTCCTCTTCATCAAGATGTAATTCAGACTCATCACAATCCAGATCAAGATAAACGTCTTAATGTCTTGGAAAGATGTTTGGAAACCATAATTAAGGCCTCCACTCAAACCACGCATATGTTGACTCAAACGTCTAGCACTCTGAATTCCTTCATGCAATCAACTGGACAAATGCTCAACTCCAACACTCAAGCTATAACTAGATTAGAATCCCAACTTGGTCAACTAGCTAGTGCCGTGAGTGAAAGAAAGAAAGGAAAATTTTTGAGTCAACCCGTGGTCAACCCTAAAGACACAGGATGCAGTTCATCCTATGAAGCTCAAGTGAATACAATCCATTCACTTTGGTCAGGTAGACAGGTCGATAATCAAGTGAGAACTCCTCCAAGTCAAACTTTTGATCCAATATAAATTCCTTCTCCTTCTCCTTCTGATGAATCTATTCAACAATTACCCCCTCAGATGACCAAGAACCTGAACCCGAACCTGAGCCTACTTTTGATAGATTTAGACCAGTTGCTCCCTTTCCAGATAGACTCAGGCCTAGGAAACTCTCTCCTCAGGAGGAGAAGATCCTAGAAACATTCAAGCAGGTTAAGGTCCGCATTCCTCTCTTAGATGTAATTGAACAAATTCCATCTTATGCTAAATTTTTAAAAGAATTATGCACTAAGAAGAGGAGAATAAATGTTCCAAGGAAAGTCTTTTTAGCCGCCAATATCAGTGAAATGCTATCAAATCCCATACCTTTGAAACGTAAAGATCTAGGTTCCCCCATCATTTTATGTATCATTGGTAATACTCACATTAATAAGGCACTTTTAGACTTAGGGGCCAGTGTCAATTTGCTTTCATATTCAGTCTACCAGCAATTGGGTCTAGGTATACTGAACCCAACCAGATACACCTTACAGTTGGCTGATAGATCTGTTAATATCCTTATGGGTGAGTTAGAGGATGTTCTGATTAAGGTTGGAGATTTTATAGTCTTAGAAACACATCTTGTTTCCAATCCCAAAGGACAGACACCTTTAATCTTAGGACGACCTTTCTTAGCCACTTCTAATGCTCTCATCAATTATAGAACTGGTCAAATAAAGCTTTCCTTTGGGAATTTGACTGCTGATATCAACATTTTTAATCTCGGGGACTGTAGGCATCGAAAATTGCCTATAGGTCTCCACGAACGGTTCAGTGTTAAAGAACGACGATGAACGTCACTATCCGATCCACATGAGCCCGATCGACGTCGACGAACGACTGAAGTGAGTCGGCGAGCTACGTGAGCGGATAGGGTTTCGGAACAACCAAGACCCGGACCAATCGGGAACCCGGCACTGTTCACAAAAAGGACAACGCCCTTCATGCCTCGACCACTCTATAGATAATCCAATCACCAGAGCGGATCGAATTCTTCGTCAAGCATCCAACGCACCCGGAATCACTCAAATCCGAATCCGGACGAAGAATATACAGGGAAACCAACAAAACACCTCATATGGAGTCTCGGCAAGCTCGAAACACCCGAGGGGTGTCTCGGCCATGGTCGAGACACCCCAAGGGTGTCTCGGCCATGGCCGAGACACCAGGGGTAGTGTTGCCCCTTAGCGGTGATACTAAGTAGAGCGAATATCTCGATTATCCGAGATAGGAGCTGTAAACTTCTAGATCTCACGCGGATCGACGAAGTTCTGCTTCTATATCCCTTCACGGATAGACGAAGCTCTGCCCGATTTTCTCGGAACAGATCTGATTGCCCCGGTGGTCCACGGATATCAACGTCCCCGTCACAGGCCAAAGACCCACGCAAGCAAGAGACGATAAACGGATCTTGCGTTTATTTTCAAGGAGTTGCATTTATTTTGTTTTCATTGTGTACCGGTCTTATAAAAAGACTATCTTTTTATTTCATTGTAACGATCAAAGTTGTAATGAATGCAGCAATGAATACAGCGACTTTTTCCGCAAACAAGCTGGCGACCACAGTGGGAGCCAACGGCATCGCAACCGACGCCGTCGTGACGCAACCAGCACTCAAGATCGGGGTGAATGAAGAACACGAGCTCGATCAACAACAGTTCAAAGAAGGCCTCTCTTCCTCCTCCTCCAGATCCGCCTCTCCAAACGGGTACAGAAAGGTAACCTCTCTCATAAATGTTTGCAGGTCCTTCGGCTCAAAAATCCAAGACCCCGTTGCCGCCGCTGCACTTGCACCACGTGACGTCCCCGCGTCGTCTAACGTGGTCGAGATCGCAGGTCCGGACTCCTCCTCTGCACTTGCACCACGTAACGTCCCCGCGTCGTCCAACGTGGTCAAGATCGCAGAGCCGGACTCCTCTTCCGCCGAGGAGATGGCTTCCGAAGACGCTCCAACATTGTCAAAGAGAGCGCGACAAAGACGGCGTCAAAGCCTTGCTCGTCAGCTGGCCAAAGGGCTTTGGAGCCGATGGATGGGATCCGCTATAACGTAGATCTAAAATCCAGGCAACGCCAGGAGCAACCACGGCAAACAACCAGCCCCTCCTCCGAAGCAGAAACAGACAAATGGGTTCATGTCAAAAGAACCCGTTCTACTCTCGAGGAACGAATCCAGAAGCGCTGCGCCTTGCGTGCGCATGCCCGAGCCCTGGTCCAAAAAGCACGAGAAATGCTAAAGGGAGAGGCCGTTAAGAGATCGCCGAAATCCGAAGTCAATTTCAGATCCCGAACCTCCGGTAAAGCCCCACCGTAGCGTGGATTTCCCCAAGTCTAGGAATCCTCTGAACAACCGTATCGGTGCTCTACCCGAGAATCGAGGAAAAGCGCTTGTCAAGGCAACCGTATCGTTGCTCTACCCGAGAATCGAGGAAAAGCGCTTGTCAAGGAAAGCTGGGGATCATTGAAGGAGCTTCAAGCCAACATCCGGACGGGGGGTCGTACGCAATCTCCTAACAAACGAATTCCTACAACAACCCGCTTGGCGATGCGTGTAGAAAATCAGGAGCCCGTTAAGGTTTCACTCTCACAAAGGTGTGATTCCAAACGTGTGACTCCTGTAAAAGCCAACAAGGCAATGTTTACTCAGAAGAAGACGCGTCGGACAGACGAACGCGTTATACCTGAGAACCCCTGTGAGCAGCCGATAGGTTACTCCGACGGCAACGTCAGTGAGTTGTACTATCAGGCTGGGGGTGCGAATGAATCTCAAAAGAGAAACACACGGGAAGCGGATTCTCACTGTCCGTGTACCAAGCTTATCAGGGCAGTATTATCAACCTGTAGCTGCCCTAAGACCGCTCCGCAGAGGGTCTCGATATTCGAGGGAATCTCCGATGGAACGACAAAGCCCAAATCAAGGCGTTCCCACCAAAGAGGATCGATTGCTCGGGATGATGAACCCCTAGAAGTTACCATCAATATGGTCAACAAAGGAAATTCCCCAATCATTTCAAGTAGTGCCGACCCTAATTTCTCTTTAGGAAGCAGGGTCAACTCGGGAATAGCTCAGCTTCAGCGAGAAGCCGTCGGATATAACAACGACCATGGAGTCCATGAAGGAGTCCATTCCGATGATGAGTTCTCAGATTCTCACTCCGCGCTCGCCTCACGTCTAGCATAGGACAAGCTCGAGAGGTGCTCATGGTCAATACAGATCAGATAGCCAAAATCATTGAAGAGGCCCTGGCTAAGCAGAAGGAAATCTTCAAATTCGAAATGGAAATGGCTATGCAGGAGATGAGACAAATGCACGACCAACGAATCCGAGCTTTGTCAAATCAGCTAGTGGAATCCAGCCATCGCATCCAGAACGCCGCAGTTGACAGCGATCCGGAGGTGGTCGAAATCGTCATGGCCGACGCACCGCCCAAGAATACTGGGGGTGGCCCCACTAAGAATAACAACGCTGGGGGTGGACCCACCAGTGATAACAATACTGGGGGTGGCCGTATTATTCCTCTCGACAATTATCCAAAACAGGATAGGGATCAGGCCGAAAAGATGAAGGATCTCGAAAGAAAAATTGACGCCCTGATGTCTGCTCAAGAGGTGAAGAGGACCGGCATTCCGTGTCCTTACCCGAAAGAGTGGGATTCGATCCCGTATCCGGCGAAGTTCAACCTGATCAACTTCACGCCGTTCAACGGAAAGGGCTCGCCCACTCAACATCTGATCTACTTCAAGTCTCACTTGGGGGTGATCTCTGGCAACGGACCCTTGATGGTTCGGTCATTCGTTGGCACCCTTCGCGGGCCCGCCTTCGATTGGTACCGCCGTCTCAAGCCCGGAAGCATCAACAGCTGGGAGGACCTGGGAAGCATGTTCCTCGCCCATTTCTTCAATGATGACACCGAGGTGTCGATCAGGACACTCTTTGACGAGAAACAAAAAGGCGGAGAGTCGGTAGATACCTTCATCAAACGCTTCCGCAATCAGGCAATGAACTGCAGGGATCCCGTCACGGAGGAATTCCTCTTGCAGACTTGTCAGAACAACTTGTCCATTAACATCTTGGACGTGATGGGAATAGAGCCGCTCAATACCTGGAAAGAGTTGAAGGCTCGAGGAGAACAGGCTGAACGCTTCATCAGAAGGCGAAAGGTCGAGAGAAACCAACCGATGGTTAACCCTCTGGATTCGGATCTCGTACCTCATGATGAAGAGGACGTACCTGCAACGGTTATTGACGACGATCAAACGTCACAAAAGCAGTCCTGGGAACAACAGGAGAATTCGGACGAGGAGCTCCAAAACGAGTACTCGTTCAAAGACGAAGACGTTCCAGCTATCTTCGAGACCCTTCTCGAAAACAATAAAATCAAACTCCCGCCCATCACGCATCAGGAGGAAGATGACGATTCTGCGGATCCAACATACTGCGAGTACCACAGGAGGATCCTCCATCCTACCAAGGATTGCTTTGCTCTCAAGAATAGCATCCAGACCTTGGTTGAAGCCGGCGTTATAACGCTAGGGTAAGCCAATTGAAAATGGCATAACTCCGATAAGTATATGAGTATAAACTGCTTCTTACCACTCCGACAAGTATAAGAGTATAAACTGCTCCTTGAAACTCCGAATAGTATATGAGTATAAACTGCTTCTTACGACTCCAAAGAGTATACGAGTATAAACTATTTCTCATTCCTCCTACCAGTATAAGAGGTTAAACTGCTCCCTGATACTCCAATAGATATATGAGTCTAAACTATTTCCTACCATTGACGGGAAGTTCCTGAAGGATATTACGCTAATATTCTTAAGGATAACCCGGTCAGACAACAAAATCAAACCCAGTTCCAAGAGAGAAGCTGGGGGTGGATAATCCAATGCATCGGGAAGTTCCCGAAAGAATACCACATGGGTATTCTTAGGGATAACCCAATCATTGTGGAATTGGTGAATAAGAAATTCACGTTCGAACCCTGAAGGTCAGAATATCTCTTCTTATTCTCTAACTCTTATGAGTTATTTTTGTGGGAGGAGATCCAATCTTCTGATAGGTTAATCTTTCCTCACCAAACCATCCGCTGATCAAATCAAACGACAGTGGATCCACCAACATTTCCAACTGCCAGTCATTGGCATTTCCCAGACTCAACATGTTAGGTCCTAAAACGCCTAGCATTAAAGTCTCCCCTTGAGGGATAATACGAGTTGGTATTTTCTTTGCTACCCGTATTCCACTCTCTTCGCTTTCTGGTCAAACCTATAAAAGTTAGGGCCAAAGCCAAAATCCCCTCTCGATTCCTCCAATGAACGAGAGGTCCACTTTCAAATCGAGTTAGGGTCATCTCAAACTCCTGCTGGGTCAAACCTATAAAAGTTAGGGCCAAAGCCAAAATCTCCTCTCGATTCCCCCAATGAACGAGAGGTCCACTTTCAAATCGAGTTAGGGTCATCTCAAACTCCTGCTGGGTCAAACCTTCGTACAGTTAGGGCCACAGTCAAAATCTCCTCTCGATTCCCCCAATGAACGAGAGGTCCACTTCCAAATCGGGTAATCAAACCTTCCGACAGTTAGGGTTATCCGAATTGTTACGATTCTCGGAGTGGAGATCCCACTCTTAGTTTCATCCTTCCGGATTCTCGGAGTGGAGATCCCACTCTTAGTTTCATCCTTCCGGATTCTGGGGGTGGAGATCCCACCTCGAGTTTCCTTTCCAGCTGTAGATAGAATATAAAATTCTTCCTCTTCAGCACCGGGAGATAGAATATAAAATTCTTCCTCTCCTCGGACCTTTCCGATGCTCGGAGTGGAGATCCCACTCCCAGTTCATCATTCCGGATTCTGGGGGTGGGGGATCCCACCTCAAGTTCCCTTTCCGGCCGAAGATAGAATATAAAATTCTTCCTCTTCAGCACCGGGAGATAGAATATAAAATTCTTCCTCTCCCGTTTCTCAATCTGTCTTTGCTTTTAGAAAAGACACGATTGTCAAATCCGGGCACTCGATGCACGGGGAATTTTATCCCGAAGCCTGAGTAGGGATAAGTCAACGCCTAACACGCGTTGCCGGGTAGTCTATTCCCGTGAGAAAGACGAAGTCTATGTATTCAAAATCATAGCATTAAGTCTAAGAGAAGCAATTCTCTTAGCACAACGTTACATGTGAAACGGGTTTTAATAATTCACATGCTAGCCCGATTCAAACGGTAATCGGTAAAGGCACATCAAACCCGTTGATGGCTGGGGGTTTGCCAAAAATCCCAAAGCCTATGTCTAACACACATGGCCGGTTAGTCTTTGACCGTAAAAAGGACAAAAGACCACATATTCAACATTGTGGCAGGTTGTTATTAATAACACCATAATCCGTGCCTCACACGCACGGGGAATTTTATCCTGAATCCTAAGTAAGGATAAGTCAGCGCCTAACACGCGTTGCCGGGTAGTCTATTCCCGTGAGAAAGACGAAGTCTACGTATTCAATATCGTAGCACTAAAAGGGTTAACTCTTTTAGCTTAAACGTCACATAGGAGCGGACTTAAACAATCCGCATGCTAGCCCGACTCAAACGGTAGTCGGTAAAGGCTAATCAAATCCGTTGAAGGCTGGGGATTAGCCAAAAATCCTAAAGTCAACGCCTAACACGCGTCGCCGGGTAGTCTATTCCCGTGAGAAAGACGAAGTCTACGTATTCAATATCGTAGCACTAAGAGCGTTAACTCTCTTAGCACAACGTCACATGCGGAACGGACTTAAACAATCCGCATGCTAGCCCGACTCAAACGGTAGTCGGTAAAGGCTAATCAAATCCGTTGATGGCTGAGGATTTGCCAAAAATTCTATAACTGCGAGTCATTGACGCATCAACTCCCCTAGTTGGTCTCGTGACTCGAGCACCCAACAAATTCGGGACAAAATCCACACATGCAGATGAATCAACTTTAACAGTTGGTCCTGCAACCCCAACATTCGGGACCGCGATGCTCCAATACCTTAAGAGCTTAAACTGTGTATACTCCAGCAAACGTACGAGTATAAACTGTGTTAATGGCGATTTGTAAACCCTAGGGACAACGCCGGTCAACGCGTAACCCTAGGTCAACGCCAAGCAACGCGTTGCAACAAAAGTCAACGTTCGACGATTCAAACCCTAGGGGTGGACGCCGGTCAACGCGTAGCCCTAGGTCAACGCCAAGCAACGCGTTGCAAACGAAAGTCAACGTTCGACGATCCGAAACCCTAGGGTGGACGCCGGTCAACGCGTAACCCTAGGTCAACGCCGGTCAACGCGTTGCGATAAAAAGCCAACACACGGGGATCCGAAACCCTAAGCCAGCACAATGTGGCGGAGGTAGTTCAAAGTCAACTCAATGACACGAGCCAAACTCAATTCATCAGCTGCACACTCGAGACTCCGACGACGGCCAAGCGATAAACGCAGCGCCGGAAGAACCTCGGCTATTCGTCAAAGCATCGAATAGATCGAAAATCGAAAGAGTCAAGAGTTGAAGCTAACTACGCCGACTGAAGGCCAGATCAATCACATCCAAAGTATTCCAGCCTCTTCTATAAAAGAAACGAGTCAGGAACACTTTGGAGGGGGTATCTGTAGGCATCAAAAATTGCCTATAGTTCTCCACAACCGGTTCAGTGTTAACGAGCGACGATGAACGTCACCATCCAATCCACATGAGCCTAATCGACGTCGACGAACGACTGAAGTGAATCGACGAGTTACATGAGCGGATAGGACTTCGGAATCACGAAGACCCGGACCAATCGGGAAGCCCGGCACTGTTCACATGGTGTCTCGGCCTTGGCCGAGACACCCTAGGGTGTCTCGGCTATGGCCGAGACACCCCAAGGGTGTCTCGGCCTGGCCGAGACACCTAGGGGTGTCCACACCCCCTACCTACCCCCACTCACTCCATTGGCCTATAAATAGACCCCTTGGGTCCTCATTCAAAGGGCTGGAATTCTTTTGTCTTGGAGCAAGGCTAGAGAGAGAGGGAGAGGATTTTTGGAGAGCTTGGCGAAGCCCTGCTGCAGTGAAGAGTGCCCGTGTGCTTCAACAAGAGGAGGAGAGGTCTTGATCAGAGTCTTCATCCCCCGTCCGAGCCTTAGTATTAGCCTTTAGCGTTAATACTAAGAAGAGCTAATACCTCGCTTTAGCCGAGGTATACGCTTATAGCTTCTAGATCTCACGCGGATCGACGAAGCTCTGCTTCTATATATTGCCCCGGTGGTCCACGGATATCAACGTCCCCGTCACAGGCCAAAGACCCACGCAAGCAAGAGATGACAAACAGCTCTTGCGTTTGTTTGAAAGGAGTTGCATTTCTTTTGTTTTCATTGTGTACCGGTCTTATAAAAAGACTATCTTTTTATTTCATTGTAACGATTGAAGTTGTAATGAATGCAGCAATGAATACAACGACTTTTTCCGCAAACAGGGACCGGCCAAATAATCAGTCTCTAGAAATAAATTACATTCAGGAAAGATCAGAAGAAGAAGAAGAAGAAGAGTCTGATTTAAGTTTTGAGGAAATTTTTGGTGAGGAGTTGGAAATTTTAGAAATAGCAGATTAGGTTTTTGAGAATAATAAAACTGTGTTAAACATTTGCTGCTTTGAATTAAATTTTAAAGAACTCTTTCTTTATGAACTTAGATTCTTAAAGAATAATCAACAATCAAATTTTCAGAACTCTACAGAAGAATTGGTTGTTAGAAAACAAAACTTCACAGTAGAATAATCAACAATCAAATTTTCAGAACTCTACAGAAGAATTGGTTGTTAGAAAACAAAACTTCACAGTACAAGAGTCTAAGTTCAGAAGAATTGGTTGTTAGAAAACAAAACTTCACAGTACAAGAGTCTAAGTTCATTAAGAAATATAAAAATACATGACACTAATAATACCTACCTTACTTTGTTGCAAGAATTATTAAACACCTCAAAATGCTTGGAATTTCACATTATTGATTATATCATTCTGAATTTATTTAAAACCGGGGAAGAATTTTCAACAATAAGGTAGGATTCAATGTAGAATACGAGCTCTTCGTGTTGAACACTTCATTCTGCATTATTTGTTTTGTTTATTTCAGAATAATAAAAAGAATTTATTCTTCTCTCATTTGAGAGTTTCTTGTTCGGTTGTAAAAAAAAGAAAAAGAAAAAAAAACAGAAAAAAGGAAAAAAAAGAAGAGAATAATAAATTTTTGATTCTATCCTCCTCAGACCAAAGGTAATTGTAGATTTTTATTAGCTGATCAAATATAAGTACTGCAATTTTTATCTGCTTTACTTTGTGCATCATAAAGTTGCATTAAGGACAATACAAAATTTAGGTGTGGGGGTGGGAATTAGTTATTTTTTCTCTTTATTTTACATTTTTAGTTGCATTTTTGTCATTTTTTTCCTTCTCCTTAAAAAAATTATAAAAAAATCGTCACTTGCCAAATTGATAGAGTTATGTAATAATTGATTTATTTGATAAATTTTAAGTTTTCTAATCTCTAGTTTGTTATTTACTCAAGTTTACCTTTTATGATAACTCTAAATAAGTTTCTTAAGAAATAATTTTTAAAGTAGTATACTTTACTTAAGCCTTAACTTAGATTTTTATTTAAAATAATAGAATTTATGCATGCTTTGCTTAGAGTTAAAAATAATTTTTCAAAGTTTCTTGACTTACATATTTTTCAGAATATATACATATACATATAAAAAAAATTACAAAAGAAGAGTGCGAAAAATGGGCAACAAAAAAAAAGAAAAGAAAGAAAAAAAAACTCTTAAATTCAAGGTGATTCTATCTTATAAAGTCTAAGCTGACCGAGTAATTAAGCCCAATGAGTATTTTCATACTTAATGACCTAAGCCCAATTGGGTTGGGATCCATTGGCCCAAAACTCGTTAAATGATCGTTTAGAAAGCCCGTTAAAGTAGAAAAAAATCACCAAGGAAGAAAGAGTTTAAAAAATAAAAAAATAAAAAAATAAAAAAATAAAATACTAATAAATGTTTTATATATAGTTATATTTGTATATATGGTCTTGGAAAAATTTTTGATCAAGCAACTTGAATATTATTTTAAACAAAGAGTTAACATGTTCTTTTCAAAACTTTTAAATTAAATTTTTAAGTTTGGCTTGGTTTTGTATTGCTATAATCAGAAGCTTTTCTAGGAAATGTACCTTAGAGTTATATATAAAAATATTTTTTTGAGTGATAACTAGCTTCAATTATCAAGTAAATTTAATTATTTACTAACTTTTTTAATTTGGCAAGATGACCGAATTTTGTGGGTATATTCACTGCAAACCCTCACGAGACTACAACTCGTCCACTAGGATAACCTAGGGGTTTAAATGCTTGTTGTATGCGCTAAATACAACCGTGATTCCTGCGAAAGTGAGTTAGGTTTTCTTTTATTTTTCTTTCTTTGCTAGAGGACTAGCAAAAGTTTAGGTGTGGGGGTATTTGATAATCACATTTTATTAAAATTTTATACCCTCATTATCTAGTTTATATGAATTAGTTTATCACTAATAATTGTTTTTATCTTTAATTGCAGGTTAATAAAAAATAAAAGCCTAATATCTCTTCTCTCAACAAAGCCCACTAATTAAATGAAGAACTCAAGCATGAAAGCCCAAAAGAAGAAGAAATGCCAAAGAAGCCCAAGCCCAAAGCATAAAAGAAGAAGAAGCTGCGGAATGCAATTGCAGCACACTGGGCATTGATACCAGCATCGATGCCAGCATCGATGCTGGTATCGATGCCATCGTCATTCTGTTACGAATCTAAGGATGAAATTCATAGTTTTTGGATAAGATTTCGATCCAAGGGCTCTCATTCACTGATGTTTACTATAAATAGGGGTAGAGAGTGAGGGGTTAGAGGTGTGAAAATTTTTGTAACACCTTTTGGAGAGGAAGCCTAATCTTAATTGAGAAGGCCTTCCAAATTTGTAACTTTTGTTACAATTAATAAAATAATTTTTGTAGGCATATAAAATTGCTTATAGATCCCTTAGCACAGCTCGGCACAAACCGACGAACCATCGAGCGACATATCCAAACACGAGTGTCAGTCCACAAAGCCGGAGCCAAGTGACACGCAACGAAGCGGATTAACGAGGCGACAAGGCTAACGAACCGCACGCAAACAATGGAATACATCCAATCGCATGCGGAATCAAACTAACAGTTCGGTGAGTCAACGAGTCATCCAACCATAGAACGGATTTGAACTCAAACACCGAGGCGAATTTACTGCCATATCGGGATTCGGACTGCCAAATCAGAGTCTGGATCAACAACGAAGCGCAAAACCGGACAACGGACACAACACAGCAACACCTGGAGGACTCGGCCAAAACCGAGCCACCTATAGGTGGCTCGGTGGCCGGCCCAGATCTGTGCCAAGGCACAGATCTGAGAGCCTATAAATATGAGGGCATTGCTCATTTGTGAGGGGTTGGAATTTTGGACGGCGAAGCTCTGCTGAATTGAAGGCTCAAAACTTAAAAAAGATTGAAGCTTTGGAACTTTGAAGACTTGCTCTTTCAGATCTGGTGCTCGGCGATCGTCCACGTCAAAAGAGGCAGGAGTTCGAGAGGGATCGGATCTGAGATCTACGCGATTATACTCCGGATCAAAGCTTGGCCTTTGATCCCAAGAGGGCGATTATTTCCTTGGTGAATTAATCCCCCCCGGCTATTATTTCCTTTGCGAAATAATACCCGTTATATCGTGTAGATCCGACCGGATCTAGATCACATGGTAGTCCACGGATAAACCTCGGCGCAGGCGAAGAACCCACCAAAGCGAGTGACCGCAAAACAGGAGCTCGCGATTCATTCGAAAAAGGAAAGTTGTAATTTTTATTTCTTTTTTGATCTCATTGTAACCGGATCTTATAAAAAGACCAGATTTTTGTAATCGATGGAATCAATGAAGAAAGCAGAAATTTTTCCCGCGAACAATCTGGCGACCACAGTGGGAGCCAACGATCTCGCTGCCGAGATCGTCGCGTCGCAGCCGCAGATTTCAATCCCGGTCGAGGAGGAGGTCGAGTATGAATTCGACCAGGCCAAGTTCGAGGAGTACCTTTCATCCTCGTCCGGATCTACCTCCCCTCGCAAGTCTAAGAAGTCCAAGTTCTCTTCCAGCAGAAAGGTGCGTTGGTACGAAGAAGTTGAAGCTACCAACGACGATCTCCCCTCCCCCCGCCGATGCCTCCACTGTTGAGGGTGTTGTCACTCTCTCAAAGAGAGCCCGTCAGAGGCGACGCTAACGTTTGGCCAAACAACTTGCAAAGGCGATGGAGTTCACCGACGGAGTCCGCTATCACGCGGATCTGAAGAGTAGGAGAGGCAAACAGCCTCAGCTACCGATGAATGGTGACTCCTCCAAGCCGTCAACAAACGAATGGGTCCGTGTCAAACGGAACCGTTCGACACTTGAGGAGCGCATTCGCAAGCGCCGCGCACTATCAGCGCAGGCACAGGCTCAAGTCCAAGAAGCCCGTAGAAGACTGCAGAAGGATGTGGCCAAGAAGCCGCCACCAACCCGCCAAGTATGAAAGCCGAAGTCTGAAGCGGCGATTCAGGCTAAGGCAAAATTGTTGCAGCCTTCGAAGTAGGTTCAACCTCCGGCAAGCCGACCAAAGTCGCCGGTAATTCCAATAGCTTCTCCGGGAGATCATGCAGAATCATCCCGAAGGAAGAAGCCAGTTTTGGAGCGCCTCGGTCCACTTTCTGATGGACGATGCAAAGCTCCTGTTCAAGATCGTTTGGGCCCGATGAAGAAGCCTAGAATGACTCAACACACTGGGGGTTGCCGTCACCTCCAACATGACAAAGAAATCAGGGCAGCTGCGCGTGCTAATTTGCGTATCGAAGTCCAGGAGCCCGCTGAGAACTCACGCCCAAAAAGACATGCTTCAAGGCGCGTGACTTTCGAAAGCCCGAAGAAGGCAGTCCGTTCCCAGAAGGAAACATTATCGTCTGATGACGATAACATTATACCTGAGAAGTCGTGCCCACACACAATAGGTTACTCCGATTGTCAAACTGACGAGTTGTACTATCGTGATGGGAGCACGAGAAGAACCAGGAAGAGGAGTCCTCGAGGACTAGAGACCCAATGTCCTTGTTCCAAACTCATTCGGGCAGTATTGTCGGAGTGCAACTGCACCAATACAGTTCCTGAGAGAGTTTTGGTTTTTGAAAGACGTAGTACCGAAACGCCAAAACCAAGACCTAGGCATTTCTGACGAAGAAGAAGTGTAGTCGAAGATGGAGAATTTTCGAGGGTCACCACCAATATGACCAGCAAGGGGACATCGGCACGGGATAATCTCGAGTCGATTCTGAAAGCATCCCGGCCTAAAACCCATCTGCAGTCCGGAACCATCAAGCGAGCAACCTATGGTAGGGTTCAGACAAGACTCCCTTCAGAAGATGAAGAATCTGATGCTGGCTCGGTGGTCGCATCAGATAATACGGTATCCAGCGAGGGGCAACCCCGCGAGGCACTTATGATAAGTGCAGAACAAGTGGCCAAGATGCTTGAAGAGGCCATGGCTAAACAACAGGAGACCTTCAGGTTTGAAATGCAGATGGCCATGCAGAACATGACAGCAAGGCGAGCCAAGTCGTCGTAACCCGGTTAATCTGGAAGATGAGGACACAAATACGAATGAGACTCATAATACCAATAATCCTCCCGTCAATGCAGGGGGTGGTAACGAGAATGCTAGTGAAAACACAGGTAAAAACTTGAAGATCAAGAACCTCGAGAGCAAAATCAATACATTGATTTCCGCTCAAGAGATGAAGAAAACGGGTATTCCTTGTCCATACCCAAGAGAATGGGAATCGATCCCATATCCGACAAAGTTCAATCTAATTAACTTCATGCCGTTCAATGGGATGGGCTCACCCACTCAGCATTTGATTTACTTCAAATCACACCTGGGGGTTATCTCTGGTAATGAGCCTCTGATGGTACGGTCCTTCGTTGGCACTCTTCGTGGAGCCGCTTTCGATTGGTATCGCCGCCTCAAGTCAGGAAGCGTGAACAGCTGGGATGATATGGAGACTAAGTTCCTCGCCAACTTCTTCGACGACGACACCGAGATATCCATCGGAACGTTGCTCGACGAGAAACAAAAGGACGGGGAATTGGTTGACACCTTCGTCAAGAGGTTCCGGAACAAGGCGATGAACTGTCGGGACCCGATCACTGAGGAGTTTATTCTCTAGACTTGCCACAACAACCTCGCACTGGATGTGTTGGAAGCAATGGGGACAACACTGTCCAAAACCTGGAAGGATTTGAAGGTCCGAGGAGAGCAAGCCGAGCGGTTCCTCAGAAGGAAGAAGGCGGAAAGAGGCCAACAGGCGAATAATGCTCCGCAACAGAATTTCGTCCCATGAGGGAAAGGTAAGGCACATGCTAATGCAGTTGATGCTAATCAAACTTTCCAATTGCAACCTCAACAACAGCCGCAGCAACAAGCGCCACAACAAGCTCGGGGGGCAATGGCAACAATGGCCTCAGAAGCAGAAATCTTCGGAGCCGAGGTTTCCTAAAGTGTATTCCTTCAAAGATGACGAAGTTCCCGGTATCTTTAAGTACCTGTTAGAGAATAACAAAATCCAGCTGCCAGCGATCGTGGATCAAGAAGGGGCTAGCAAAGTGACGGATCCGAAGTATTGCGTGTACCATAGAGCGGTCCATCACCCTACCAAGTCGTGCTACCACCTGAAGGGCAAGATCCAGGCGCTAATTGATGTAGGCGTCATAACCCCGAAGCCGTCCAAGAATGTCGGAGCGAACGCAGTGTCAATCAGCTTTGGATCGGTGCCCACAACATGGTTCAAACCAGAGCGCATCACCAAAGTAGGAATGAAGACTGTGAACGATGACCCACATGGACAGCGCCAAAAGGGACTTATGCCACACACAGCCCCAAACGGCGAAATCCTCTGGGTTCATCCCGATCTCATTGAAGACGAACAGTGGGCGACTTCCTCGAGAAGAAAGGGTAAAGGCAAGTCTTGCAATGCTACATCCGCAATCTTCGAGGAGGATGGCGATGAAGCTCCTACTTTCCCGCTCTCCGAAGAAGAACAAGAAGTCTTCACCACTAGAAGCGGAAATGAGTATCACTACAATTATCCACCACCTAGTGAACAGGGGGTGAATAAACGGGGACCAAGCAAAACTCTCACGGAGATGGGGGTGATTACAAGTCCTACACCGGGCGAAGAGGCTCGAAGACATCCGGTGAATAAACCGAAAGAAAAGAATCCCCAGGAGGTGCAGAATCCGAAGCAGTCTCGTTTCAGTCGTCCGATTGGAAGAGACAAACCGGAAAGCTCGAAGACTCCACAAGTCTTCGATATAATGGCTCAACTAGCCAACATTCCAGCACGGATAACGCTGTATGAGTTGCTGCGGTTGTCTAAGGAAACCAGGGAGGCCTTGCAATAAGCTTTGGCCAATTCAGAGGTGTTTCTGACTCAAATCAAGCCGGTGCCTGAACAGCCAGAACTGCTGAGTCAACAATGCAATATAGCGACTAAGAACCTTCCCTGCATTACTTTCACCAAAGAGGATATGCAGACAAAGAATTCGAACCATGATCGACCGCTATACTTCATCGGGTACATTGGCTCCAGCAAAGTCAACTGAATCCAAGTGGATCCGGGTTCTGCTGTGAGTATTATGCCGCTTCGCTTGATGCATTTCCTCAGCATTCCAGTTAGCAAGTTGGCGTCCACAGGTACTGTTATCTATGAATTCAACACTAACGGGTCAAGACCCTTGGGTAAGATCCGGGTAAAGTGTCAAATGGGGGATTTGAAGACAGAAGTCACATGTTATGTGATCGATGCCGAGACTTCGTACAACTTACTATTGGGTCGACCTTGGATCCATAGTAACGTTATAATCCCCTCCACTCTCCATCAGTGTTTGAAATATGTCAACACTGATAATAAGGTTAGGACGGTGGTCACGGATAAACAACCATTCAAAGGGTATGAGAATTATTTCACTGATTCTCTCCTTTATGGTAACGAAACTGATACTGAATCATCGGCCCATGGCACGGACAGCGGAAAAGAAGCTGATACCAAAGCCGGATTTAATTACAATGGAGGTTTTGTTTTAAATGACATTGTACCCTTTGTAATTAACCTTGACGATGAACAATTGTCAGAGGGCAGTTGTAACTGGCAACTTGCCAATAATAAAATAAATAACGATTTAGAGTACTCCCTGTCTCTTGATGATGTGATAAAAGAGTTGTATGATAATCCTGATTTGTATATACCGTTCCGATCGTCCTATGTGACAAAGAAACGCCTCCAGCATTCTTTCGGAACAACCATGGTCATCCCGAACAAAATAAGAGGCGCAAAAGAAGTGATTTACGGTAAAGGGAAAAGCTCTCCATTACCAGATCATTTCATAAAGGAAAATGAGGATGACGACAAACCTGGTCGGCATTTATCTAAGTATAGTCCGGAAGCGCGCAAGCTCATGGAAAAACAGAAATATGATTTCGCACTCGGAGAAGGTCTATACTTCGATCGAGGTCCTCGTACTCCAGCCAAAGCGGCGTATGTACCAAAAGTGAAACCCGATGATTATTATAAATACGGACGAGGGTTAGGGTATGAATCTTCTTCAAAAGACGAATGCTGCTGGTTAATCAATAACCAATCATCTAAGCAATACAAAGATGGAAATTCGTCAGATTCCTCGGAATGGGATTCCGATACAAGTCTGGGGGAAACTTTCAAAGCCCTAATGGCGAACATGGCTACAGCTGATCCGTCCACAATGGAAGATGACGATCAAATGCCAACATGGAAAGACCCGTGGGTTCATCACCTGAACATACAGTATGGTGATAGGTTCGAACAGAGGGAACCCCCCACTGAAGATAAAATAGTCCAAGTTAACATGGGTGATGAAGCCAACTCAAAGCCTATATTCATCAGCGATAGTCTTCCCCCAAATGAGAAGGAAGAATTAATTGCTCTCATCAGGGAATATATTGATATCTTCGCATGGAACTATGAAGATATGCTAGGGCTCGATCCCAATGTGGCAATGCACCGCCTCGATATCAAGCCGGATGCCAAACCTGTCAAACAACAGCAAAGACGGTTTTGTCCGCAGATAATGGAAGCTATCGAGGCAGAGGTTAAGAAATTAATCGAATCAGAATTTATCCGAGAGGAACAACATCTAGATTGGCTAGCCAATATTGTTCCCGTCATGAAGAAGAACGGTAAAATAAGGATCTGTATCGACTTTAGGGACCTGAACACGGCATGTCCAAAAGACAACTTCCCTCTCCAAATCACAGATGTCATTATCGACAATACATGTGGATTTGAGAGAATGTCTTTTATGGATGGTTTTTCAGGATATAACCAAATCAAGATGCACCCAGATGACGAGAAGCATACAGCGTTCAGAACGCCCCTCGGTGTCTTTTGCTACACCGTAATGCCTTTCGGACTAAAGAATGCAGGCGCCACGTACCAGCGAGCAATGACTAAGATTTTCCAAGAACATCTCAGGAAAACAGTCGAATGCTACGTTGATGATTTGGTTGTAAAAAGCCGCAACAAAGAAGATCACATCAAGTGCCAACCATTCTCTAAACTAAACAAGAAAGGGGTGTTATTTATTTGGGACGACGCCTACCAAAAAGCATTCGAAGATATTAAAACATATCTGACGAATCCTCCTGTTCTCGTCGCACCAAAATCAGGTAGACCGTTCTTGATTTATCTCAAGGCGATGAACCACTCGATAAGTGCCTTACTAGCACAAGACGATGATAATGGTCATGATTAGGCAGTCTATTACCTAAGTCGGACCTTGATAGGCACTGAGTCTCGGTATCCGATGATTGAGAAAGAATGCCTCGCATTAGTATTCGCAATGCAAAAGATGCGACATTACTTGGTTGGACAGACGATTTACGTCATTTCCAACGTTAATCCAGTACGGGTATTTATGACGCAACCGGCCTCTATGAATTGGCGGTTAGTGAAATAGGCCCTTCTCTTATCCCAATATGATTTGCACTTCAAACAGCAGAAGTCGATCAAAGGACAAGTAATTTGCGATCTTTTGGCGGCAAACCCGACCATGGATACGGCAGAAGTATATGATGACTTGCCGGATGAAACCTACAAGGTTAACACTACATCGCACCAACAAGTATGGCAATTATATTTCGATGGTACTTCGAGGGCAGTTAATAGGGTAATAACCCCGGGAGGTTCTACAATTTCCTCCGGGGTTGGGGTTGTCCTAATCTCCCCGGGGAAGCATGTGATGCCTCGAGCTTATTCATTGACTAGTCCGTGCTCTAATAACGTAGCTGAGTACAACGCGCTTCTCATTGGACTCAGTTTCGCCAAGGAGCTGGGGGTCGAATATCTCGAAGCTTTTGGGGATTCTCAATTGATAGTCAACCAAGTCCGTGGAGAGTACGAAGTTAGGAACCAAGACCTGATCCCGTACCACCAGGAAGCTATCAGAATGGTAGATTCTTTTGAAGAATTCTTTATTGAATACATCCCTCGTCTCCAGAACGCTTATGCGGATGCACTGGCAGCACTAGCAGTATCACTTGCGCAGCCTCTCGAAACTGAGCTGTTAGTCACAGTAAGGACGCATCAGCTCTGCATACCCATATACGATATGGATATTGAAGAGGAAGATGACGAAAACATAAACGCCAAGGAGGTGAATTCAACTCAAATTGGGTCTGAGTCCCAAGATTGGCGCTTTCCTATCATTGACTACGTCCAATATGGCATTTTGCCAGAGGATGTAAAAGAAAGGGAATCAATCCTCCGAAGAGCACCAAGATTCTTCTATAATACCGAGACCCATACATTATACCGTAGAGGGTACGATGGTTTGTTACTCCGATGCCTTTCGAACAAAAAAGCAGAAGAAGTTCTTAAGGAAGCACACGAAGGAGAGTGCGGTGCGCATCAGCAAGGTCCCAAACTGTATGATCGTATCAGGAGAATGAGATATTTTTGGCCAACAATGATTCGCGACGCGATCGAATACGCCCGAGAGTGTCATGCTTGTCAAATACATGCAAATTACATGCACCAACCACCAGAGCAGTTGCACACGTCAACCACGTCTTGGCCATTCGAGACATGGGGCATGGACATCGTCGGTCCTATTTTTCCCACTTCAGTCAAAGGTGATCGATTCATTCTCGTAATCACGAACTACTTTTCAAAGTGGGCTGAAGCGATTCCACTTAGAGAAGTGAAGACGAACAACGTCATCAATTTCATCAAACATCATGTCATATACCGACACGGCGTGCCAAGACGGATCATTCATGACAACGGTCCACAATTCATAAGCAACGCCTTCGTCAGGTTTTGTGACAAGTTCAAAATTGAAGATGTTTCGTCAACAGCTTATTACCCCGCTGCGAATGGATTAGCTGAGGCGTTTAACAAGACGATTATTAAAATCCTGTCAAAGCTCGTGAAGACCAATAAACGAGACTGGGACGATAAACTCGGTGAAGCACTCTAGGCTTATCGCACCACCATACGCACACCTACAGGGGCCACCCCATATTCGTTGGTATACGGATGTGAAGCTGTGCTACCATTGGAGATCCAAATCCCATCCCTTCGGATCGCTCTCGCAACCGAAATGACGAGAGAAGAACAACATCAGAAACGTCTCGAAGAACTCGAGAGGTTGGATGAAAAGCGCTTGGAAGCTCAACAACAAATTGAGTTTTATCAAGCCAGAATATCTAGGGCTTTTAACAAAAGAGTCCGACAGAGAAGCTTCAAAGAAGGAGATCTGGTCCTCGCTGCTCGCCGACCGATAATCCTAACCTCCAAGAAGAAAGGTAAATTTAAACCCAAATGGGAAGGACCGTTTGTGATAGACACGGTCTATTCAAACGGCGCATATAGCCTGATTACTCAAGAGGGCGACAGGCAATTAATGCTAATAAATAGGAAGTTCCTGAAAAAGTACTATCCCTAGTACATTCAGGATAACCCATTCACCGGGAAGTTCCTTGAAGAATATCACACTTAATATTCTAGAGGATAACCGAAAATCTTTTTTTTCACCAAAATCCCTCACTGATCAATTTCAATTGACAGTGAGTCCACCAAAAGTGTCTTTCTGGCCCTCTTGACTCTTTCTATGAACAAGAGATCCACTTTCAGTTCAGAGTCCCCTTTCGATAAACGAAAGAACTCTATTCTTTTTCTCTTTGGTTAAGCCTCCTCATGGTTATAACCAAAGTTGAAATTCCACTTCGATAAACGGAGAACTCATCTTCAGTTTAGATAATCAATCCTATAAAAGGCAAGTTTATCTAGATTTTTCAGATTCTCGGAGTGGAGATCCCACTCCTAGTTTCTTTTGTACTGGAAATAGAATATAAAATTCTTCCTTTCCAGAATCAAGGAATAGATTATAAAATTCTTCCTTCCTTGTATTTGGGTTCGCCTTCACCCTAAAAGAAGACCGGGAAATAGAATATAAAATTTTTCAGCCTAAGATCCAAAGGAAAGATGGATCTAGGATAATTATGAAGATTTGAGGGAGAAAGGATGCAAGAGGGAAGAGGAATCCAAGAAGAAGGAGGAAAGGGTGGCCAGCCCTAGAAGGAGAAGGAAAAGAGGCTTTTATAGCCTTGAACCAGCCCTGAACCAGATCGGACCAGGTTGAACCAGACCAGACCAGTCCAAATCAGTTCAAAAGAGGCTAAACCAGGCTGAACCAGGCCAAACCAGACTGAACCAGACCAGGCCAGAATGAACCAATCTGAACCAATCTGAACCAGTCTTGAACCAGTCCTGAACCAGCCTTGAACCAGGTTGAACCAGTCCTGAACCAGGTTGAACCAGTTTGAACCAGATTTGAACCAGAATTCAAATTGAAGCTGAATCAAGCATCGAAACAACTTCAAATCGACCGAGGGTTCAATCCTTTGTTTATTATTTCCTCTCCCACACATTCGAAAGGGTCAGAAGATTTTTTGAGCCCAATTACTGTCTTTTTTGGGTCATTATTAGGCCGGTTCGGCTCATTCGGATACGAAAAATACTCCAATAAGGATAACTCAACAACACCACGCCGGACAGCGTGTCGTAAATAAGAACTCAACGCCAACAATCGATGGTCAGTTCTATGTTGAACCAACAAACACGAGCTAAAGATCAGAAAATCAGGAATCGACTTCAAATTCGAAATTCCGACAACGGCTAGACAATAAATGCAGCACCGGAAACCTTACAGACATTCGACAAAGCACCGAATAGCCTGAAGGATTGAAGGAATCAAGAACAGAAGCCATTCCAAGGTCCCGTTACACCGACTGAAGGTTGGGACAATCATATCCAAAGTATTCCAGACTCTTCTATAAAAGAACGAGACTGAAATACTTTGGAGGGGGTATCTGTAGGCATATAAAATTGCTTATAGATCCCTTAGCACAGCTCGGCACAAACCGACGAACCATCGGGCGACATATCCAAACACGAGTGTCAGTCCACAAAGCCGAAGCCAAGTGACACGCAATGAAGCGGATTAACGAGGCGACAAGGCTAACGAACCGTACGCAAACAATGGAATACATCCAATCGCATGCGGAATCAAACTAACAGTTTTGTGAGTCAACGAGTCATCCAACCATAGAACGGATTTGAACTCAAACACCGAGGCGAATTTACTGCCATAGAGTCAACGAGTCATCCAACCATAGAACGGATTTGAACTCAAACACCGAGGCGAATTTACTGCCATATCAGGATTCGGACTGCCAAATCAGAGTCTGGATCAACAACAAAGCACAAAACCGGACAACGGACACAACACGGCAACACCTGGAGGACTTGGCCAAAACTGAGCCACCTCTAGGTGGCTCGGCCAAAGCCGAGCCACCTAGAGGTGGCTAGGGGGCCGGCCAGATCTGTGCCCGGGCACAGTTCTGAGTGCCTATAAATAGAGGGGCATGGCTCATTTGT
>NC_033795.1:36996269-37012486 GCF_001876935.1 Asparagus officinalis
CCCCCCCCCCCCCCCCGGCTATTATTTCCTTCGAGAAATAATACCCGTTATATCGTGTAGATCCGACCGGATCTAGATCACGCGGTAGTCCACGGATAAACCCCGGCGCAGGCGAAGAACCCACCAAAGCGAGTGACCGCAAAACAGGAGCTCGCGATTCGTTCGAAAAAGAAAGTTGTAATTTTTATTTCTTTTTTGATCTCGTTGTAACCGGATCTTATAAAAAGACCGGATTTTTGTAATCGATGGAATCAATGAAGAAAGCAGCAATTTTTCCTGCGAACAATTTTTTCACCACTTTAAATTTTTCTCTTCTTCTCTTTGTTGGATGATGAAGATGAAGATGAAGATGGAGATTAATTTGAAGGTTTGTTTTTCTTATTTCTCTTTTATTGCTTATTAGTTTAGATTTATTTCATGCTTATAAATTAGATTTATTTCATGCTTATAGAGTAGATTTATTTTCTTGCATTTAATTCTTGCAATTTACTTTATAGTTTAGATTTTATAATTTATTTTGCAGTTAGATTTTAATTTTTTGTACTATTCACCTTGAGGCTAGAACCCTCTTGGGTTTAGTTTTTCTTTTTGTTCATTTTTATTTTTTTGATTCACCTTTAGGCTAGAACCCTCTAGGGAATCACCTTTTTTTAAGAAGTGGATTCAATTCTAGATTACTCATATCTTTAATTGAATCCGCTATCTTTACATTCTTGATTTTTATTTGTTCTTGATTTTTCCTTCTTGCCTTGTTGATCACATTTATATTATCACTTCCACTCTCAAATATATTCATTTACACAATCATTTTCATTCTCTCCATCTCTCCACAATCACATTCACTCATCACTCCTTTTTGTCACGCACACAACATAAGAACCGATTTTATATTTTCTCCTACAAAACACCTTCCTCATGGATCGATATCTTTATACTATAACTTGACACGGTTGTGCACTTGCAATATTTTTGGTACATATTTATGCCGCATCACTCTAGTTGAGCTTATAATATTTTATACAATATATTGTTAGGTAGTAGTGTGTGATTTAGTGAGAGTGAGCTTCATAGTATTCTCATTCATTGGTAGAGAACAAATCATTATACTTGAGCTTCATTTATGAGAATCACTTTGTAATACACATTTACACCGAGAGGAGTGTGTGTTGAGGACATAGTCGATACCAAGAGGAGTGGCGTCTGTAGTAAACCCTAGTGAGAGGTAGTAAAACCGGGCACTTGAGGGAGGTGATACGTGAGGACCAACACTTGAGGTTGTAGTTCGTGTATGTACATTGTGAGTGTCTTGTAGAGTTTTTAGTGAACTAGAAAATCGAGTGTGTAGAGAAGTTCTGGCTTCCAAACCGGGTGTGTAGAAATAGTGGAAATCTCTTTGAGGTGAGGAGCAGAGACGTAGGTCAAGAGTTGACCGAACTTCGTGATCATATCTTGTGTTTGAGTTTGCTTTGTGTATAGTTATTTTGTGCTTGTAATTTTCATTCTTGCTCATAACTCACTCATATATTTTTTGCAAGAATTAAAATCAAGAAAGTTTTTAATTGGCATATAATCGGATTAGATTAGCAATAACCTTATTCACCCCCCCCTCTAGGGTGTTTTTAGACTTCACATTGGTCAACCAATGAGCTTGTGTCGGTCGACTGATAAGAAAATTTCTACATTGTTTGTGATTTTGATTCTAGGTTTGGTTCTCTACTCCCGAAACCAACAAATCTCCCACTTGGAGACCAAACCGCCATCAACGAGCTCTCCCAAACTCCCGCCATCTTCGCAAGCATCTTCTCCTACCCGAAAAAAATCTATTCTTCAATCAATATCATCTCGGCAATCTTGCCTATCCTCTTAGTGTGACTCCGCCTTCTTCTCCTACGTGTGAAGGCTAACTAAAGTTGCGCACAACTCTAATTTCTTGATGGTTTCTGCTTTCGTCAATATATCAGCAATGTCCGTAGGATTTTGACTCCCCAAAATCTTCTCCAACTGTAACTTTCCATCTTCTATCAGCGAGCGTATGAAGTGGTAACGTACGTCGATGTATTTTGTTTTGGCATAATATACTGGATTCTTGGCAAGGTGTATAGCACTCGGTCTATCACAATAAAGAACGTCATTTCCCTGCTTCAAATTCAGCTCTTCCAGACACCCGATCAACCAAATTATCTTTTTGCTGACTTCAATCACTGCGACATACTTTGCCTCACTCGTGGATAATGTTACTATCTTTTGCAAACGTGAGACCCAGCTCACTGCTGTCGACGTTAAGGTATAAATATACCCCGTGGTACTTCGCATTGTATCATGATCACGGCAAAATCTGCATCCACGTATCCTCACAGTACCAATTTCTTCCTCCTGAAACACAATGGCATACCCGTAGTCCCTTTCAAGTATCATAATATCCACTTCACGGCCTCCCAATATTGCTTCCCTGGATTGCTTGCAAACCTGCTCATAACTCTCACTGCATGGGCGATATCCGGCCTCGTGCAAACCATTTCGTACATAAGACTACCAATGGCTGATGGATATGACACTCTACTTATATGCTCCTTCTCTACATCTATCTTGGGCGATTGCTCCTCATATAACTTGAATTGACTTCCATGGGGCGTGCTGATGGGCTTGGCATTCTCAATGTTGAATCTCTGAAGTACCTTCTCAATGTATTTAGCAAAACTCAACTTCAACGTCCTTTCAACTTCATCTCGACTGATTCACATCCTAAGAATTTTATTTGCTGCATCCAGATTCTTCATAGCATACTCTTTCGCTAATTGCTTATTCTACTTGTTTATCTCTTCTAAACATAATCCTGCAACTAACATATCATCGACATACAATAATAACACGATATAGCTGGACTTGAACTTCTTGAAGTAGCAACAATAATCTAAATTGCATCTTCCATAGCCATTACTCTGCATGAACTTATCAAACTTTTTGTACCACTATCTCAGAGCCTGTTTCAAACTGTGCAAGCTCTTCTTGAGCCTACACACCATCTCTTCCTTTCCTTCTTCTATAAAATCAACATGTTGCTTCATGTAGATTTTTTTATCCAAGTCACCATAAAAAAAGGCAGTCTTCACATCCAACTGCTCAAAGGTAGAGATTTTTAGCAACTACTAAGCTCAACACCATTCTGATGGTTGTAAGCTTCGTGATGGGAAAAAAAATATCTCTATATAATCCACTCCTTCCCATTGTTGGAACCCTTTCACAACTAATCTGGCCTTGTACCTCTTGCTTCCATCACTCTCCTACTTGATTCGGTAGACTAACTTGTTATGCAAGGCTTTCTTCTATGCGGGTAGATGGGCTAACTTCCATGTCTCATTCGAGTGGAGAGAATCTATCTCTTCTTACATCGTATGCTCCTACTGCTGAGATTCACTAACTTACATAGCCTCTTCATATCACCCTAGTTCTCCGCTATCTATCAAATGTAAGTAATCAAATGATGAAAGATACCTGACAATCAGTTTGGGTACCCTAGATGACCTTCTAAGCTCCACGTCCTGGGTAGTAGTCTCTGCACCTGGAGTCTCCTCTATCCTTTGGTCAGAACTGACACTGTCTCCCCTATCTGCAAGTTCCACCAAATCCATGTACTCGGATACACCTGCATCATTAGTGCTGCTCCCACTACTTTGGCTATTCTTGGCATTGCCCCTGTTCTTGTATATCACCTCTTCATTGAATATCACATCTCTGCTCCTAATGATTTTCCTATTTTCTCATCCCAAAGACGATTTCTGAACTCATCAATGTTGTATCTAATGAATGTACACTTTTTTACTTAGCTTCTAGCTTGTCCTTGACATGGTCACGGATATGAATATATGCCATGCAACCAAATACTCATAAATATGAGAGATTAACCTTCTTTCCACTCCAAACCTCTTCTAGAATCCCAAAATCCAATAGAACTGATGGCCCATGATTAATCAAATAAGCTATCGTATGCACCACGTCCTCCCAAAGCATTTTAGGTAGACCTACATGTAAACGTATGCTCCTCGCACTCTCTAACAATGTCTTGTTCATCCTCTCTACAACACTATTCTGTTGCAGTGCCCATGGAGTAGTCCTCTCTAAACGAATCTTGCTCAGGCCATAGAATGTTTTGAACTCCTCCAGCTCGTATTCTCCATCATTGTCCGATCTCAGACACTTCACTTTTAGATCTGTCTCGTTCTCTACCATGGCTTTTTTACTTCTTGAAGATCCCAAACACCTCTGGCTTGTGCTTCATGAAGTATACCCACACCTTCCTCAAATGATCGTCGATAAAGGTGACATAGTACGTCGAACCGCCACGAGAAGACACGCTAGTTGGACCCCAAACATATGTATGGACAAGCTCTAGCTTCGGAGCTTTAGGTGGTCTTCCACTATTCTCAAAGATGACCGTCTTCTACTTCACGTAGATGCAATCCTCACAATCACCAACGTCAACTGAATCAATATCGGTTAGCTTTCCCTGTGAGTGTAGAATCTTCATACCCTTCTCACTCATATGTCCCAGCCTATTGTACCATAGATTTGTACTCTTCTTGCCAGCTACAACTGTGAGGGTGTCACTCGCATGTGAAGTAAGGTAGAGAGTTCCTGTTTTGTTATTGCGGGTAACCACTATAGTTCCATTGGAGATCTTCCACGGATCCGCAGTGAATGTTGAAATATAACCTTCTGTTCTAAGCTGGCTAACCAAAACAAGATTCCTCTTTAGCTTCAGTACATGTCTAACATTCTTCAGATTCCACTTAGAACCCTTCATTTGAATCTGCACATTGCCTCTTCCAACAATACTGCAAGGCTTGTTGTCCCCCTAAGTACACCTTCCCAAAGTCCTCTGCTACATAGTCCTGAAAAAGCTTCCTATTAGCAGTGGCGTGGAATGAGGCTCCCGAATCAATAACCCATGAGTCAGAGTTGCTGTCCATAGTAAGGATCAAGGCATCTTGCACGATATAAGCCTCCTGCTCATTCACATTCTTCTTTGATGCTTTGCAGATTGAAGACATATGGTCCTCATGGCCGCAGTTCTAATACTTCCCTTTGATAAGCCTAACCTTCGAGTTCAGCCTTCTTTTTTTTTATTTCGACCGATTTCTGTTATGGTTACTCTTCTTTTTGCTTCGGCCTCTCTGCTCGAGATTTAGGGCTGAACCTATACCTTCTGATTCAGATGATTTTCTTCTAACCTCCTCGGATAGAATCATGCTAATAACCTCGCTTAGCTTCAACTTCTCCTTCCCTGCCGAGTTGCTAATTACGGTCACGCAACCTGCCCAACTATCCGATAGCTATGATAGAATCAATAGGGCCTACACTTCGTCATCAAACGTGATGTCAACTGAGATAAGTTGATCAATGATTGTGTTGTACTCGCTGAGATACAACGTGAAGGAATACCCTTCTGCTATCTTGAGGTTGAAGAGTGTCTTGGCGAGATGCACCTTGTTTGCGGCTGACGGTTGCTCGTTTATCTTTGCAAACAGTTCCATAAGCCCCACCATCATTTCTCCTTCAATATATTGTAGGTGACTGATTTGACGAGCGACAACCGGATCTACCCTAGAGCCTTCCGATCCAGTATTTCTCAGTTCTCGTCTGATTCCTCTTTCTTCTTTCCTTTAGCTTTTTCCCATCAACGGACGGTAAAGATCCTTTTGGTACATGTAGTCCTCCATCTGCGACTTCTATTAGGCAAAGTTTGATCCGTCAAACTTCTCAATATTCGATTTGCTTTCTTCTACCATCTCTTTCACACACAAACTTTGCCGAACGAAGCTCTGATACCAGTTATTAGGGTTGATCACACAAACGACAACCTGTGCCCTTCCGGATCTTGTGTCAAGAGTAGGCAAGCAAGAAATCATAGCTGATAAAGGAAAAACTTGTAGGAAAGAACAACCAAAAGAAGAAAACACCAGCTTTAACGAGATTCAGCAAACGTGCCTACGTACTTGGGAGCCACACCAGAAATTCTTTGATTAATTGAAGATGATTACAATGCTCACAATAGGCCACTCTCTCTCTAAGATCTCTGATCTCAAAGTGCTGCCAAAACCCTCTCAAAGACGTCCTCACATAACCGTAAAAAGGTTTTAGGAAACATATATATACACAGCCCAAAAACAGATTCCAACCCGAATTAGGAATTCTGTCAGACCCGACTTCAGTCGACCGATAGCATTGCATCGGTCGACTGGTTGATCGCCATCGGTCGACCGATAATATTGCTTCAGTCGACCGTCCAGAACTCTGTTTTCGACAGGGTTTTCGTGCACGCTTTCGGTCGACCGGGGCAAGCCTGTCGGTCGACCGTTCCGAAACCCCTGTAGTTTTTCTTGGCTTCACATCGGTCGACCGATGAGCTTGTGTCGGTCGACCCATAAGAGAATTTCTGTGCAGTTTGTGATTTTTTTTGATTCCAGGTTTGGTTCTCCACTCCCGAAACCAACAGTGGTCTCTATGGGGAAAAAGAACTCTAGGGCCAAAACAATATACGTTCAATTTTATTTTTAACAAACAAAATAATAAAACTGGGAGAAAGGGTGTACGTTGTTTGTAAATGACAGATAATAAAACTGGTGATTGCTTTCTTTTAAGAAAATTTTAATTATGTGACCGTTGAGGGTAAATTCATTTCAAACTAATTTATTTTCCCCCAATAACTCTTTATAATATCATACATGCTCATTACATTAGTCAGATTTCTGAATGTTTTCTTGTTCCAATATAGTTATGTGAGGTCAAAGTGTTTAATAACCCAGCATATACTTAGTGCACTCACTTATGGTGTACCACGCAAGTCGTTTGCATTGTTCTCACAGACACGGGCAACTCCTATCCAAAAAAGCCACATCAGACCTTCAAATTAAGGAGAAATTTTTAAAACAGCCCATTTTTCAATTTTATTGGGCAAAATCGACCGTCTCACAAAATAATTAGCAAAACCGACCTAAAATGGTCGATTTTGCAGTTACGAAATTGCACGGGACTAGTAGTTACGAAACTGCACGGGACTAGTAGTCCCGTGCAGTCCGCCTACCCCACCCCCTCTTTCGTCTTTTCTTTCGTTCTTTCTTTCAGTCAAAGTTTTCTTCTCGTGACCACTCTCCCCCGAAAAAAAAAATTCAGCCTCGTCGACCCCGCCGCCGACCACCGCCAGTTGCAGTCCCCGCCGACCCCGCCGCCGCTCTAGTTCGTGACCGATCCTTCGACCCCCGCCGCTCTCGTCTTCGAGCCTTCGACCCCGCTGCTGCTAAAGGTATTATAGATTTTAATTGGTTAATTTCTGTCAAAGTTTTAATTTTTATACTGGGTTTCTGGTTGATTTTGGGGTTCTGGAAATGAGTTTTTTTGATAATTTGGGAATTTGATGGGGCTTTTTTGTTCTTTTTAATTGATGCTAATTTGAGTTATTTATTGGATTTTGTTGGTTGAGGGGTATTGTATAGGTTGAATAATGTGATATAATGTGATATAATGTGATTTGGGAGTTATGGTTTAGCCATTATTTGGGATTGATTAAGGTAATAAATTTGATGTTGATTTATTCAGATATTAATAGATTATTTGCATATGATGGACTGTGTATTTTCAGTTTCGATGACGAACTCCATACCCATTATTTGTTTCTTTAATGGGAGCCTCGGCGTCGGAGTGAATAATTTGCCGGTGTATGATGGAGGTTCTCGGAAAATGTTCATGCTATCTAAGTCGTGTAATTTTGATGGAATGACTAGGGAAATACACAGAGTTACTAAAATTAAGAAAGAAGAATATACAATTAGGGTGTTCTTCAACTGTCCGATAAATGAGAGTAGAACTATTGCCGTGGAGATTACCGAAGATGAGGAATTGAATGACATGAAACAATTAGTCGAGAAGCAAGCGTCAATTGAGTTGTTTATTGAGAAGTATCCGATTCAGGAATTTGCCCAAGTTTCACGACCTCAAGGAGAGTTTTCTCGGATGCTTGACTTAGACAACGAGTCGATTGGTTTTATGACATCTCCAAGTCAAGAGCCATGGTCTCAACCACAACATTTAAGTGAGTATTCTATCGGTGGGACGTCAACTAATATATTTAACGACGCTTCAGGTCATGTTACGGGTTACCCACCAGTCGGAGAAATTATAGAAGATGAAGCAGATGATGATTCAGATCATATTGAAGAAGATGACGTGCAAATTGATAGCATGCATGTGGCAGCTGGAATCGATGATGACGCCCATTGGATGGAGTAATTTAACGTTAATAATGATTATGTGGAAGCTGAAGATCCATTGCCCGACGAGTTTCATAATGAGGATTGGATAAATACTTCTCAAGCTGGATTTGTTGATGTTGGTCCAAATTTACAACGACCCGAGGACTTCACTTTTAAAAAAGGGGATCTATTCGAGAGCAAGGAGGCACTGATCTTTGCAATCCGAGAATGGTCCATCAAGAATCGGGTCAAATTCAAGCCGGTAAAAACTAATGTAACAAACTACAATGTGAAATACTTCTTTAACGATAAGAATGAAGTAGAGAACGCAAATGAGCAAGATGAGAGAAATAAAAAATGTCCTTGGTTGCTAAATGCCGATGTGAGAAAATCATCAAATGGGCAATTTGTAATATGTAGATATTACAGACTTCATACATGTTGCAACCCGTCGGTGGATATCGATGATTATTCTGCATCTTCTTCTTATATATGTAAGCTAATTATGCCTGAAGTTAGAGCTGAACTTGATCTGAATGCAGGTCAGATATTTCAGAGGGTATATGACATGCGGGGGATTAAGATATCTAAATATAAGGCATATGATGCAAGGAGGAAAGCGTTGTCTAAAATTTTTGGAGATTGGGAAAAATCATATGAATTACTTCTACAGTATCTTGAAGCTATCAAACGAAATAATCTGGGTACTGAATACGAAATATTATCCGAAGAGATTGCACCGGGTATGGAGAGGTTCACTCGCATGTTTTGGGCATTTGGTCCTGCTATTAAGGGCTAAACTTTTTGTTGTCCGCTATTGAGCATTGATGGTACACATTTATATGGAAAGTACAAAGGCGTGCTTCTTGTAGCGACCGGTGTAGATGCAAATGGTGGGTTATTTCCTCTAGGATTTGCAGTCGTGGAGGTGGAGGATACGTCTAGTTGGAAGTGGTTTTTTGAACTTATATACAAGTGGATTCCAAGTGTCCGTGCGCCAAGAATAATTACCTTTATTTCGGATAGGATGAAAGGAATTATAAGGGCATTACATGAGGGTTTTAGTGCACCACATCACCATCGATATTGTTTAAGGCATATAAGAGATAATTTCAAGAAAAAATACGGTGAGATTAATTTGCAAAATATTTTGTGGCAAGCCGGGTGTGCAACCGACACATTAGTGTATGAACATTGCAGGGAGAAAATCAAGTCTTTGTCATTAGATGCACATAATTGGATTGAAAATAACTTGAAGCCTCAATTCGAGCATCGGTGGGCATTATGTAAGGATGATGGTGTGCGGTTTTGCATGATGACGACTAATTGCTCCGAGAGCTTTAACGGCGTTCTTAAAGGAGCACGAGCTATGCCAATACAATCTTTGGTTGCGAGAACATTCTATAGACTAAACGCATACTTCAACAAAAGGCGTGGTGATGGCATAGACTGGACAACACGTTACACACCAAAAAATGAGTCCATTTTGCATAGAAGAATTGAGGCAGCAAGATCATGTCAAATTACCGTATTCAACGACAACGAATGGCAGGTACAGGATTGTGACGGTATCTATACCGTTAAACTATTTGATGTTAATTGCACTTGCACATGTAACATACCACAACTACAAAAAATACCCTGTGCACATGTGCTTGTGGCTTCTTCTAATCAGCCAGGAGGTGCTAGAATTCCCAGAAATCGGTATTGCTCGCCTTGGTATTCAACAGCTCACTATCAAAAGACATATAGTGAGAGTTTTCATCCACCTGATGATAGTCGGTATTGGCCTAAATATAATGGACCACGTATAATTCCACCTCAGTACCGGAGACAAGGAGGTCGACCACGATCTGTGCAAATTAGGGGAACCATGGATCAAGGGCGAGAAGGAGTGGTCAAGCATAAAAAATGTAGTATTTGCAAACAACCGGGACATACTCGACCTCGTTGTCCATCTAGACACAATAGATAGCAACTAATTGGTAATTTATATCATTTTTTTATTTTTATATACTTTAATAAAAAAACTGAATTACTATATGATTGATTATTGACGTGTGTATAATTGTATGTGCAGGTTTGTACACCATGGATCCTGGGCCGGTTAGTGATGAGGTCTTATATGACCAGGCTCAACATCGTTCACATATTATATCCTGTACAGAGGTAATTCAATTACTTTATAATTGCAATATTTACATTTACATAATATTGCATTCTTATACTATCATTTGTTGTACAGAGAGGAGGGAGTATCGTTATGGTTGATCATAGCCTCAGCCATAGCCGTTGGCGGTTAGAGGATGAGCGTATCATATCAGCTGTGGGACGGGCCGGCTTCTTGACTTGTTCAAAGCTTCGTTGGATAAAGCTCGATTGGCCCCTACTGACCGCGTTGATGGATAGATGGAGACCTGAGACCAATACTTTCCACTTCCGGATGGGCGAGGCTACCATTACTCTACAAGATGTAGCCGTGATACTCGGTCTCCGTATAGATGGTCCGTGCATTACCGGCACTGATAGTGATGTATGGCCTCGAAGATGTGAGGAGTTGTTAGGTGTAGCTCCAGAGACTATGCCTCGAGGAACTATTAAGTTGAAGTGGTTGAGAGAGACCTTCTCAGTACCGTTGCCTGTTGATGCCCCACAAATTTTGGTTGACCAACATGCACGTGCATACATTATGCACATGATTGGTACTATATTATTTCCAGATTCAAGTAAAGATAAAGTGCATGCGAGGTATGTGTATTTATAATATGAATCTGTATTTCATTGAATTAGCTTATTTTAATAAATTGGAATATTGTGAATATGCTAGGTGGTTACCACTCCTCGAGGACTTGGACGTATGTGGTACAAAATCGTGGGGTAGTGCTGTTTTGGCGTATTTATATAGAGAGATGTCAAAAGTGGCACTTATGCAAAACAGTGAGCTTAAAGGGTGTCTAAGCTTATTGCAAGTATGGGCATGGGAGAGACTTCATTTGAAGCCGAGACTATGCACGCATTTACAATTAGATGGACAAATTCCACTGGGATGCAGGTATTGTATTTTTATGTAGCGAATATAACTGTAGTTATCATTGTGGTACTAAATGTATGACAAATATTTTTTTGTAGATGGAATGTCGAAAAATGCTATGACGAGACCCCGGCTAGACAATTGGATTTCTACCGGAATGAGCTTGACCGTATGAAGATTTTTCAGGTAATTCTCACCGAAAAACATGCGCTTTTTTTTCTACATACTAAAAACCCAATTCTGATATGCAACTGCATTAAATTATTATAGATGGAATGAGAGCCCTACACCCAATTTCTACCTCAGCTACCCCCAATATGCACAGAATACCAAGTTGTATGGAGAGCTAAATTTCTACCTCAGCTACCCCCAATATGCACAGAATACCAAGTTGTATGGAGAGCTAGAGTTCCTCTTATATGTTTGGAGATAGTAGAAATGCATGTACCAGACCGCGTGCTTCGACAATTTGGTCGTGCACAACATGTTCCACAGTTTGTTGAAAAGATAGAGAGGAAGGCAAAAAAAGAAGGCCAGCAAATAAACTGGATGATCGTGCATCAAGCTTTTATACACAGATGGAATGATAGGCATTTTTTTATTGTCAACCAAATTGAACCAACTCCTCGGGAATCAGATTACTACACTTGGTATTGGGGCATAACCCGAAGATGGATACTTCATTCGACCACAATACCGGTTGAGTCGCAAAGAGGATATGTGCCCCGGGGTATAGATGAGAGAGAATTAGTAAGTATTTTCATATTTTGATCTAAGTCCATTTTTATTGGTACTTTATGTGTTGAAAAATTTGCAGGTATCAGCAATAGATGAAGTTCAAACTCTTGCAAATCGTGGCTTGGAATTGGCTCGAGCAGGTACGATAAAATTAAATCTCAAATTTACATTCTGTTATATCAAATTTAATATTAAATTTTGTTTTTGAACTATCTATCGCAGGTAGAAATCCCGAAACACATGAACATGTATCAATATATCAGGCTATAATGCAGAGGCTTCAACAAGCCTTACACCGAACTCACGAAGATCGTCATGATGGACGGGAGGTAACGCCATTCGTATATACACGACAACAGCGACAAAGTCGAGGACGACGCAGAAATGACGATGAAGCTGGACCTTCCCAACGTGTCGACGATGGAGCTGGACCGTCACAACCACAAACGCAACCGGATCACGAACTCGTCGAAGGGCGGTATGGAGGACGACGAAGCCAAAGGAGGAGGAGGAGAGTTCTTGGATGTATGTAAACTACAGGTTATATACATTACAAAACTATTTAGGGATGTGATTTTTGGATTTGTAGTCGATAATATCGTGTGATATGTTTGATTTCTAAGTGGGTTTGTGGTGTTATTATGTTGGATTTGTTAGTGGGAGTTTGTGGTGTGATGTGATTTGTTTGATTTGAAATGAGTATGTGGTGAAATCAGTATGTAATTTGTTAGTGGGAGTTTGTGTGGATGTATGCACAGGGACTACATGAAATGCAGTGGTGAAATGAGTATGTGACTTGTTAGAGGAAGTTTGTGTTGATATATGCACAGGAACTACTTGAAATGTAGAGAAAATTGCACAAAAATGTGCACAGCGAGTGCACGGGACTGCTAGTCCCGTGCACTTGGTCTTGAGCAGCGGCTGGCCTCTCTGCTTAAAAGTCGGGACTAGCAGTCCCGACTTTTAAGCAGAGAGCACTACCCGTTTGCTGAACACCAAGTGCACGGGACTAGCAGTCCCGTGCACTTGACAACGAAAGCTACAATCAAATAGCTTTCGGGTCGATGATCGAAACATATAGTCGAATAGTTGCTTGGTAGAGAGCTATGGGCGAATATTCATCTTTAAGACACTATGGATGTTGATTCCCGTCTAGCTCCTACAACAAAAGCTACAATCAAATAGCTTTCGGGTCGGTGATTGAAAGCGGCAAATAGAGGACTTTTCACATAGATCGAGAAAGGTTACAATTCAACGACACTTCCGACAACTGATGAAAACTCTATGCAGCAGTCTTCACAATCTACAGTGAAAGTTACAATCTGACGGCTTTCACACCCCACAACAGCTAAAGCTAGGATTATTGAACAACGGTCCTTGCAACGCTCTACAGAAGAAGTTACAAATCAGCTAACTCCTTCTGAAACGCGGGTGTCATCCCCGCGTCATAACTTTGGAAATGAAGGCGACCCTCGCGTCGTCAAGCCACGGCGACCCTCGCGTCGTCAAGCCACGGCGACCCTCGCGTCGTCAAGCCAAAGCGACCCTCGCGTCGTCAAGCCACGGCGACCCTCGCGTCGTCAAGCCAAAGCGACCCTCGCGTCGTCAAGCCACGGCGACCCTCGCGTCGTCAAGCCATAGCGACCCTCGCGTCGTCAACCAACAGCGACCCTCGCGTCGACAATGCACAAGCCAAACGTGAGCGACCCTCGCGTTCAATGGTGTTCAGCTAACACCCAACTTCGCGTCTCAATTCAAAGAACACGAAGTTGAGGTTCTGAACGCCAGATTGGGCGTTTGACTCACTCAAACATAAGTCGAACGGTTCCAAAACCGTTTATCCCACGTTATGAGGGGATTTTCACCCACGTAGGAGCAGATATAGGGGTCAGTTACAACCTCTTATCCCCCTATAAAAGCTCAACGAACTCAACTGAGTTACGGGTTGGATTTTTGGCATCTGAACCACACAGGTTGGATTCAAAAGATCTAAACCATACAGGTTGGAGATTTTCAGTTCTCAAACAAACTCGACAGAGTTAAAGGATCGGATTTTTGATAATCAGATCAAGGGTTGGATTCTTCATCATCAAAACCACTCAGGTTTGGAGATTCGGCAACAACAGCAACGAAATCCTTGGAGATAGGATTTTTGAACCAACCTCAGAAAATCAAATCTGAGAGAATCCTTCAACAACAGAAAAACAGCTTGATTATTAACCGAATTTTCGGTTCCAACAACTCTATTCACAGAGTTCAAACTCGTTCAGAGTTCTTAAACTCATTCAGAGTTATTCATAAAACTTTCCACGAAAGTTCATCGTTCCCACGAGATAAAGACGGTCGGATCGTCAACGGAGAGCAAGTTCGACGCAATCAATCGAAGGAAGCACTCCATCGCTGTCAAGAAGAACCCAGTTTTAAACAAAGGGGAAAACCAAATTCGTTTTCCTCTCTTTTGTAATCAAGTTGTAACCGAGATCAAAGGAATCAAAGTCACATTTTCTTTATTCTCTTCTTTACAATTTTTCCAACAAACAAAAGATGACGACTCTGCTGGGGACTAGCTTTTCCGACGATGAAGTGGTGGCTCAGTCCGACGTCCACCTCTTGGGAACGACTGTAGAAACTCTCGTCGTAGAGTTTGATCAGGCGAAATACGAGGAAGCCCTATCCTCTGGATCGCTTAGCCCCAAGGCTAAGCACGATGTCCGCAAGACCTCAAAGAAGGTCGATTCTGTTGTTGAAGTGCCGAAGAAAGCCCTCTCCTTCGGCCAGGAACTCAAATTGGCTCTGCTGGCGGAAGATCCCATCTCCGCGCCAGCAAGACGTGCTTCGGGTCACAAACGGCCTCTGGAAGAAACGAGTCCTGTAAACGTCAATGACGTTGCTGCTAAGGCTTTGAAACAAGCCAAAAAGAACGCCGCTCGCCGACGGAGAAGATCCATACGACGAGTACACTTACGGGAAAGCCGATTGTTGGCCCAACGCGAAGATCGTGTTTCTGAGAATCCAACCGAGCCTAGCGTTCCCAAAGAAGAACGCTCACTGCGTGGCAATGAGCCCAACTACGAACCTAGGCTGATACAGCTCAAACGCGACCCTGAGTGGCGCGTTGTTCATTCAAAACACAGCCCTCAGAAGGGAGCTGCCAAAACCAAACGCGACCCTCAGGGGCGCGTTCCAATTAAACATGACTCTCAGGAGTCTGTTTCACAAATTAAACGCGACCCTCAGGTGCGCGTTCAAACGAAGCATGACTCTCAGGAGTCTGTTTCACCAACCAAACGCGACCCTCAGGGGCGCGTTCAACCAAAACTTGACACTCAGAGGTCAGGTTCATCATTTAAACGCAGGCCTCGGCCTAGTGTTTACAAATTTCAACGCGACCCTCGCGTTATTTCTCGAGAACGTGATCTTCAAGAGGTCCATCAGGTTCAAAAAAGTCAGCGTGGTTTTAAAATTCACGTTCGGCAAGAACCAATATCACCTACCCAAGGGCAGGGGGTCCCATCTCCACCTCCAAGCCCGGGGAAAGTTTCCTCCCAAATTCCTGATCTGCGGGAATTGTTGTCGAGAGGAAAATCAACAGCACAAGCGGTTCACCCATGTCAATGTGAGAGGCTTATCTCGGCCGTCCTGTCAGAATGCTCTTGTTATGCATCCACACCTCGGCAGTCTGTATTCGACAGGTTGACAAACGTTGTTAGGCCTGCCAAACGACAACGCCGCAACAGAAAGAAGACAACTGAAGCGGAATACCCACAGGTCACTATCAACATGATCGGCCGAGGGAAGGCCTCGCATACTGATTCTGACGAGTCACAGGAGAGTCATCCGCCAACTGTCCGAGAAATTTGTGACCAGTTCGAAGGAGTATATCAGAATACTCGGACTCGGACAGGAGCCATTCGTCCGGTTGACTATCAAAAGTTAGCCAAGGGTGTCACAACAAGTGATGAACATTCGGCAATAGCCGAATCTCAATCTTCAAGCTCTGTCGGAGCACGGGAGGTCTCCGCTTACACGACAGGGAACCATGAAGACATAGCCAAAAGAGTGGACGAACATCATGTCATGCTCCAGGCGCAACAGGAGACACTTCTCCAACTGAAGGATATGTTGGCTCAGCTTCTTGCTGAAAAAGGCCACAAACCTGAGTCTTCCCGGAGAACAACTTCAAAGGGAAAACAAAAAGTGCA
>NC_033795.1:37012795-37013505 GCF_001876935.1 Asparagus officinalis
CCACAACCCAAGCCGCAGCAGCAACGCAATCAGCAAAATGCCCAGCGGTCTAAGGGAAAGGAGACTTTGGCAGCCGATTACACGCGGGTACCACCGCCGAATAAGCAAGGCAAGGCGCCAAATCAACAAAGAGCGCCCAAGCAGTACTCGTTCAAGGAGGAGCATGTAGATACTTTGTTCCAGCTGCTCCGAAAGAACAACAAGCTGCAATTGCCTGAGATCAGGAAGCCGGATGAAGCAGGGAAAGTGGATGACCCCAACTATTGTCGTTATCACAGATTCCTTGGACATCCTACAAAAAAGTACTATGTCTTCAAAGACATCTTGCAGAATCTGGTGAATGCTAATGTACTCACCTTGAAGCCGGAACAGAAGACCGTATCAACTAATATGATAGCGGTCCAATTCGGTGATTTTCCCCCGGTAGTAACGGCGGACGGCATAGTCCCCATTCGCAAGGGAGAAATGCGTCTGAAGAATGTTGACTTGCATAGGCAGAAGGACAGGGGGTTGGTGCCCCTCACTACCCCAAAAGGGGAAATCATGTGGGTCCATCCTGATCTGCTAGGAGATCAACAGTGGACGAACACCTCGTCCAAAAAGAAGGGAGGCAAGGCTAAGTTTTCCAACATGATTAGCCTCTCCATTACTGAAAATGATGACCACCTCAGACCTCTTACTGATTCAGAAGAAGAGAGGATTGTTCTAGC
>NC_033795.1:37014505-37029936 GCF_001876935.1 Asparagus officinalis
ATCAGAAGCAACACGTTTGATTTTAGCATATGCTTTAGAGTGTCGCTTCCTTAAAGTTGATATGCGGGTCTTTTTATCAGATAGTTCCTTGCGAAGATTCCCCGGGTGATGCGCTCTCGAGATTATCGCCAAGGAAAGAGCCGGCTCCACTTCAGAATCTAAATTAGTGCGCTGTAGCTCCCTAAAAGCTGCTAATTCTGTCATCAAAAGAGTGATTCCACCCTGGCAGTGCTCAGTCCAGGATGCATCCCCTTTGGCCTTGATGTCGTCCAAACATTGGCTCAAGATGGATTTACAGTCTTCAAGAGAAGCCCCCTCAACACTGATCATACCAATAATTCTTTGCATCCAACGTTCCAGTTCATCAATTGATTTCTTCAGAGCTCCTGAGCGTGGAGGAGGAAGAGTTGGATAGATTGGATCCGTATGATCATCCTGAACAGGTATTAGAGCAACTTCAGAAGAAGGACCCTCTCCAGCCCTATCATCTTTAGGAACTGAGGGGATCGATTGGGGCATTTTGTCCTCTCCGTCAGTAGAACGCTCAACGAGCGCAGACTTCATCACATCCCCCATTAATTTGGCCCTCTTGGAATTCTTGGCCATGACAGGTATCCGCTTACGGATTCTCCTGTCATACTCACTTTGCTCAGCAGCAGAAAGAGCTTTCTTACCCGATCTTAGAGAACGAGGTGTAAGAACGGACTCTTCTGCAGGAATCACCTCAGTTGTCTTTTCTTCAGGAGAATCATCAATTGGCTTTCCCTCTTCAATTCCCGTAGGACCCTCTTCTTCAGAAGGTTCTACGGTAGACAAGTCCTTAGGAGCTTCAACGGCTCCGATCGCTTCCTGTTCACAAGATAGGTACTCTTCCATCCCTGGCAGACGAGTACTTGCAGAACCACTCCGTGAACGGTACAATTCCCGAATCTCGTTTATACATGAAGTATAAACGTCATATTCCGGAATCCGAGAAGCTTTAACAAACCACTGGTGGAAATCCATAACAGTAGAGCAGCCGGGTGGGGCGGCAATCCATAACAGTAGAACAGCCGGGCGGTGAGTTGGGTAAAGTGAATTGCGCATGGGTTCCCCCGGCGGAGAAAAAGTACCATGCGCGAGCTCCTTCGTATAAATTCCCAATCTGAGCTAACGCCGGGTTAGGATTGCCAACATAGAGTTGGTCATATCCAAACTGTCTCGCGAACCGAGAAGGCATGTAAGGCTCGATTACGCACTTCTCCCGTGAGCGATAGACCAGGTAGCCCAACCTGATCATAAGAAGCCAGCTGAAGGTACCCTCTTCCAAAGAAGACGAGCCTTCAAAAAGCAAATCCATGAAACGAGCATCCTTAACATCAGCCCCGTCAAAGTTAGGAGCACAGCAGAAAACCCGGTACTTATCTTCTCGGGATAGAAGCTGTCGAGCCCTGACTATATAAGAACTAGTCCACGTGGCCGACTCCAATCTTTGTACGAAGGGAGTATAAGCATCATCCCCTTCATGCACTCCCGTCATTAATGAAGGGCAATGCAACACGAACCAGGCCATTAAATATGTGTATGGCACTGGTACACGTGGTTGAGGAGCTTTTCCAGCTTTCTTCTTAGCGGCTTTGACTCTCGAAGCACTGAGGAGTTCTGAAGTCAACACCCTCAGGCCATTCTGAATACAGCCAACCATAGCAGTAAGGAGGCTCACAGGTCTCCCATGCGCTAGCAAAACAGCTGGGTACACTACCTCAGCTAATATTGCCTCTATCGGTCTTGACGGTACCACGCACCGCTTCAACCAAATCATGAAGAAGCCTGCAAGCAGAGCCGTGTCAGAGATAGGAACTGTGGCTTGGTAGTGGAAATTTTCGAATTCGACACCAGCTTCAAAATCATCCTCGGTATGCTCTGTCTTATAGGTAGCACTGGAAGCCGTAATTCGAGCTTTGGCATCCTTAAGAGAGAGAACTGCAACGCGGTATACGGCTACATCTTTTTGGTTTAAATTCTGAAAGAGGTAGTCTGCCCACGTGGTATGCATAATGCCCCCTCCACGCATCCCAAAGACTTGGGCACATATGTGGAAGTGGCACATCAGCTCCCAGAAAGTAGCACAAATTTCCGGGTGCGCCACCTTCAGTAGAGAAAGTTCCTCGGTGGTGGGAATGAACTCCTCGTAGGGCATTTTTCCAAGCGACAGCCCCGACACTGCCTGCATCTCATGAAGAGCAAAACCTAACTCTCCAGCAGGCGTAAAGAATGTGCAGCTGTCAGGGTTATATTTCTCCAACATAGCGAAGAAATTATGAAGACTCTGCACGACTCCCTGTCGTGTAGCTAACACCGGAATTGTGAGACCCGATTGAGTGAGCGAGTCCTTAAGCTCTTCAAGAACAAAGTCAACCATACGGGTCCACCAACCTCCTTCTCCGGAACAGATCCATCCAGGAGATCTGAACGTCTGGGTAGAGAATTCACCCTGAGTTGCAAGGAATTGGCGAATAAAGATGTTCGCTGGACGTGGCATCTCCTGAACCAGCTCCTTCTTCTCAAACAAACCAGGTCTTAACCCCTTTAGTTGCCCCCCGATTTGCGTACGAGCTCGCCGACCAAATCCAAGCGACACATTCTCCTTCTCTTTTACTATGTCGAAGGTCAAGCCCCGACGGCAGCTCACATTCAGAAAGTAGGAGAGAGGGTACATCCTCTTCATGCTAGGGAGAAATAAAAAGCGATTATCAACTCTCCGCAGCAGCTTTGAGTCTTCCATACATGTGAGATGATCATTAGCTGGTATGCGATCTCCAAATATGAACGCTGGTTTAGGAAACTGGGCACGGCCGACAGGGGTCTCCAAGTCCAAGTCAGTTATCAAAATCCTGAGAGTAGAGCATTGAGGGAATTTAATCATTTCCGCTCTTTCCGAATCAGGAAAAGTACACAATGGAATTTGGTTCTGAAGACTGAATATTTCATTCGCGTCAGGTCCCCCGATGTACCCAAAATGATGCTCTTGTGAAAGTGGCACGTTTGGGAGAAGTACTGCACAATCAAAAGCAGAAGTTAGCGGCGAGCTATCAACATAAAGGCATAGCCTGAAACATAAAGGGTTAAAGGCTCATGTCGAAATCTCCAACGCGAAGGTCGAACCTCGTGTCAGAAATCTCCAACGCGAAGGTCGAACCTCGCGTCAGAAGCCTCAAACGCGAAGGTCAACCTCGCGTTGAAAAACTTGAACGCGAGGGTTGAGACCCACATGGGATCCTAACCCCGCGTTTTCATTGAGTTGAAACGAGTCATCTTCCTCGTTATCAAGAACCCATCTAGGGTTTTCAGAGAACTTGCCAAGGCAAGTTATTTCGGGTGGCACTCACCACGACAGGGAAGCCCCCGCAGCAGCGGTGACGACGACGATGTCCCCGCATGGACAAGAGCACCGCCGGCGTCCTCAGCCGACGGCACTTCGGAAGTCGCTCCGGCGACTTTCTTGGAGTTCGAACCTCTTCTCCGAGGCGCCATTGATGCAGTCGATCGGAGGAAATTCCTTTGAATGAGGGAGACGAAGACCGTCGGAGATCTCACCGGAATCAAACGAGAATTCTCGTTCTTGAAAATAGTCGAAAGTCTTGAAAGTCAAGTGACTTTTGATATGACCACTCAGGTCTATTTATAACAGCCACCAAGCTGTTAAGATGGCACAGGATTCTAGGAATGAATCCCAACCATCTTTCAAAACGCGAAGCTCACATCCGCGTTCAAGTTTCCCAAATGCAAAGCCCAAGCCAACGTCACAAGGCCTGAGCCTCGCGTTTCAAATATTAAACGCGAGGGTCACCTCAGCGTTGCAATTCTTTTAAATGAAGAATATGCACTGGTAAGCCTACTTAACAGAGTGGTAATCAAAACCTCTGTATCTCTTCAGCAGAATTCAAATTCTCATTGGGTTAATACTACACCCCAAAATCCACTTATCAATTCTCAAAAAATAGAATGATAAGTCTCCAACTCATTGTCGATTTATTGGCTCTCCTCAGCAGAGCAATAAATAACTCGTTTTCAGTGGGGTAATAAACTCCCCCAAAATCTTGATCAAATCACAAGTCTTATAACTCATCACTCCGATGATAAAACATATAGCAGTTCTCCCCTGTGAGACGCTATAATATTCTTTCCCCACAAATGTCACGTTAAAATCACACCTCTGACAAAATCAACTTATCGATTCTCGTCAATAGAACGATAAGTCCTCAAAATTGCCCTGATCGCAATATTTCTTCTGTCACGTTAAAATCACACCTCTGACAAAATCAACTTATCGATTCTCGTCAATAGAACGATAAGTCCTCAAAATTGCCCTGATCGCAATATTTCTTCTGTCACGTTAAAATCACACCTCTGACAAAAATCAACTTATCGCTTCTCGTCAATAGAACGATAAGTCTTCAAAATTGCTCCGATCGCAATATCTCTCTTGCTAAGTTAAAACTACACCTCTAGCATTTATAGACTTCTTTCAGTGTTTAAAGCAAAACATAACACAGGAAGAATTCTATTAGTCAACCCTATTATGGGAGTATTCGTCCTCAGCAGTTTGAAACTTTCTAGAGTTGTCTTAAATGATAATAAAGAGAGTTCTCTGCAACAGAACCATTGTGGAGGTATATTCTAAGTCAGGAATACATCTCAGGCATTTCTCGTGACTTGTATTTAAAATCAAAAAATGATAAATGCAAGAAACAATGAGAAGTCAATATCACTTTTTATTCAAGAACCAAAAGAAAGTGATACAAAACAAACTTTGTTCTTGTCAAAAGAACATTACAGAAGCCAAGCTCACTCATGCATTAAATCAAAAGAGATGAGTTGAGCCTTGAGTTCAGCTAGCTCCGCCTCGTGGTTAGCTCGCACCATAGCTTCAGCCTTTGCTCGGAGTTCATCCTCGCTGGGTATGATGATGGCCGCCATTTCCTTTCTGGCGTCTTCCAGAGCTTGAGCTTGTGCATGATACTCCAAAGTACTAGCTGCATTCTGGGTACTAAGGATGTTGACAATGCCTTCTTCGCGGGAGAGTTCAGCTTTCAATCGCAGGACTTCGGCTTCAGCTTCAACCAGTCTGTCCCGAAGCGAATTCATAGAAGCAGTTGAGCGTTCTAGTTCTTCTCGCTTCCGAGTGTTACGCTCACGAAGCTCTGCAATCTGACGCTCTTTTTCAGCTAAGTCCCGTTCTAGCGTCTCTCGGTGTATCACCTCAGCGACCTGAAGACTAGCCAAAGTGGACATAATTTGCGGCTGAAGGTCACTATGGCCCATGGTCTCGAAGCGTTGTAATTTCTCCTCCAAACGAAGGATAATCTCTGAGCAGCGTTCGAACCATTGAGTTTCGCCCACACTCCTGACCCCGTTTAAGCCTGCTTCCAGCAGAGGTCGAAAGGAGTTCAAAGTTCCTTGGCCATTCATCAGGGACTCAACTACCGTCTTTGCAAGACTGTTTAGATACACCAAGGAGATTTGAAGGAATTTAGGTGCATTAGCGAGACTGACAATTGCACCCGAAGATACCCCTTCAGCAGCTGAGATTGAGGCGTTAAGATGATGACTAGCAGGCGATCCAGGTGCTGAAGCTGCAGAGGCGATTGAAATGTTCAATTGCGAAGGGCTTGAGGTCAAAGCCATCAATGCTTTCGCTTGAGAAGAGCTAGGCCCAGCCTCCGTTGGGGTGAGTGAGATCTTCATCACCGCTTTTGGTGAAGCAGCTACTACAGAAGAGTCAGGCAGGGGTTGCTCTTGCATAGGGGCTGATACCTGCACGAGCTGTTGTTCCGGAGGAGGAGTAGCGGCAGTGGTTTCAGGCAACGCTACAGGCGGAACAGTCGCCGTAGGAGAACCAGGTAAATGTTGCTCTTCTAAAGGAGCCGACACTTGCGCAGGTTCTTGCTCTAAAGGAGCCGCTGAAGTAGTCCCGGGAGTAGGCGAACCTGCATGAAAAAACGGTCGGAACGCAGAAAAAGCATGTGGAAGAAGTCGAAACAAACCAAGCTTACCGGTAAGATAAAAAGGAGTATAACCTGATGCTTTATCAGACGGGACCTTGGGAGCATCATCATCAAAAGTGGTGACGTCATCGATGGAATCATGCTCATCGTCATCTTCACCTTCACCTGACATGTTGCCAACATCAGCGTCCTCATCACCTCTATTTCCGTCAGCTGCATCACCAGCTGGGGAGTCGTCATAATCGACTCGCTCCTCGTCATCCTGAACAGATGAAGACTCCGGAAGACTTGCACCAGCGGTTGGTCTTTTCATAAGTCCCGTTGTAGGACTAGGCATTAAATCATCAGCTTGTGACATTAATGCTGAGGGAGAAGGAGATGGATTATCTTCAAGACCCCCTGGTTCCAACGCAGGAGAACGAGGAAGATCCATCACCGGAGCAGACTCTGCATCTGCAGCCATTAATTCATCTTCTTCGTCCTCAGGAGGATGATAAGAAGAAACTTCGCCCGACAGAGCTGGACCGTGAGAACGAAGCCCCGCTCTGTGTGGCAGGCCAGCCACAGATGATTCCTGTGGTTCGTCATCTTTAGCAGCTTTAATGGCCTTCTTTGGGAGGAGAACCCCCCAGCAACTTTCGACGGATCTGCTTATCATACTGGCCAGCTTCATCAGCAGAAAGTTTTCTTTTCCCCGCTGCTCTTGTCATGGGAGGATCAGCCGCTCGTTGTTCTTCTACTGGAACAGGCTCAGCTCCTTGTTCCTCTTCCTGTCCAGCAGATTGACTCTCGATGGACAGAAACTCATCGATCCCCCTCAAGCGAGACGTCTTGGACCCCTTTCTTGAATTATACATATGCCTAATGTCCTTCAGGCAAGATGTATTCAAGTTGAAGTTGGGAGTCTGAGAAGCAGCGTGATACCAATTGCAGAAGCTGATGGAGGTATAGGAGTTAGTAGTTTTGTGGGGAAGCTTGAAGAGGGTTTCCGACATACAACTGATCATACCCAAATTGGCGAGCGAACCTGTAGGGTTGGTAAGGCTCGACGAAACAGTTGGCGCCTTGTCGAAAGATCAGGTAGCCTGGCCTGATGGATAAAAGCCAATGGAAAACCCCCCCGCTCAGCTGAGTGAATCCATTAGGACCCGCCGTATCCTGATATTCTGCTCCATAGACACCGCCCTCGAAATCAGGGAAACAGCGGTAGATATGGAAGTTAGTGTCCCGTGCTAAGATTTGGCGGATCCTAACCATGTACCCCCCTTCCCATTTCGCGGACTCTAGTCGCTGCACAAATGGGATGAATGAGTCTCCCGGGGGAGAAGCTGCACTCATTATAGGAGGACAGTGGAGCACGTACCAAGCCATCAAATATGTATATGGCATCGGCACCCGGGGATTGTGAGTCTTGAAGGTCTTGTGGCCCTCGGACTCCACCTCTGTAACATCAACAAAGTCAGAGGCCAACTCCCGTAATCCATACTGCAGACAACCCACCATAGCGCTGAGGAGGCTCACAGGTCTCCCGTGTGCCAAGAGAACAGCTGGGTAGACCACCTCAATAGCAAGGGCATCGATCGGCCTGGTAGGAACGACGCAACGTATAAGCCATAGCATCAAGAATCCAGCTAGCAACGCCGCGTCGGAAATTTGAATCAGAGCTTGATAATGAAAGCTCTCAAACTCTGTGTGAGCCGGGAAAACATCTTCCTTGGCCTCATTAGTGTAATGGGAGGTAGCATCGTCAATACGAGCCTGAACCTCTTCCAAAGTACTGACAGGCAAGCGGGTCACAGAGCCTCCTTTAATGGTCAAGTTCCGGAATAAATATTCCAAGTGACACATGACTTCCCAGAGAGTGGCATAAATTTCCGGACTGGTCTTCTTTAAAATCTGGAGTTCCGCCGAGCCCGGAACGAACTCTTCATACGGCAAATCCCCGAGAATAAGACCCGAGACTTCGTGCATCTCGTGAAGGGCGAAGCCTAGTTCCCCCACAGGGGTGAAGAAAGTGCAACTATCAGGATTATACTTCTCCAATATGGAGAAGAAATGAAAGTGGCTCTGGACGATCCCAAATTCAGTAGCCCGCACAGGAACCAGCAACCCAGCTTGAGCGAGGGGAGCTTCTAATTCCTTCAGAACAAACTTGGTCATCTGGGCCCACCATCCAGCCGCTGGAGAATGAACCCAGCCAGGAGTTCTAAATCCTTGCGCAGGGAACTCTCCCTTCTTTTCCAGGAATCTCTTAACGAAGGTCTTTGCCGGACTGGGTGCTTCGCCAAGGGGATACTCCTTAGCAAATAAACTCGGCCGTAAAGCTGTCACCTGCCGATTATAACCAACGGGGCGAACCCCATAGAAAGTCAGAGCTCCTAGAGCAACCCCATCTTGATCCTTAACCAGGGGCCAATCCATACGCCTCGGGACGGAAGCGCATTGGAAATAAGATAGGGGGAACATCCTCTCCATGTTGGGCAAGAAAAGGTTGCGTTCCTCAACTCTCCGCAGCCACTTATAGCCCCCATCATAAGCAGTGCTTGCGTTGAAGTCAACAAAGTCCCCGAAGAGATATCCAGGTTTGGTTATGGGCTTACGGCTTGGGCTTTCAAGTCGAGCGTCCGAAACCAATATCCTAAGAGTGTCGGAAGAAGCTTGGGTGATCAGTTCAATGCGACTCTTCTCCCTCATCCGGAAAACCGGGAGTTCTAAACGCGAGCTGAAAGTTATGTTCATGTCTGCACCACCTTCATGTCCAAAGTGGTGGCGAAAAAGAAGAGGCTCGCTGGTATGGCGCACTGCAAAAAGAAGAAAAGAGTTAGACAACTCAAAATCAAAGTTCAGACGCGAAGGTCGAACCCCGCGTCAAACAAGTTCAGACGCGAAGGTCGAACCCCGCGTCAAACAAGTTCAGACGCGAAGGTCGAACCCCGCGTCAAACAAGTTCAGACGCGAAGGTCGAACCCCGCGTCAAACAATCTCAGACGCGAAGGTCGAACCCCGCGTCAGACAATCTCAGACGCGAAGGTCGAACCCCGCGTCAGACAATCTCAGACGCGAAGGTCGAACCCCGCGTCAGACAATCTCAGACGCGAAGGTCGAACCCCGCGTCAGACAATCTCAGACGCGAAGGTCGAACCCCGCGTCAGACAATCTCAGACGCGAAGGTCGAGCCTCGCGTCAGAAAAGTTCAGACGCGTGGGTCGACCCTCGCGTCAAAAATCTAAGACGCGGAGGTTAAACCCCTCGTCAAGAAGATTAAACGACGGAGTCCAGCCCCGCGTTATGGGAACGAGTTTCCTCGTTAATTTCAAGATCAGAACTTGCCGGAGCAAGTTTAATGACCACGAAGGTCGTACTCACCACCGATCAAAGGAAGCTGGGGCGTCACATTCGCCTGAGCAGCGGCGCCGCTGGCCGGCGCTGATGATGCAGATCCCCGAGCCGCAGCGGCATCGGACTTGGGAGCGACGGGCTTCTTGGGTGCCATAAGATCTCGTCGGAGGAGATGAACAGCGTTTCGCCGGAGATGAGAACGAAAATTTTTCGTTAAAATTTTCAAGAAGAGTCAAATGACTCTTGATTTGACCCCTAGCGGTCTATTTATAGACAGCTATGAGCTGTCAAATCCTAACGGACGGGATTCGAGGCCATCAGCCCGCCCAAACTCGACCCTCGCGTTCGAGTTGATTCAGCTTCCAAACGCGATGCTCACCTGCGCGTTCAAATTTCCCAACGCTGGGCTCACCCACGCGTTCCAATTCTCAAATGCAGAAGGCATCTCTGTGTTGAGACCACCATGAACAGCAATTTCTTGGTTACCAAAGCGATCAAAGCCAGGAAGAAACAAACGACTCCACTGGGGAGTCTGTTGGAGGAGTACAGATAGAGTACAGTCAACAACGGCGAAATCATCTGACTCGATCAGGCGGGAAGAGCAATCAATCCACCAAATTCTGGGATCCAAAGTATTCCGAAAATTCGTCCCAGTCAACCGCGAACTTTCGAAAACTTTGGAGGGGGTTCTGTAGGCTGTCTAAAAATCACAATAGATAGCTTATTCAAACAAGCTCCGACAACGGAGGTCACAATCAGACGACTTCCCAATCACTGCATCCGCAACTCCACAATCGCCACAAACGCGACCTCACTTCTGAGATGATTGATCTTGATGGCTGTGACAACAGCATGGCTAATATCATAGCAACTATTAGAGATGCTGATGAGCAGTGGGACGATTTCAGAAATAAAAAGTTGGACTCAGTTGGTGAGTTGCTTGGTAGAGAGCTATGGGCGAATATTCATCTTTAAGACACTATGGATGTTGATTCCCGTCTAGCTCCTACAACGAAAGCTACAATCAAATAGCTTTCGGGTCGATGATCGAAACATATAGTCGAATAGTTGCTTGGTAGAGAGCTATGGGCGAATATTCATCTTTAAGACACTATGGATGTTGATTCCCGTCTAGCTCCTACAACGAAAGCTACAATCAAATAGCTTTCGGGTCGATGATCGAAACATATAGTCGAATAGTTGCTTGGTAGAGAGCTATGGGCGAATATTCATCTTTAAGACACTATGGATGTTGATTCCCGTCTAGCTCCTACAACAAAAGCTACAATCAAATAGCTTTCGGGTCGGTGATCGAAAGCGGCAAATAGAGGACTTTTCACATAGATCGAGAAAGGTTACAATTCAACGACACTTCCGACAACTGATGAAAACTCTATGCAGCAGTCTTCACAATCTACAGTGAAAGTTACAATCTGACGGCTTTCACACCCCACAACAGCTAAAGCCAGGATTACTGAACAACGGTCCTTGCAACGCTCTACAGAAGAAGTTACAAATCAGCTAACTCCTTCTGAAACGCGGGTGTCATCCCCGCGTCATAACTTTGGAAATGAAGGCGACCCTCGCGTCGTCAATGCACAAGCCAAACGCGAGCGACCCTCGCGTTCAATGGTGTTCAACCAACAGCGACCCTCGCGTCGACAATGCACAAGCCAAACGTGAGCGACCCTCGCGTTCAATGGTGTTCAACGAAAAGAGTCGGTTTTGCAGCCGAATGTGTTTTACGAAGTGCACGGGACTGCTAGTCCCGTGCACTTGGTCTTGAGCAGCGGCAGGCCTCGCTGCTTAAAAGTCGGGACTAGCAGTCCCGACTTTTAAGCAGCGAGGCCACCCGCTGCTCAAGACGAAGTGCACGGGACTAGCAGTCCCGTGCACTTCGTAAAACACATTCGGCTGCAAAACCGACTCTTTTCTTCTGAAAAAGGTCGGTTTTGCTAATATTTTTTACTTTAGGTCGATTTTGCCTATTAAATTCTAAAAAAGGTTGGTTTTAAAAATTTCTCCTCAAATTAACTAATAGGGGACGTAGGTCCAAAACAACAAATAGGAAATATAAGATAAAGCCATGACATCTCACGTGATTACACACTGACAGACAATAATACTTTTTATCTTATTTTATTATACTGCTATATAGATGATGGGTCCTTTCCACTGTTCTTCTTCACCCGCATAGTCAGATCCTCTGAAAAAATTTAACAGGAATTGCGGCGAGAATCTTATGTGTACATGTTGAGGAAAAACCCGTGTTATAAATGTTTGGCTAAATTGCACTTAAATAACCTATTGTTTTCCCAAAAAGTATGTATACACAATACGGTTCCAAAATGGAGCAATTAATATATATATATTCTAAGTTGTAAAATAAATAAATAAATAAATACCTAAGTTGTAAAAAAGTGCACGTCGCTACTTTTACCAATCATTTATGCATTTATGAGAACATGCTCGTCACATAACTATTTTAGTATTGGTTACAACTCCACCTATTCCTTTCAACTACGGGGGTTATTTTTGAAGAAGGGTAATTTTATCATTGTGGATAGAATTTAAAATTGTTTAACAAATTCATGTGGTGGACAATTCATGGTATATATATTTGCTCTAATTTGTAACCTAGGGTATATAAGTACCCTTTGGGAAAACAATAAGGTATTTTAAGTGCAATTTAGCCTAAATGTTTTGAAAACATCCCTTTATTGTATTATTTTACTTTTTCATTGAGACCTCTACCTCTCCTTCTGGCTACTATATTATGAAATATTATAATTTAAAATACTCCTTCTACGTACGCTACTAAACTAGGATTAATATATGAGAATTTGCTACATGCGACATACTTGCAATTTAAGCAAAAGTATAAATTAGCAGTACTTATCATCCTTGGATTAGCATTTTGACAAAGATAAATTGCAAATTTCTCTTTTTCTGTGATAAATGGTTTACTTTTTCCCCCGTTTAACTTTTGTCACCTATAGTGCATAATTGAAAGTTACAAACACATGAAATTAAGAGAGTACACGGATGAAAGAGTTATAGTATTATATTTATACATCATCATCATCTTCATCATTAGTAGATCCCATGTTAATTTTACTGAAGCGTTGTCCCGTACTTCTGTTCTCCTCTTCATGGATCATCCATTTCTCTGCCCTCTTCTTTCTCTCTCTTCTTGTTTCATCTCTTCATTAATCTTCTGTACTCAATACTGAAATACTATTGTCATTTCTGCTGGTTGGTGGTAGGTTGGTCCCTAATAATTATAGAAAAACTAGCAGTAGATCACTATACTATATAACATTCACTTATAATCACTTAGATTCTTACACAATTAACATCCTCCTCCAACTAAGTTTCATTTGCCAAGATATATAGAAGGATTTGAAGGGCTTTGCTATAAGCTAAAACATTAGAGATATATGTACTAAAAAAGAAACAAGATGACTATAATCCAAAGGGTATCCTGCACTTTCTTCTTAATTTTTTCCTACTTAAAAACTTTCTTCTCTCATTGTTGCCTGCCAAAATCACATTAATGAACAAGGGATTAGTAAATAAGTGAGGAAATAAAGAGAGAGTTGATTGATTGAAGGAATATGTTGAGATTGCTTACTAGAAATATGGGAGGCCAAACTCACTCCCTCTCTCTCTCTCATCTTTACTGATCACTCTTTCATAGTCCAACAGCTCCATGACCAGAAGAGAACCTGACAAACCAAATGTACAATCATTCATGTCATCATTTTTGTTTGGACAGTTTGTCATTAATAAAAAAATGCATGGTTTGTTCCAATTTTACCTTTGCTCTCCCTCCTAATTAACTAATCAGTGTCAAACTCTTTTATAAAAGACAAAGACCCACAAAAAAAAAAATCTTGTTAGCTATATCTCGTTTAAACTTGGCAAGAAAACTACCAAAAAGTCCTTACAAATTAGATTGGTGTTACTCATCATGCATCTTTTCACGGGGGTTAAAAAAAAAAAAAAACTAATTACTATTTTTAGGGCCTTTTTGTTTTTAACCCACATTCATTCATTCATTCATCCTGAATTTATTGGAAATCATTCACACACCCGAAACATCCGAGTCCATTTGCTTTTAAACCCAATATCTGTAATAATCTGCCATAAACTATGATAAAGTTTGCTAATTCGATCTAAACTACTATAATATTTGTTAAGCTGTTATAGTAAAGAGGTCAAATACCGAATCTGGATTAAAAGAAAGAAAAACGGAAATCAAGTTGAATGTTGTGGATGCATGAATGATTTCAAAAACAATTCAGGGTAAAAGAACGAATTTAAAATAAAAAGAGCTTTGTTTTCGGGAGATTCATAAGTATACAAAAAACACGGTTACTTGCTTTATCTAAAAAAAGATGAGTACCAAATGAGCAAAAAAAAAAAAAAGACTTGCAAACTAAACTATATGGCCATGCATTTTTTATGAAAACATAAGTAAATAATTCCGAAAGCTAGCTAAGTTAAATACCTGGGAATTTGAAGGAAGCAAGTTTTGTAGGAAGGCGCGTTAAGGGTGGAGCTGGGTGGCAAGAGAGTTGAGGAACCGAGGTTGTTGGCATTGGCAATATTGCCATTGCTGTGAGCAGAGCCAGCACCGACAAACTCTGACTCATCGACAAGACCGGCGAATGGATCACCAGCAAGAAAGGAAGAAGTTTTGCTTGGTGAAGCGAAGGGACTATCAGGCAAGTTATGCTCCACACTGCTTTAATAAGGTGGGGAAAAAGAAAAGAATATCGTAAGGTTAAGAGAGAAAAATGTAGACATTGTGAAATATATAGTATTATTTTTTGATGCAAAATCGAGAGGAATATGTAAACCCATAAAGTTGTAGGTGTTTTTTCTGAAAAAAAAGGAAATGTTAATTAGACAGTAAGACTTGTATCATACTGGTACTAAAACTCAAACATGTGAGTTCATTTTTAGCAAACTGATAGATAGATTTTGAGATCATAATTGTAAAACAGATTTACACAATTACTGTTCCATCCTAATATGACTAGCAAGTGTCTTGTGAATAAAAAAGTATTATTGATTTTCACATCAGTAAAATACTATAATATTGTATGATTTAGAAAGTAATCTTTTTTCCGTCTATATGCAGGGTAAAAGAATCCGACTCCGTTATTTTCTAATTAGGCAAAAAAAAAAAAAAAACAAAGTGTATAATAAAAGGTATAGACTCAATGAAACCAATCATAACAGAGAGCAAAAGAGAAACTTTTCTTTGCCTCCTCTTTAGCTTCACAAAATTCATCCTCTCTCTTAATAGTGGTTTTTAAAAGGCATCCATTTCATCCTCCTCTTATTAGTGCGCACATAGAGAAAATTTAAAAAACTTTCAAATGTTTTTGAAACCATTAATGCTTACAACTTTCATTTTATTATAATTTTTTTCTCTTAATTTGCGTAGTTTATTACCTCTCTTGGAAATCACGATCTTCATTGGATACCTCCTTCTCAGCAAGGTTGACTGCCTTCATCCCGTGCTCTCCTTCAGAGGAACCAAGACTTGGGCTCTTTTCTATAAGCAGCCAAATCAAACTAAGGAAACAAAATTCATAAAAAATTCAAAAATAATCAGTCATTCAGTTCTTGCCTTCAGTTGGGGATTCTTCAAAGCTCCTGTCATTTGAAGGAGCAGTGCTGATGGTTGTTGTGCTAGAAATAGTTGTTGGGCTTCTGCTCTTGAGATCAAGCAGGCTAAGGCCCATGAACTTACTCCTCTGCATCTCAATTACTTGCTGAAGCTCTGCTGCTTGCTCCTGCTCCTGCTGCTGCTGCTCTGGCTTTCTCCTTAGCAGCATTTCTTGACTTTCTTGAAACGTGTTTGCATTGTTGTACATAAGTCTTGCTCCTAAAAAGAAATAATAGTAAAGATCATTTCGGAATACCCAAAGTTTCAAAAAGAAATAAGAATTGGGTATTTCTCAGTTTCGTACCAAGGTGCTGTACACCAAATTGATCTCTAAAGTCCTCCCCCTGCTGCTTCCTGAAATTTTGAACAAATGTTGGATATTTAAAACATATATAACAAGATTTTGATTTGATAATGAAAAT
>NC_033795.1:37029956-37030256 GCF_001876935.1 Asparagus officinalis
ACTTGTCGGGGACTTTTCCTTTCTCCTTATAAGGCTTGACTAGAACTCTGGCATCACAAACAAAATGAGGATTCCCCTTTGCTAAAATCAGCCTCACTGTCTCTGGAAAAACAAATGTCACGAACCCAAACATTCTCTTTTGCTGATAAGGGATCCTCACATCCTGAACTGGCCCGTAAATACTAAAACACACAACAAAAAATTAAGAATATTAAATTTTAAGTTATATAATATTTACTGATTTTTCTTGTGGGGGATAAAAAGTTTCACCTGAAATAGTTAGAAACATCTTCTTCTCTG
>NC_033795.1:37030320-37030577 GCF_001876935.1 Asparagus officinalis
ATCCATCCTCGACCGAGAAGTGAAGGTACAGCCTTGGTCTCCTCCGAGCATCAACGCCGCTGTCGCCGCTCTGCAATAAAATTGTAATTTGTCAATAACATATCTCTGCACAAAATGAACCTGAACGGTCGCAATTAGCTAGCTAATACCTCTCATTGTGCTGCTGCTGCTGCTGCTGGGAGAAGAAGTTCATACATTTGGACGCCGATGGCGATGAAGGCGACATGGGCATCATGCCCGTAGGAGAGTAAGCAAAA
>NC_033795.1:37030714-37078528 GCF_001876935.1 Asparagus officinalis
GTGGACCAGGCCGAGCTCTCTGCGGGCTTTGATGATGAGAGAGTGGAGGAGGGTTTCGGGGCCGAAGGCGAGGCGGATCATCTCCTTGTCGCCGCGGTCCTGGAGCAGGAGGAGGCCCATGATCTTGGCTGCGTGGTCGGGGTCCAGGGCTTGGATGCGGCTGAAGACTAAGCGGTTCGCCTCGTAGGCATCCATTGAAGGAGAAGAGGGGAAAGTGAGAGAGGGGGAACGGAAAGAGAGAGTATTTGTGAAGGGTGGGTATTTTTTTTTTCTTTCTTTGTAGAGGGAGAGGCGAGAGAACTAAAACCCTAATGCGTCTTGTTTTCTTCTTTCTTTTGGTTTTGTGCAATTAATTTGAATGCTGTATTTGTTTGCTCACTTGCATTGTGGCCAAAACCAAGTGAAAAAAAGAAAAAGAATTTGATGTTTCTCACTTCTGGTTTTGTTTTCTTGTTGAGAGCCTCTTATTTACTTATCTTTCGGGGCCATGGTAACTAATGCTAGCTCTCTGTGCTATTCTCAATGACGTTGCTTTCTCTCTAGCTACAACGTCTTTGACCAGCTTCTCGGGCCTTTGAGAAACTGTGAAAAAACTAATTAATTAGCAATGAATGAGATCCATTGAATACTTGGGTTCTTTTGGTTTAGGCTATTTTGAAGTGAAAAAGGTTGTAAGTTACCAAATTGTGTTGTATATACTTACCTTTGTCTACTTTTCTTTGGTTTGTCGCATCCTCTAAACCAAGGATACATGCAGATCTCGCACTCGCTACCATAAATGTTCAACTTAATGGGGAATTTAGTCTCCCCGCCTACTGCAATCTGCACAACTCGGAAGCTAACCACAATCAATAAGATATAAAATAACCACAATTAAGAAGCAATAACACCGATATTTACGTGGTTCGGTCGACCAACTTCGACCTATGTCCACTGGGCAACAATACAAGAAATCCACTATATATGTATCAGGGTGAACTACGAGAGGAACCACTCAACTCTCGTCTCTCAATCTCTCAGCCTCACATACATAATCAACTCTCATATTCTTTTCAAAACCCACTCCTTAAAATCTTTTAAATGGATAAAGACTGCGAAACCCTCTTCAAATGTTGTAATCTTTTACACGGATAAAGACCACGAAACCCTCGCATCTTGCACAATTTCTTGAATCAGGCTACGCTCTCTGCTAACTCTAGATTATAAGAATATTGGCTCTCTCGTTTCTCCTTGTTTTCCCCTCCAACAATAGAAGAATATATATAGAAAAATCAAAACCCTATCTCTAGCCCAACTTCCTAATTAGAATAGGATTGAAACTCCTAATAATGATAAGACCCAATCTCATATGAAACTCCTAATCATGATAAGACCCAATCTCCTAATCATGATAAATCTCTAACCATATCTAATTCTTATGAAATTATACAAAGAATCAAAGCCACAATCCTAACAATCTCTATCTTGGATTTGATTCCCAAGCCACCTCGAAGATCTACAATTGCCGTCTTGAAACTTTACCTCTTCTGCTAGTGTCTTCTATTCCTTTCGCACTTCAAATCGAAGCACCTGCACTCCAACTGGGACGTCCCTGTTAGCCCTCAAGTTCTAGGATTTGCAACCTCTCCCTAGGCTTTACTACCGACTCTACTCCTCTTGGAATCGATCCCATCTCTCACCACACACTCTTCTTGGTGTACAAGTGTATTGCAAAGTGATCTCACAAATAAAGCTTAATATAAGATTTGTTCTCTACAATAGATGAGAACTCAATGTAAGCTCACACTCTAAGAAACATGTCACAACCTCAAAAATACTATGTATGAAATACTAAAAGCTCAATAGGTTGTGTGTGTAAACAAAGAGTAAAATCAAATATAAATGTATGAAATACTAAAAGCTCAATAGGTTGTGTGTGTAAACAAAGAGTAAAATCAAATATAAACTCAATTAAAGTCTAGCTTATGAGCTCAATAGGTTGTGTGTGTAAACAAAGAGTAAAATCAAATATAAACTCAATTAAAGTCTAGCTTATGGGAATGATAATCAAACATATAAATAGCTAGAGATTGAGTTTGGAAAAATTCTCCAATGATAACAAGAGTGAAAGAGATGAGATGAAAGCTCAAACACGAATGGATGATCTCTTCTTCCTCTTATGAAAATCTCTTAAAAAACTTGTAAACACACTTAAACCAAATTTAAACACCCTTAGACTTATTTTTAATACTCTCTTGGTTGTTAAAAATAGTTATAACAAAGGGGTATATATAGGGTGGAAGAAACCAGCCCAAGAAAACACCAAAAACCCATAAAAATAATAAAATAAATAAAAATTAGAAACTAGTCGTTACTATGCAACTAGTTCACAAGTCGACTTATAAGTTGACTTGTCTGATATAAGTCGACTTGTATGAGCTGCAAGTCAACTTAGTAGACGAAAACAACAAACTGCACAACAAATTATAAGTCGACTTATCATAAGTCGACGTGCTGGTTATATAAGTCGACTCAGCAGATAAAAACTATAATTTTCAGAACAGTTCATAAGTCGACTTGCTATAGTACATAAGTCGACTTATAAACATGCACATGCACATGCACTGTTCATGTATGAAATATGATTTTTGAAGTGCCTTAAAAAATAACAAATAAATTCTAAAAAATATAAAACTTCGGAAAATGATTATAAACATGAAAATGAACATGCTACAAAAAGAAATTTTCAAATTGCATCTTCCAATTGTGAAAATACTTTATTTTGCAAAATAGGTCAAAAATATGAAATGTCAATACATACTTGTTTTTGACATTTTGACTTAAACAAAAAGAATTTTTTAAATTCACACTTGTAACTACACAATACCACCTCAAGTGTTGGCCTCATCTAGTGTTTGAGTCAAAATGTGTCATTTGAAAATTCTTTTTGTTTAAGTCAAAATGTCAAAAACAAGTGTATGTTGACATTTTATATTTTAACCTATTTTAAAAAATGAAGAGTTTTCACAATTAGGAGATGAAATTTGAAAAAATCTTTTTGAAATATATTAATTTTTATGTTTATAATCATTTTCTAAAGTTTTATATTTTTTAGAATTTATTTGCTATTTTTTAAGGCACTTCAAAAATCAGATTTCATACATGAATAGTGTCTGTGTATGTTTATAAGTCAACTTATGTATTGTAGCAAGTCGACTTATGAACTGTTCTAAAAATTATAGTTTTTATCTGCTGAGTCGACTTATATACCCAGCAAGTCGACTTATGATAAGTCGACATATGCCATTTGCGGGAATGACAGTGTCGGCTATCAGAGGTAATCGTTAACGTGATAGGAATTGTCGTGATCGGAGTGACTTTGAGGACTTACTATCCTATTGAAGAGGATTGGTAAGTTGATTTCGTCAGAGGTGAGGGTTAACAGAGGACTTACTATCCTATTGAAGAGGATTGGTAAGTTGATTTCGTCAGAGGTGAGGGTTAACATAACATTGGGAGTTCGTCCCATCGTCCTATTGAAGAGGATCAACGGGGAAAATTTGGAGGAGACTATCAGAGGTGATTTTTAACATGATAGATTTAAGTGGGCCCGTCGTCCTATTGAAGAGGATCGACGGGGAAAATTATAGGATATGAGGAAGTGGTCTCCATCACCAAGGCATCTTGGTCATCATCTCCTCGAAACCCATGCGGTTCTTCGTCACCCATACGCTTGAGCATGCTCTCGACTCGTTCTCCTTAGCGGAGTAAGTCTTTCCATAAGCGAGCTTCAACAACGCCCATATTAGACAGAACGTCGATGGAGAGATTATTCCGGTACATCTGGATGAGAGTGGCCTTGGAAACCCATTCGCGGGAATGCGGCGATCGGTTTCTGAATCTCTTGACAAAGCTGTTCATAGACTCTGTCTTCCTCTGCTTCACAGCTAACATGGTGGCCATAGATACTTCTGTGTTATCATCAAAGAATCTGGCCATGAAGAGCCTTTCCGTGTCCTTCCAGCAGGTGATGGACCCAGGCTCCAATCTGCGAAACCATTCAAAAGCGACCCCTTTGAGGGTACCAATGAACAGTCGAGTCATAATGGGATCGTTTCCTACTATGTGTCCAGTTTGCGCTTGGAAGTAGTAAACGTGCTGGGTAGGAGAACCCTTGCCATTGAACTGTAGGAGGTCTAGTGGCTCGAACTCCGCTGGGTAGGAGACCGTATCCCATTCAATTGGATACGGTCTGACAACCCCCAGCTTGTTCATGTGCTTCTGGAGCTTCAAGGCGTCGAGTTGACTTTGGAACTCGTCGAGCCTTTTGTCCCTATGATTATGATCCGAAGACGACGCTCCTCTAGATGACTCGGATGAGGAGTGGGAAGGAGTAGGCACCCGCTCTCTGTGCTTCAAGGATTTACGCGAAGCCTGCGAAGTCCTAACTCTTTTCTTCTTCTTCTTCTCGCTCAGAAGCTGCTCCAACATCTCCTTCAAGGATTTGATGGTTGCTTGTTGCTCGTCGAATCTCCTGGATATCTCATTAGGGATGTCGGTCATGTGCACCATTTTTGCTCTTGCTCGCCCTGCAACTAAAGCCTTGAAGCTGTGAACGTTGCCACTTACCGCAGGCCAATTCGTCGTATCTTGTCGTCGTCAGAGATAGACATCATGCGCGTGTTAGTGAATGGAGTGGCCACCCCCGTTTGCGCGAGTGTGTTAGGCGAGGTTCAGGCTGGCGAGCGTTCGTCCGTCAGCGCGATATTGGTGTAAGTGCAGCCTGCTCTGCGCGAGCTGCTGCTTTGCCTTTTCTGGCGGCACTTGGTCCGCTCAGGCAAGCTTGGTGCAAGTCCTCTTTGAACTTGCACAGTTCCGCAGATGCTCTTGCGTTCTCCAAAATTGAGCTCCTTGCCTCATAGAGTGGCGGCTCGCCCAAAGGCTACACTGATTTGAGCTCGTTTCTCCATAACTGGGAACTTGACTCATGAAGTGGGGCTCGCTTAAACCGTTAGGCCTATGCCTGATTTGAGCCGCGTTGGCCATAATTAGGAACCTGGCCCTCAATGAAGTGGCGCTCGCCTGCACCGTTAGGCTTTCGCCTGAACCGTAGAGCTCGCCTGATTTGAGCGGTTCGCCATTAATTGGAGGACCTCGCTCATGGAAGTGGGGGCTCGTCTAACTGGTTAGGCCTCACCTGATTGAGCTCCTTCACCATAATTGGGAACCTGGCTCACTTGTTTGGCTCTTCTCAGGCCTAAATAGTAATTCAGGCCGTCATAGGAGATGAGGGATTGCGCCTCCAGACGGGCGAGAGCTTTTCTTCGCCGCTGTTTGGATCTTTTTGAATGATGAGCGTTCATGTCGACGGCGAAGGCGTGGTCTGCGTCGATACGAACGGTTGTTTCCTCTTGCACAGGGGCCTGCGAGGATTGTTCAACGACCCATTCAGCAGGCCTTAGACTTGCATTCCTAGCTTTCGGCTCGGCCTCAACTGGTTCGGGGGAATAGAACCCCATGCCTCAGCTCAGGTAGACCCTTCAAACTTGGTTGCCTCGGCCACTTGGGGCTGGGCCACACGCGTGACTCTACAGCACTTACGAGACGTATCACCGCGAGAGGAGGATGATTGTAAGTACTCCTCGAATTTGATCACGAGGGACTCAACAGTTGTCCCTGCAGCAACTTCGTCAAACTACGCCACCACCAATTCATCTGAATGAACGGATCCTCCCACTGTGGTCGCCATCTTCTGTAGGTGTAAATTTTGATCTCCCGAAACAGGGATTTTGTTTGTATTTATAAGAATAGCTTATTACAAACTAATGAATTGAAATTACAACAGAAGCGGAGGGAATACCCTCCTTGTTTAACGTGGGGACTTTTGGTAGCGATAGGACGCCTCCCTCGGTGCTCGTGCCGAGTTTGCTTCCCTTGGACGATCCGATCGAAGTTGCTGCTGGAGCTTCAGTTCTCAGTAGAAGCTCCGATGTAAGTGGGTTCGAGTCTACCCGAGAGCCTCAAGTCGGAGAGTTTTGACAAGTCTCTTCAAATGAGGGAGCATTTAGCAAAATCCAAGGTTCAACCTTTGGAAGATTAGCCAGCCGAGTAAGCAGCAACTAATCCCCCCTTCATGTTGGCTGAAGATGGCTTTAAATATGTAAGGGATGGCATGGGCCATCCCTTGATTTGTGGGATTTGACCACTAGTAGGGGTGAGGGAGCCAGCCGCCCTATTCTTGTAGCCGTCCCTGGATGTACCTAGTACCCAGGTGAGGAATGCCATGCTTTCTCCCTTGAAACGTGGGATATGGCCACTGATGGGACTGTTCCCATACTCCAAGTGGGCAGTTGACAGCGAGCTGGCGAGTCTGCAGGCGGACTTGGGTCTGCAGGCGAGATTGGGTCTGCAGGCGGGCTTGGGTCTGCAGGCGAGTTTGCTCGCGTAGGCGAACTGCAGGCGGACTTGGGTCTGCAGGCGAGTTTGCTCGCGTAGGCGAACTGCAGGCGGACTTGGGTCTACAGGCGAGCTGAGCTATGTAGGCGAGCTGAGCTAGAGGAAGGACTTCAATGCGGTTACGTGGGCTGAGCTATATAGGCGAGCTGTTAGGTGAGCTCTAGCCCTGCAGACGGATCTCCTTGTAGGTGAGCTTCAGCCTTTACAGGTGAGTCTCAGCTATTATAGGCGAGCTTCAGAACATGCATCGAAGAATAGGTCGTAACTTTCAAACCGTAAGTCGGAATTGGACGAATTATATATGAAAATCGACTATCTCGACGAGACGGAGCCGACCAAACTAACCCATAGGGTTCGGTTTGCTTCCTTTGTTTTGCCAAATTCCTTACGGTTTGAGATATATCTGTGTTTTTTCCTTTTTCTGCTATTTCGGGCGAGGTTTTAGTAGTTTTGTTCTGAACTTCTCTAATAGGGATTAAATTCAATTTTTATTGCCTACAGCTATGATCCCAGACTATCAGACATAGACCAATTATAGGACGATCTTCGGATGATGAGACCACAGATACATACTCCGTAATTGGCTCTGATAACATTGTGTCTAGTATGGGGCGATCTTAAGAAGCATTCATGGTCACTACTGAGCAGATGGCTCAGTTCCTTCAAGAAACCTTTGCTAAATAGAAGGCGGATTTTAAAATCAAGATGAAAATAGTCGTACAACGGGACAAGGATTTACATGCCCAGCAGCTTTAAGAGTTGTCAAATCAGCACGGGGAATCTATTCATTCCCACACTACTAATCAGGTAGATAGCAACTCAGAAGTGGAGGAGAATATCAATGCTGATACCTCTCCTGATGATAAAAATGCTAGGGATGGCCCCAACGCTGGGGTGGCCCCATCAATAATATCAATACTAGGGGTGGCCCCACCATTCCTCATCAAAGTCACCTGAAGAAAAAAGTAGGTGAAGATCTGAAAATGAAGGGCCTTAAAAGCAAGATCAATGCTTTGATGTCTGCTCAAGAGGTAAAGAAGACCGGCATTCCATGTTATTATCCGAGGGAGTGGGAATCGATTTCGTACCCGACTAAGTTTAACCTGATTAACTTCACACTATTCGATGGAAGGGGTTTGCCCACTCAACACTTGATTTACTTTAAGTCCCACCTAGGCATCATTTCAGGCAATGAACCTCTGATGGTACGATCATTTGTTGGGACCCTTCGCGTGGCCGCCTTCGACTAGTATTGTCGTCTTAAGCCAAGAAGTATTAATAGCTGGGACAACATGGAGAGTATGTTTCTCACCAATTTCTTTGATGACGACACTGAGGTGTCAATCAGAACACTATATGATGAGAAGCAAAAGGACGGAGAATTGGTCAAGAACTTCGTCAAGCATTTTTGGAAAGGTAAAGAACTACCGAGATCCAGTCACAGAGGAATTCATCCTCCGAACGTGTCATAATAATCTTTCCTTGGATGTGCTGGAAGCTATGGGCGTAGCACCATCCAAGACTTAGAAAGAGTTGAAGGTACACAGAGAGCAAGCCGAACGATTACTTAAAAGAAAGAAGACCGAAAGAGGTCAACCAACACCTAATTCTCCAAAGCAAAACTTCGTCCCTTGTGGTAAAGGGAAGGCGTAAGCAAATGCTGTGGATGCCAACCAGACCTTGCATCTACAATCGCAATAGCAATAGCAACCACAACAATAGGTGCCAAAGCAGCAATCATCTCAGTGGCAGCAACGACCTCAAAGGCAACAGAAGCCTTCTGAGACAAAATTTCCAAAGGAATACTCCTTCAAGGAAGATGAGGTCCCCGATATCTTCAAATACCTGTTGGAGAACAATAAGATCAAGCTACCCCCAATCACCGATCACGAGGGTGCCAAGAAGACTATAGATCCACGATACTATGCATTCAACAAGGTAGTTCGTCATCCCACTGAAATATGTTATGCCCTTAAAGACAAGATTCAAGTCTTGATTGATGTTGGGATTATCACCACAAAGCAACCCAAGGAGAAGAAAGTGGGTGCAAACATAGTAAGCATTAGTTTTAGCTCTATTCCCCTCACGTGGTTTCAACCAGAACCTGTGACAAAGGTAGGAATGAGGACGGTTAATGAAGATCATCACGGACAATGCCAGAAAGGAATATTACCACACATGGCTCCCAACAACAAAATTCTTTGGGTTCATCCTGATCTACTTCAAGATGAGCAATGGACAGGATCCTCCTCAAATTCTTTGGGTTCATCCTGATCTACTTCAAGATGAGCAATGGACAGGATCCTCCTCCAAGAAGAAATCCAAGTCCAAAGGCCTACTTCAAGATGAGCAATGGACAGGATCCTCCTCCAAGAAGAAATCCAAGTCCAAAGGCAAGGGGAAAGCTTATCATGCCACTACAGCTATTCCGGATGAAAATGATGAAGGAATCCCTACCTTCCCACCTTCTAATAATGAGCATGAAGCTTTTGCTACCAGTGAAAAACCGACCTTTGTTACTAGAAGTGGATACGAATATCGGTTCGACTATTCCACGATGGCCGATTAGCCAGCTAAACAGGGGGTGGTTATGACCACTCCCAATCCTTCCGAAGAAACTTCTTGGCAGCAGTTAACCCCTAAACAAAAGGAGACTATAAGCAATCAGAAAGATAAAGAGCCTCAACATCAAGAGGTTCAGAACCCGAAGCAGTCTTGATTCAATCTTTTGATTAGAGGAGATAAACCGGGGAATTTGAATACTCCATACCGCTTTGATGTTATGGTCCAATTAGCTAACATCCTAGCGAGAATAACTCTATAAGAGTTATTTTGTCTGTCTAAAGACACCAGAGAGGTCCTGCAAGAAGCCCTGGCTAACTGATGTATTCCTCACCCAGATCAAGCCGATCCCCGAAGAACCGGAGTCTTCAGCTCAACACTACAACCTTACAGCCAAACAATTCCCTTGCATCACCTTCACCAAGGAAGATATGCAAGTAAGAAATTCGAAGCATGATAGGCCTTTATACTTCACTGAATACATTGGCTCTAGCATGGTTAACCGGATCCAAATCGATCCTGGTTTCGCTGTTAGCATCATGCCGCTTTGACTGATGTACAGCCTCGGGATTCCAGCCAACAAGTTGGCCTCCACAGGTACCATCATCTATGGGTTCAACACCAGTGGGATTAGACCATTGGGCAAAATCTGAGTAAAGTGCCAGCTTGGAGATCTAAAATCCGAAGTCACATATTATGTGATAGATGCAGAAACCTCTTATAACTTACTATTGGGTTGACCCTGGATCCATGGTAATATTATAGTTCCTTCTACTCTCCACTAGTGTCTCAAGTATGTAGATACTAATAATGAGGTCAAGATGGTGGTCGCGGATAGAAAACCGTTTAAGGGATTAGAAAACTATTTCACGGATTCCCTTCTTTACGGTGCTGAGTCTGACACTGAACCATCAGCCCAAGGCACAGATAGCGAAGAAGAAGCTGACACCGAGGCTGGGCTTAATTACAATAGAGGTTTTGTATTAAATAACATTGTACCATTTGTAATCAATCTTAACGGTAGAGAATCATCAGATGGTAGCTATAATTGGTAACTTGCAAAGAAGTAATAAATGGCGATTTAGAGTACTCGCCTTCTCTTGATGAGATAATGAAGGGATTATATGATGATCTCGATTTACACATGACATTCCTATCATCTTGCGTGACAAGGAAGCATATCCAAGACTCTTTTAGGATGACCCTTGTCATTACTGCTAAGAAAAAGGGTTAACAAGAGATAATTTACGGGAAAGGGGAGATATCTCCAATGCCGAACCATTTTTCGAGAGATGATAGTGACGATGAGAAGCTTGCTCCTCACTTATCTAAGTACAGTTAAAAAGTGCATAACCTCATAAAAAAGTGGGGATACAATCTAACACTTAGAGAAGGACTTTGCTTCGGTCGAGGTCCTCAAGTTTTGATTAAGGCTGTTTATGTACCAAAGGGGAAACCTTATAATTACTACACGTACAGAAGAGGTCTAGGCTATATCTCTTCATCCGAAGACGAATGCTGCTAGTAAGTCATTGAACAGTTAGCAAATAAAGACAGGTACTTGTTCGATTCTTCACATTGGGGCTCCGATGCCAGCCTTAGAGATGCTCAAAAAGCTAATATCGAATATCGCCACTGTCGACCCCATCACAATAGGGGAATATGATCAACTACCAACTTTGGAAGACCCATGGATCCACCACCTAAATATCCAATATGGTGACCAGTTCGAACAAAGAGAATCTCCCGCTGAGGATAAAGTGGTCTAGGTAAACATGGGTGACGAAGCCAACCCGAAACCCATATTCGTCAGCGATAGTCTCCCACCAGAAGAAAAGGAGTTGATTGCCCTCATCAGGGAGTACATCGATGTTTTCGCCTGTAACTATGAAGACATGCCAGGACTTGATCCGAACGTGGCGATCCATCACCTCAACATCAAATCGGATGCCAAGCCCATCAAGCAACAACAAAAATGGTTTCGCCCACAAATTATAGAGGTGATTGAGGCTGAAGTTAAAAAGCTAATCATTTCAGGCTTCATCCGGGAAGAGCAACATCCCGATTGGCTTGCAAACATCGTTCCAGTTCTAAAGAATGGGAAAATTAGGATCTGCATCGATTTTAGAGACCTGAACACCGCCTGCCTGAAAGACAACTTTCCTCTCCCTATTATGGATGTCATCATCAACAACACGTATGTGTTCGAGAGAATGTTATTTATGGATGGATTCTCAGGATACAATCAAATCAAGATATATCCGGATGATGAGAAACATACTACCTTAAGGACACCTCTCTGCATCTTCGGTTACACAGTCATGCCTTTCGGCTTGAAGAATACAGGCGCTACGTACTAACAAGCAATGACGAAGATTTTTTAGGAACACCTCCGGAAAGCCGTCCAGTGCTACGTTGATGATTTGGTTGTTAAAAGCTGCAACAAAGATGACCACATTAAAGACTTGAGGACAATGCTCGATATCATGCAAAGTCATCAATTGAAGATGAACCCTACCAAGTCTTTCCTCGGAATGTCTAGTGGTAAATTCCTTGGGTTCGTCATTACCACGAAGGTCATCCATGTTGATCCCGACAAGGTTAATGCGATAAATGAATTGCAACCCCCGAGAAACCTCAAGGAACTCAGGGGACTATAAGGAAGACTGGCTTACATTCGGAGATTCATTTCGAACCTGTCTGAGAAATGTTAACCATTCTCAATGCTAACAAAGAAGGGTGTATCTTTTATATGGGACAATGCCTGTTAGAAGGCATTTGAAGATATCAAGGCATATCTCTCAAATCCTCCTATTCTCGTAGCACCAAAGTCGGGTAAACCATTTTTGATTTACATCAAGGTGATGAACCACTCGTTAAGTGCTTTACTTGCACAAGACGGTGACAACGGTCGTGATCAGGCAATATATTACCTAAGTCAAACTTTGGTAGGTGCTGAATCTCGGTACCTGATGATTGAAAAAGAATGTCTCGCATTAGTGTTCGCCATATAAAATATGTGACACTACCTCATTGGGCAGAGGATTTACATCATCTTGAACATTAATCCAGTCCGGGTTTTCATAACGTAATCGGCCTCCATGAATTTATGGCTAGCAAAATGGGTCCTTCTCCTATCCTAATACGACTTGCATTTTAAGCAACAAAAGTCAGTTAAAGGACAGACAATTTGTGATCTTCGGGTGGCTAACCCTTACAACAGATACAGCCGAATTATATGAAGATTTACTCGATGAAACCCACAAAGTAACCACTACCTTACATCAACAGGTATGGCAATTGTAGTTCGACAGGGCTTCCAGAGCGACTAATATGGTAAGCGCTCCTGGTAAGTCTAGAATTTCTGTGGGAGTCAGAGTTGTCCTAGTTTCCCCAGAGAAGCATGTGATGCCTCGAGCCTACTCATTGATTGGGAAATGTTCCAACAATGTAGCCGAATACAACATGCTGCTTATGGGACTTAGTTTTGTCGAAGAGCTGGGTGTCGAATATCTCAAAGCTTTTGGTGATTCCCAACTAATAATCAACCAAATACGTGGAGAGTACAAAGTCAGAAACCAGAGCCTGTTTCCATACCACAAGGCGGACGTCGAGATGACATACTCTTTTGAAGGATTTTTCATTGAGTACATCCCGCGTATCCAAAATGTATATGCAGATGCACTGGTAACATTAGCAGTATCTCTGGCACAACCTCCCGAAATGGAACAATTGGTCATCATGAGAGCTCACCAGCTCTTCATACCAGAGTGCGCCTTGGATGCCAAAGAAGCACATGCAACTAGAATTAAACTCGAACCCCAAGACTAGCTTTTCCTATTATCGATTATGTCTTGCACATAATTTTATCAGAAGACATAAAAGAAAGAGACTCAGTCCGGCAAAGAGCACCGAGATTTTATTAAAATACGGCAACTCAGACAATGTATCGTTGCACATATGACAGTTTGTTACTCCAATAACCTTCAACCAAAGAGGCAGAGGAGGCTCTTAAGGAAGCGCATGACGGAATATGTGGTGCACATCATCCCGGTCCCAAGCTCTATGATGGTATCAGAAGAATTGGATATTATTAGCCAACCATGGTCAAGAACGTAGTTGACCATGCCCGGCGGTGTTATGCATGCCAAGTACATGCAAAATACATGCACCAACCCCCAGAGCACTTGCACTATTCATCCACTTCATGACCATTTGAGACATGGAGAATGGACATTGTTGGTCCTATCTTTCCACCATTGGTTAAAGGTGATCGCTTCATCCTGACGATTATTGACTATTTCTCCAAGTGGACTGAAGCTATTCTGCTCAGAGAAGTAAAGACAAACAACGTCATCTTGTTCATCAAACACCACATCATTTATCGATATGGTGTGCCGAAGCGAATCGTGCATGGCAATGGCCCTCAGTTTGTCAGTAACGCCTTCATCAAATTCTACAGGAAGTTCAGGATTAAAGATGTTTTATCAATGGCATACAACCCACTGCAAATAGATTAGCTGAAGCTTTCAACAAGACAATCATAAAGATTTTGTCGAAACTTGTGAGAACCAATAAACGAGACTGGGACGATAAACTTGGTCAAGCTCTCTGGGCCTATCGTACGATAGTCCACATGCCTATTGGTACAACCTCATATTTTTTAGTATACGGATGTGAAGCCGTCCTCCCATTAGAGATTCAGATTCCCTCCCTACGTATTGCTCTCGCTACGGGGATGACGACCGATCAAAAACATTAGAAACGCCTTGAAGAACTCGAGATGTTAGATGAAAAGTACTTAGAGGCCCAACAACAAATTCAATTTTATCAAGTCAAAATCTCTAGGGCTTTTGATAAAAAAGTCTGGCAGTGAAGTTTTAATGAAGGAGACTTGGTCCTTATCATTCGACGACCGATGATTCTCTATTCCAAGAAGAAGGAAAAATTCCAACCTAAATAGGAAGGACCGTTCGTGATAAAAACGGTTTACTCGAATGACGCATATCGTTTGGTCACCCAAAACGGTGACAAACTTATGATGCCAATAAATAGAAAGTTCCTGAAGATGTACTATCCCTAGTACGTTCGGGATAACCTATTTAATGGGAAGTTCCCGGAGAATGCTACACAGGGTATTCTTAAGGATAACCCAAAACCTATTGATTCTTAATCATGACATAAAAAATTAAAATAATTAAGAACCTCCCACTATGGCTATTTAATCATTTCGAAGATGATTAAAACCATTCCACTATGATTTTCAAAACATCTTTTCGTTGAGATGAGATTTAATGACTTTATCAAGTCAATCTTCCCTCACGAAGCTCCCTTTGTGACTCTGACATCCTTCGAGGATAAAGCACAGTTCATCTGCCTACATGCCAAACCATTTCTCGGTCATCAGCATTTTCATGATAATCAGGACTTTCTTTTGAAGCGAAAGATAACAAGAATCTTCTTTCCTTCGTCCATAATCCTTAGTTTATTTCAATCACCAGGATCTATTCTATCTACTCCCACTGTGTTTTGGAACCTTCTTTCATTGATATGAGATTTGATGGCCCCATTGGATCAATTTTTCCTCGTGAAACTCCCACAATGCAGTTATGGAGTACTTAATGATTCATGGTCCTTCACCATAAAATTCCTCACTGATCAAATCAATTAACAGTGAGTCTACAAAATTCTTTCAACTGAGTCCATCGAAATTCCCACCGTGTCTGTGTACTTAACACACTCATTGTTAAAGTCCTGACACAACACTTGAAATCTTAATCTGATGAACCATGGTGATCATCGAAACCCCCTTCGTGTCAAGATCTTCTCACTTAGCACCAAACCCCCCACTAAGTGAGCTGTATAAGTCAACATTCTCATTGTTATTTGTATTTTTACTCCCACTAATTCTTGGTCAAACCTTCCTATAGTTAGGACCAAAGGTAAAATCCCCTCTTGATTCTTTCAATGAACGAGAGACCCACTTTCAAAGCTAGATTTCCCTTTCGATAAACAAAAATCCTCCACCCAATTTGAACGATCAAACCTTCCCACGGTTTCGATCAAAGTTAGAATTCCATCTCGATAAACGAGAAAGTTTTTCTTCCGATCGGGTAATCAATCCTATAAAAGTTAGGGTTATTTAGATCTCTTTGATTCTCAGAGTGGAGATCCCACTCTTAGTTTTACCTTTCAGGAGTCTTGAGGTCGAGATCCCACTTTGACTTTCTTTCGCAGGAGATAAAATATAAAATTCTTCCTCTCAAGCATCATCTTGATAAATGAGAAATTTGTTTGTAGATCGGGTAACCAATCCTATAAAAGTTAGGGTTATCTAAATTATTTCGATTCTCAGAGCAAAAATTCCGTTCTAAGTTTCTTTTGCAGGAGATAGAATATAAAATTTTTCCTCTTCAGAGTTGGGTTCGTCTTTGCCCCAAGAAAACACACATCTTTCCACCAAAATCCATGCCTTTCAAGCATAGAGGACTTTATCTCGAACCCTAAATAGAGATAAGTCTACGCCTAACACGCAATACTGGTTAATATTTCATCATGAAAAAGACACCAAGATTCATGCCTGGGGGAATTTATTCTAATTCCTAATTAGAGATAAGTCTGCGCCAAATACGCGTTGCCGGGTGGTCCATTCCCGCAAAAATGATCAAGTCTACGTATTCAACATCGTAGCACCAAAATCCATACCTTTCATGCATGGGTGACTTTATCTTGATCCCTAAATAGAGATAAGTCTGTGCCTAACACACGTTACCGATTAGTCTTTCATCGTGAAAAAGACACAAGAATACATGTCTGGGGGACATTATCTCGATTCCTAATCAGAGATAATTCTACGCCTAACACGCGTTGCCGGGTGGTCCATTCCCGTGAAAATGACGAAGTCTATGTATTCAAAATCATAGAATCTAGTCTAAGAGAGTTTATTCTCTTAGCACAATATTACATGTGAAACGGGTTTTAACAATTCACACGCTGGCCCAGTTCAAACGGTAATCGGTAAGGGCACGCCAAATTCATTGATGGATGAGGGTTTGCCAAAAATCCTATGAACACCCCGCAAAGAATGGTTAAGTCTATGTATTTAAAATCATAGCACTAAGTCTAAAAGAATTCATTCGTTTAGCACAACATTATATGTGAAACGGGTTTAACAATTCACATGCTAGCCCGATTCAAATGATAATCCGTTGAGGGCTAAAGATTTACCAAAAATCCTATAAGTATTGTGATTATTTGTCCTAGATTGGATAAAAAAGTCATAACAAGAAGGAGAACGCGTTAAGTAAAAGACTTTGTTTCATTAATAAAGTCAAGTTAAATGAAGATACAAAAGTGGAAGCTATCAGTCCGAATACAATCCACGACAGAGTATCTGAAGTTCCAATGTAGAGAGCTCATTTGCATAACTCAGCTCGAGTTTAGCCTATAGCTCTGTGACGCCCCAGGGTTCACATAAGGCTGCAGTCTAAGGTAAAACCCAGATTGCCAAACCTGCCAAGCACCAAACACCATGCTACGACATGTTTCACCATCACAGTCACTATCTCTCTAGTGGAAACAACAAATAGGTGAATGTACAAAACAGGAAAATAATAGAATTAGTACAAAATCAGATATGCACATAAGAAGTATATCAACAAATGAGCCCAACTGAAATAGAATGAAAATATCTCTGAGTCTGAAATACATCTCAACACAATGAGTCAAATAAAATCTCACTAAGGCACGCAGCCTCTACAAAATGAATACAACTCTAAAATCTGAACAATGAACATAACTATATAATGGAGCTTCAACTGCTAAAACTATGCGACGACGACTATGCTAGAACTCTGTCATCCCGCGGCTCTCCGAAACTCTAATCTACCTAAAAGATACAATTTAAACAAAAAGAACAACAACAAGAGCGTCAGAGCGCTACAGCAAGATCACCTCCATCCGCCCCTAAGGGAAGGGCTGCTAGATGAAGTGGAGGCTCTATCTATTAAGTATAGTCTACCTATATTATTTTTCCCGTATCTAATGGAGTTAATATTTAGACACCTACAAGATGAGACATAGTACGCCGAGAAAAATAATCTAAACAAGGAAACCCTCATATATATACCATATGTCTCAAATTGTAGATCCCTAAATACCAATTCCAACTCTATGAATGAAAACAACACTCACAAGAAATACTCTAAGCCTAAACCATATAGGACCAATGTCACAATCTCGAACTACTTCTCAAGTAGTTGGCGCAATAATAAGAGAATATCATCTAACTCAAAAAAAATCACCATAGGCCATATCCTGTATGTCACAAATCAAGGAATGTGCCCTACTCCTGGGTAATCTAACATGGAAGTAACTACAACTGATGATACATATATGTGTGCATCTCCTTATGCTATAGCGATACTCTTGTAATATTCTTACTCAATTGCTCTGCGGCAATAGGTTTTGTCTCCTTATTCCGGATACATAAAATAACAATACTATTATAATACTCTTACTCAACCGTTTTGCGGCAAATAGGTTTTATTGCCCTATTCCGGATACATAAAATGATGATACTTTTGTAATACTCTTACTCAATCATCCTGCAGAAATAGGTTTTATCTCCCTATTCCGGATACATAAAATGATGATACTTTTGTAATACTATTACTCAATCATCCTGTGGAAATAGGTTTTATCTCCCTATTCCGAATATATAAATAACTATACTTCCTTTATGTGCTTACTAATTCAACTTGCGACAAAAGTATGTTAACACAACATAAACTAAGCATACGTGCACATATCTCGGTGTGCGTGTCCATAACTGATGTTTAATAACATCTCAGATGCTAAAAAACTCTTAACCATTGTAATATAACAGTACAAGATCAAGAAACTCTCTCGAAAATATCAAACAAGAGCGAAACTCAAGAAACTTTCACGTTATATATCAATTATTTCAAATCAGCACATTTGTGCAGAATATATCATTAGTCAATTGAGCATATCTTTCTCTAGACAAACTCTTTTTAAGAATAGTTTTTTTGTTTTGGAAACTAGTTTCACATAGCTATCATTTGGCACTAGTTTGGTTCAGTTTGGAGTTTATATGATATCTCTAATTTCTAGTTAAACGTTACATATGTGCAGCAGTTTTCTACAGAAAGTATCATCAGTAAACTGAGCATATCTTTCTCTAGGAAAACTATCTTTAGGAATGGTTTTCTGTTTTGAAATCTAGATTCACATATCTTTCAATTAGCATTAGTTTAGTTCAATTTGGATTTCATTTGTTATTTCAAATTCCTCGTTAAACAGTATATATATGCAACAGTTTTTGTGCAGAATAACAAGTATGATTATTTGCACAAGAAATTATATTTAAACCTTTAATCATGTTTAAAACATACTAAAACATATATAAAACATATAACAATACTTAAACTTTGATAATCACTTACTAAAATTATCTCGAACATAAATCAAACTCTTGTATTAATCTAATTAGGGTTTTTCAACCTAATTAACCAAATTCTTCAATCTAAAGCATGAACTTTTAATATATTAAACATAAGCATGATTGTCAAACTACTTAGAAAAGATATACATTTATTAAATTATATTTTTAACACTTAGATATCATAAACCTAGGGTTTTCTCATCTTTAATCAACATGTAAACTCAATTAAATGTCAAATTAGGGTTTATTCATGATTAGAACATGATTAACAAGTTAATCATGATAATGTTTGTATTATAAACAACAAGAAAAACATGTAGATCTAACATTTGTTTGATATCTAACAACAAAAATCTATTCTTTTTTCACATTAGATTAAGATCTAAGCATGTAAACACAATTTAAACTTCTAAACTAGTTATTTAACTATGGGGATGGGTTTGAATATAAGTAATCTTACCTTAATATCATGTGCAAGCCTCTGAAACAAATAGCAAGCAATCTATAAGCATAAACAACCCGTTCTCCCTCGTATCAGTGTTTTGCTTCACAAAGCTCCAAACTCATAAGAAAAAGATCTAGGATTTTTGAGAGGAGAGGGTGGATGTTAGGGTTCATATATATGATAAAAGAAACAAATTTTCTTGAAAAACATAGGTATTTATAGAGGCAAACCCGAAATAAACCTGTTCGACCCGAACCAGAAAACCTAGTCTGACTAGGAAAATAACTTTTGATATTTTAGCTGTAACTTTCTCATCCGACCTCATAATGAGGTGATCTAAAATTTATTAGATAGCTGTTAAAGAGATCTACAACTTTGGTATTTTATACTTTTGTAGCTTTTGACTGTATCGATATGAAAAATATAGAAAATCATAACTGGTCATTATTCCCAGATTTTCACTCTTTTGACCTTTGTGCATGTTTTGTGCATTTGCACTCATATTTTCATAAATATACATTGAATTAATCTCAAATTAATTCTTATCATACTCAAATATAAAAATATATTATTTTTTATTATATAACATATTTATCATTATTTATCATAAAATATTCAAATTTACGGGGTTTTACATTCTTCCCCCTTAAAAGAATTTCGTCCCCGAAATTCCGCAATCGTATCTAAGGAATTAATAATATGAGAATAGCACTAAGAGGGGATAATCCAGATAAAAAAACCGTCCCGTACACATCCCGTACCATTAATCCCTAGATATGAATCACTAGCAATATTTTTATGCTTAACAATCTAAAATACGAATACTCCCACTTGACCCCTAACTAAACAGAACTAGCACGTCGGGCAAAAAATCCAAACAAGGAACCCTCCATATATATCATGTATTCCGAATGATTAGGAGCTAAGTGTAAATACCCCCATTCAAGCGTTAAATATAAATATGACCATATAGAAAAAAAATCATAAATATCAATAAGCTATAACCAAAATAATTTACCCACTCGAACAGTTGCTGATAGTCGCGACACATATCCTCCTCATGCTCCCATGAAGCCTCCTCATCTCTTTTCTATCTCTATTGAACTTTAACTTAAGGTATTACTTCCCTTCTAAGCCTCTCGTCTCTCTAATAAAAATACAACCCGTGATCTCCATGGTAGTTAAATCAATCCGAAACTCAAATTCTAGTGTATCAATCACCCACTGCTGCTCCTCATCGCGCAATTACTTCTAAATTATCAAAACATGGAAAACATCGTGTCTACTCGACATTAATGCTAGAAGATCTAGCCCACACCAAACGGCTCCAAAATGTATAACTCTCATGAACGGGCCAATATATCTTGGGTAAACTTTCCCCGTCTACCGAGTCACTGAATTCATCGGCGGTATTTTTAGTAAGACATAGTCCCTAATCTAGAACTCCAACGGTCATCGTCTCTGGTCTGCGTAACTCTTCCGACGACTATGCACTACAAGAATGCATTCCCGAATCTTTGTTACCTTTTCTGTAGTTTGCCTCACAAGCTCCTGTCTAAGCAATAAACTTTCCTGTAATTCTGCCTAATGAATAAACAATCTATAATGCCTCCCGTACCATACCTCATACGGTGTCATATCAATAGTCTATGATAAATGATATTATAAGCAAACTCAATCAATGATATATGATCCTCCCAGCTATCCTATAAATCTATAATACATGTTTGCTATATGTTTTCCCACACTTGGTTTACTCTCTCCGTTTGTCCATCCGTCTGTGGGTGGACAACACTAGAATATCACAACTAGCTACTGAATAAATCCTAAAAACTCCTCTAGAAGTGTCTTTTCACATCTTTGTACATTTTCCTTGTGCCTGGATGCATTGTATATTTGTTACGATGTGCCTCAACTGTTGCGAAATAAGCCTTGTCCTTCGGGTCTACATCAAAACACCTCGTAGTCCTACTAATGACATGTCCACATAAACGACAAATTTGTATCACTGCTCAGAAAAGTCAAAATTGTTATTGTAGTCTATCTAGCCTTAATAGTCTCAAAGTCTCCCTAGTACCCAGTGCCCAAAGCAAACTATACACCTTTCTTCGTGAGTTGTGTAAGTGGTATCATAATCTTCAAAAAGTCCCGAATGAACTTTCTCTCATACCCTACCAAAACTCCGCATCTCCGTAATGGTTCTTAGTAGCTCCCAATCAAGTATAGCCTCAACAATGGCTGGATCCACTGTTATGCCCCCATACTGATGATGTGGCCAAAAAATTTGATCTCTTATAGCAAAAACTTGTATTTACTGAACTCAGCGTATCACTGATGCCTCTAATCTCGACTGTCCGCTATGCCCGCAATGCCATTAGAGGATGCTGCTCGTGTTCTGCCTCCAATCTCGAAAAGATAAGGATGTCGTCAATAAAACGACTACGAACTGGTCCTAACATGGACGGAAAACCCAATTCATAAAATCCATGAATACCGCGGGTGCATTGGTCAGCCCAAATGGTATTACAAGAAATCAAAAGACCCATACCGAGTCAGAAAATACGGTTTTGGAAATATCCATTTACCGCACTTGCAACTAGAAATAACTAGAACGAAGATCAATCTTTAAGAAATACTACGCTCCCCGCAGCTGGTGAAACAAGTCATAAATCATCGATAATAGATACCTGATCTAGATAGTGACTTGCTCAACTCACGATAATCGATACACAATCGCATGCTATAGTCCTTCTTCCCCACGAATAGGATCAGTACTCCCATGAAAATAACTCCTGACAATAAAACCCTGAGTTTACAACTCATTTAGCTGAGTCTGTAGCTCACTCATCTTAGCGGGTGCAATATGATATGATAGGGTGCTCAGAATATCGGTACGGTACCTGCTGCAACTCGATGCAGGGAAACAACCTCTCTCACTGGAGAAAACGTAGGTATGTCCTGAAAGACATCCTGATACTCTGAGATGATTCTGGTCTCGCTCAAAACTGCACCCCGATCCTGTATCATCATCTTCTCGACGTATGCCAGAAATAGCTCCGCATTCTGGTTACCCTGTGAGGTTGCTACTATCTATACAATCCTAACGAATGCTCACAAGTATACTATTTTAGCAAAATAGTAGATACTAATATTGTAGGATTGTAACCATTTTATACCAAAAATGACGTCAAAATCCGACATCCACAAAACGACCAGGTCAAAGATGAACTTGTTAGACCCTAGGGGGGGGGGTGATTAGGGTCTTATGCTAATCTAATCCGGTTTTATGCTAATTAAAACTAATACAAATATATTCTTACAAGATAGATATACATGTGTGCATAGTGAGTGTTTGATTTGGAAGTGTTAACACGGGACTTTGCACACAAGTCCATAAGCTTATCATGATTAACAATACATGTTTTAAGGGTTGAATCTAAAGATGATATGCAATCCTTAACATGATTCAACTCATCATTATGCATATAAGTATTGTTATTAGAAGTAGAGCATATATAATCATTTATAAAAGAAGCAGTATCATTTTTTATGTTCTCTACTTCTAATATGGCATCAATCTTAGCATGAGATAAGCTAGAAATGGATGATGATAATTTCTCATTTTCTAATTTTAACATATCATTATTTTCTTTAAGATCTACATTTTCTTGAGAAATGATATCAAAATTGGAAGCTAACTTCTCATGATCGGATTTCAAAATGACATGCTTGCTTTGTAGATCAATAAAATTTTTATGCAATATGTTGTAGGCATGCAATAGTTTTTCACTAGCACACGCAAGTTCATCACTAGATAAATCATTAAAGGATTCGAACTCGCAAACCTCACTAGGGCTATCGCCTAGTGCCCGTGTGCATGAAAATGAAGCTTCACATGAACTAGAAGCAAAATCCTCCAAAGCTTGTCGGATCGCCTCCAAATTCCCTTGATGTGCTTCTATAAGTTTCCACAATGTGTAAGCACTATCAAAAGAATCAAGTTTGTTAGAAAAGATAAATTGAACGCATTATGTAAAAATTTTAACAAAATCTTGTTCATTATAAACATACGATGATCATTTTTATTCCACTTGGATTTTTCCAAAGTGGGCACAATATAAACATCATCTATAATTTCCCAAAAATCGAAGTGTCTAGATTGAACAAAAAGTTTAAATCTAACACACCATTAGGCATAAGGGAAATTATCTAATCTAGGAGCAATATTGATGGCATAATCTAAATTAGATACACTATGCATATCCATAATATATATATGCAAGCAAGATACAAAAATTAAAAATTAGATTAGCACAAAAAGATAACATGGATCTTTAACTCAAGGCGATTAGACCTTAAATCAAAGAGCACCAAGCTCTGATACCAATTGTTAGACCCTAGAGGGGGGGGGGTTATTTGGATCTTATGCTAATCTAATCCGATTTTATGCCAATTAAAACTAATACAAATAAATTCTTGCAAGATAGATATACAAGAGTTATAAGCAAGAATAAACAATATGAATAAAGAGATATATCCTAGCAAAGAGGTAATATATGCAAGGATATATAAACTAATACAATGGTGAAATAAACATAAACAAGATAAGAGTGATAGTGTAAATAAACAATGCAAACACACAATATGATCACGGAGTTCGGACCTTCCGTCCTACGTCTCCGCTCCCAACTCTCGGGGAGAAATCCACTATCACAACCGGGTTTTCTACGCTCACCCGAATAATGTTTACACCTCTGATAATCACATTTTATTACTGTTTTATACCATCATTATCTATTTTATATGAATAAATATACCACTAATAATTGTTTTTATCTTTAATTGCAGGTTAATGAAGAATAAATCTCAAACTCCCATCTTTCAACAAAAACCCGTTGATTAAATGAAGAAATAAAGTAAAGAAGCCAATTGGAAAATCAATTTCCAAATTATCCAAAAGCCCAAGCTAAGAAGAAGAAGTAAAGCCCAAGAAATGCCAAAGCCCAAACCAAATAAATGAAGAAATCAAAGAATTGTCGAATAGTCCAAGCCCAAAGCCCACATAAAGAAAGAAGTTCGGACTGCAACCAGAGAAGAGCTGGCATCAATGCCGGCATCGATGGGGGCATCGATGCCAGCATCGATGCCCGTATCGATGCCAGCATCGATACCCCTATCGATGCTAGCATCGATACGGCGTACAGTTAGTTACGAATTGTAGGCATATAAAATTGCTTATAGGTCCCTTAGCTCAGCTCGGCACGAACCGACAAACCAACGAGGCGACGAGATCGACGAATCGCACGGAAGCGATGGAATGAATCCACCCGCGTGCAGAATCAAGCTAATGAGTTGAGGAATCAACGAGTCGTCCAACCGAAAGCGGACTCGACCGAATTACGATCGAATCAAGATCAGTTTCGGACTCAGACTCAGAAGTGGATTTACTGCCTAATCAGGATACAGACTTACTGCCAAATCTGGAATCAAGTCAACGAGTCGTTTCCAGGTCAATCAACCACACAACAGAAACACAACCGAAACACGGACAAACGAGACAACGGAAAACGACTCGAAAAAGTCGGAAAACACCGCCCGCGGGGGCTCGGCCAATGGTCTTAGATCTCGAGATCTGAGCGATTATTCCCTTGGTGGATTAATCCCTCCCGGCTATTATTCCCTTCGTGGAATAATACCCGCATACTCGTGTAGATCCGACCGGATCTAGATCGCGCGGTGGTCCACGGATTAACCCCGGCGCAGGCAAAGAACCCACCAAAGCGAGCGACCGCAAAACAGGAGCTCGTGATTTGTTCACAGAGGAGAGTTGTAATTTTTCTTTATTTTCTTTGATTTAGTTGTAACCGGATCTATAAAAGACCGGATCTTTGTAACCCAAGATGACAATCATATCAATGAAAAAGAAAACAGTTTTCCACGCGAACAATCTGGCGACCACAGTGGGAGCCGACGATCTCGCCAACGAGATCGATGCGTCGCAGCCGCGGATTGCAATCCCGGTCGTGGAGGAGGTCGAGTACGAGTTCGACCAAGCCAAGTTCGAGGAGTACGTGTCCTCGTCCGGCTCTATCTCCCCCCGCAAGTCCAAGAAGTTCTCCTCCGGGAGAAAAGCTCGTTGGTTTGAAGCTGCTCGGGAAGCCCACGAAGCTCTCAACCCAACTGACGCCGAAGTTGCGTCAAATGAAGTTCCACCGACCTCCAATCAGGTCAACCCAACTCCCGCCAACGCCTCTACTGTTCAGGGCGTTGTGACTCTCTCAAAGAGAGCCCGCCAGAGGCGTCGTCAACGCCTTGCGCGGCAATTCGCTAAGGCGATGGAGTCTACGGACGGATTCCGCTACCACGCGGAGTTGAAGAACAGAAGAGGCAAACAGCCTCAACCACCAATGAATGGCGACTCTTCCAAGCCGCCAAAGAAAGAATGGGTCCGCGTCAAACGGAACCGTTCGACACTCGAGGAGCGCATTCGCAAGCGCCGCGCGATGTCAGCGCAGGCACGGGCTCAAGCTCAGGAAGCCCGTAGAAAGCTGCAAAAGGAGGTGGAGAAGAAGCCACCACCAACACGACAAGTCTGGAAGCCTAAGTCTGAAGTGGCGACTCAGGCCAAAAAGCAACCAGTGCAGCCTTCTAAGGAAGGTCAAACTCCGGCGAGTCAACCAAAGTCGCCGTCAATCCCAATAACTTCTCCGGGAGATCATGCAGAGTCATCCCGCAAGAAGAAACCAATTTTGGAGCGCCTCGGTCCAATTCCTGACGTGAGAGGCAAAGCTCCAATTCACGAGCGTTTGGGCCCGATGAAGAAGCCCAGAACGACTCAACATACTGGGGGTCGCCATCACCTCCAGCATGACAAAGACCTCAAGGCAGCTGCGCGCACCAATTTGCGCATTGAAGTCCAAGATCACGCCGAAAATTCACGCCCAAAAAGGCATGTTTTGAGGCGGGTAACCTTTGAAAGCCCAAAGAAGGCAAGTCAACCTCAGATGGAAACATTATCATCTGATAATGATTGTGTTGTACCTGAGAAGGCGTGCCCGCACACGATAGGTTACTCTGACTGTCAAAATGACGAGTTGTACTATCGTGCTGGGGGTACGAATAGAACCAGGAAGAGGAGTCCCCGAGAACGGGAAATTCAATGTCCCTGTTCCAAACTCATTCGGGCGGTATTGTCGGAATGCAATTGCATTAAGGCGGTCCCCGAAAGAGTTTCAGTTTTTGAAAGACTTAATGCGGAAACGCCAAAACCAAGGCCTAGGCGCTTCCAACGAAGAAGAAGGGTGATTGAAGACGGAGAATTTCCGAGGGTCACCACCAACATGACGAGCAAAGGGACATCGGCACGAGAAGATTTCGAGTCGATTCTGAAAGCTTCCCGACCTAGAACCCGTCTGCAGTCCGGAACCATAGAGCGAGCAACTTATGGTAGGATTCGGACAAGACGCCCTTCAGAAGATGAAGAATCTGATGCCGGCTCCGCGGTGGCATCAGATAATACAGTATCCAGCGAGGGACAACCCCGCGAGGCCCTGATGATAAGTGCGGAGCAGATGGCCAAGATGCTTGAAGACGCTTTGGCTAAGCAGAAAGAAAGTTTCAAATTTGAGATGGAGATGGCCATGCAGCAGATGAGAGAAATGCATGACCAACAGATCCAAGCATTGGCGAACCAACAAGGCGAGCAGAATCATCGTAACCCGATTAATGTGGAAGATGAGGATACAAATGCTCGTAACACCAATGATCCTCCCGTCAACGCAGGGGGTGGTAATGAGAATGCTGGCGAAGAAACCGGCGAAAACCTGAAGATCAAGAACCTCGAGAGCAAAATCAACACACTAATTTCCGCTCAAGAGACGAAGAAAACAGGCATTCCTTGCCCATACCCAAGAGAATGGGAATCGATCCCATATCCGGCGAAGTTTAATCTAATTAACTTCACGCCGTTTAATGGGATGGGTTCACCTACCCAGCATTTGATTTACTTCAAATCGCATTTGGGGGTGATCTCTGGTAATGAGCCTCTGATGGTGCGGTCATTCGTCGGCACTCTTCGCGGAGCCGCCTTCGATTGGTATCGCCGCCTCAAGCCAGGCAGCGTAAACAGCTGGGATGACATGGAGACCAAGTTCCTGGCCAACTTCTTCGACGACGACACCGAGATATCTATCGGATCGTTGCTCGATGAGAAGCAGAAGGACGGAGAGTTAGTCGATACCTTCGTCAAAAGATTCCGGAACAAGGCGATGAATTGCCGGGACCCGATCACCGAGGAATTCATCCTCCAGACCTGCCACAACAACCTCGCGTTGGACGTGCTAGAAGCAATGGGGACAGCACCATCCAATACATGGAAGGACTTGAAAGTCCGGGGAGAGCAAGCTGAGCGATTCCTCAAGAGGAAGAAGGCGGAAAGAGGCCAACCGGCGACGAGTGTTCCAAAGCAAAACTTCGTCCCACGGGGGAAAGGTAAGGCACAAGCTAATGCAGTTGATGCTAATCAAACCTTTCAATTGCAACCACAGCAACAGCAGCCACAGCAACAAGCACCCCAACAATCTCGAGGACAATGGCAACAACGGCCTCAGAAGCAGAAATCTGCGGAGCCGAGGTTTCCTAAAGTGTACTCCTTCAAGGATGATGAAGTTCCCGGCATCTTCAAATACCTGTTGGAGAACAACAAGATCCAGTTGCCGGCGATCGTGGATCAAGAAGGGGCCAGCAAAGTGACGGATCCAAAGTACTGCGCGTACCACAGAGCGGTCCACCACCCTACGAGATCATGCTACCACCTCAAGGACAAGATCCAGGCGTTAATCGACGTAGGAGTCATAACCCCGAAACCAGCCAAGAATGTGGGGGCCAACGCAGTGTCAATCAGTTTTGGGTCGGTGCCTACAACTTGGTTCGAGCCAAAACGCGTCACCAAAGTCGGGATGAAGACGGTGAATGACGATCCGCACGGACAGCGCCAAAAGGGACTTGTGCCGCACACAACCCCAAATGGCGAAATCCTTTGGGTTCATCCAGATCTGATTGGAGATGAACAATGGGCCGGTTCGTCATCCGGGAGGAAGTCTAAAGGAAAAGGGAAGTCTTGTTATGGAGTCTCTGCTATCCCAGGGGAAGATGACGAAAGAATCTCCACTTTCCTGCTCTCTGAAGAAGAACAAGAAGCTTTTGCGACACGGAGCGGAAATGAATACCACTACAATTATCCGCCACCTAGTGAGCAGGGGGTGAACAAGCGGGGACCAGCCAAAACTCTCACGGAGATGGGAGTGATTGCAAGTCCCACACCGGGTAAAGAAGCTCTACGACAACCGGTGAATAAACCAAAAGAGAAGAATCCCCAAGAGGTACAGAATCCGAAGCAGTCTCGTTTCAGTCGTCCAATTGGAAGAGACAAACCGGAAAGCTCGAAGACTCCGCATAGCTTCGACATTATGGCGCAATTAGCCAACATTCCTGCACGGATAACGCTGTATGAGTTGCTGCGATTATCCAAAGAAACCAGGGAGGCCCTACAAGAAGCTTTGGCCAATGCAGAGGTATTTCTGACTCAAGTCAAGCCGGTGCATGAACAGCCAGAACCGCTGAGTCAACAGTGCAACATAGCGACTAAGAACCTTCCCTGCATTACTTTCACCAAAGAAGATATGCAGACGAAGAATTCGAACCACGATCGGCCGTTATATTTCGTCGGATACATTGGCTCCAGCCAAGTCAACCGAATCCAAGTGGATCCGGGTTCTGCTGTGAGTATTATGCCGCTTCGATTGATGCATTTCCTCGGCATCCCAGTAAGCAAGTTGGCGTCCACAGGCACTGTTATTTATGGATTCAACACTAGTGGGTCAAGACCCTTGGGTAAGATCCGGGTGAAGTGCCAGATGGGAGATCTGAAGACAGAAGTCACGTGTTATGTGATCGATGCGGAGACTTCGTACAACTTACTATTGGGTCGGCCTTGGATCCATAGTAACGTGATAATTCCATCTACTCTCCATCAATGTTTGAAGTATGTCGACGCTGACAATGAGGTTAGGACGGTGGTCGCGGATAAACAACCATTCAAGGGGTATCGGCACTCTTCGCGGAGCCGCCTTCGATTGGTATCGCCGCCTCAAGCCAGGCAGCGTAAACAACTGGGATGACATGGAGACCAAGTTCCTGGCCAACTTCTTCGACGATGACACCGAGATATCTATCGGATTGTTGCTCGATGAGAAGCAGAAGGACGGAGAGTTAGTCGATACCTTCGTCAAAAGATTCCGGAACAAGGCGATGAATTGCCGGGACCCGATCACCGAAGAATTCATCCTCCAGACCTGCCACAACAACCTCGCGTTGGACGTGCTAGAAGCAATGGGGACAGCACCATCCAATACATGGAAGGACTTGAAAGTCCGGGGAGAGCAAGCTGAGCGATTCCTCAAGAGGAAGAAGGCGGAAAGAGGCCAACCGGCGACAAGTGCTCCAAAGCAAAACTTCGTCCCACGGGGGAAAGGTAAGGCACAAGCTAATGCAGTTGATGCTAATCAAACCTTTCAATTGCAACCTCAGCAACAGCAGCCACAGCAACAAGCACCCCAACAATCTCGAGGACAATGGCAACAACGGCCTCAGAAGCAGAAATCTGCGGAGCCGAGGTTTCCTAAAGTGTACTCCTTCAAGGATGATGAAGTTCCCGGCATCTTCAAATACCTGTTGGAGAACAACAAGATCCAGTTGCCGGCGATCGTGGATCAAGAAGGGGCCAGCAAAGTGACGGATGCAAAGTACTGCGCGTACCACAGAGCGGTCCACCACCCTACGAGATCATGCTACCACCTCAAGGACAAGATCCAGGCGTTAATCGACGTAGGAGTCATAACCCCGAAACCAGTCAAGAATGTGGGGGCCAACGCAGTGTCAATCAGTTTTGGGTCGGTGCCTACAACTTGGTTTGAGCCAAAACGCGTCACCAAAGTCGGGATGAAGACGGTGAATGACGATCCGCACGGACAGCGCCAAAAGGGACTTGTGCCGCACACAACCCCAAATGGCGAAATCCTTTGGGTTCATCCAGATCTGATTGGAGATGAACAATGGGCCGGTTCGTCATCCGGGAGGAAGTCTAAAGGAAAAGGGAAGTCTTGTTATGGAGTCTCTGCTATCCCAGGGGAAGATGACGAAAGAATCTCCACTTTCCTGCTCTCTGAAGAAGAACAAGAAGCTTTTGCGACACGGAGCGGAAATGAATACCACTACAATTATCCGCCACCTAGTGAGCAGGGGGTGAACAAGCGGGGACCAGCCAAAACTCTCACGGAGATGGGAGTGATTGCAAGTCCCACACCGGGTAAAGAAGCTCTACGACAACCGGTGAATAAACCAAAAGAGAAGAATCCCCAAGAGGTACAGAATCCGAAGCAGTCTCGTTTCAGTCGTCCAATTGGAAGAGACAAACCGGAAAGCTCGAAGACTCCGCATAGCTTCGACATTATGGCGCAATTAGCCAACATTCCTGCACGGATAACGCTGTATGAGTTGCTGCGATTATCCAAAGAAACCAGGGAGGCCCTACAAGAAGCTTTGGCCAATGCAGAGGTATTTCTGACTCAAGTCAAGCCGGTGCATGAACAGCCAGAACCGCTGAGTCAACAGTGCAACATAGCGACTAAGAACCTTCCCTGCATTACTTTCACCAAAGAAGATATGCAGACGAAGAATTCGAACCACGATCGGCCGTTATATTTCGTCGGATACATTGGCTCCAGCCAAGTCAACCGAATCCAAGTGGATCCGGGTTCTGCTGTGAGTATTATGCCGCTTCGATTGATGCATTTCCTCAGCATTCCAGTAAGCAAGTTGGCGTCCACAGGCACTGTTATTTATGGATTCAACACTAGTGGGTCAAGACCCTTGGGTAAGATCCGGGTGAAGTGCCAGATGGGAGATCTGAAGACAGAAGTCACGTGTTATGTGATCGATGCGGAGACTTCGTACAACTTACTATTGGGTCGGCCTTGGATCCATAGTAACGTGATAATTCCATCTACTCTCCATCAGTGTTTGAAGTATGTCGACACTGACAATGAGGTTAGGACGGTGGTCGCGGATAAGCAACCATTCAAGGGGTATGAGAATTATTTCACCGATTCTCTCCTTTATGGTAACGAATCCGATACTGAACCATCGGCCCAGGCTATGGCCGAGCCACCTAGGGGTGGCTAGGCTCAGAACTGTGCAAACGCACAGTTCTGAGAGCCTATAAATAGGCCTAGTACTCGTTCATTTGAGGGACTTCTTCTGAAACTTCTGAGAGAGCCGAAACTCTGCCGGATTGTCACCTCAACTCGGAGATCTGAAGGCTTGAAGACTTGGAGACCCGGATTTGATTCTTAGCGAGCACCCGCACCGAAAAAGGCAGGAGTTCGAGAGAGTCTAATCCTCAGATCTACGTCGTCACACTCCGGATCTAAGCTTGGTTCTTAGATCCCGAGATTCGAGCGGTCGTTTCCTTGGTGAAACGATCCCTCCCGGCTATTATCTCCTTGGTGGGATAATACCCGTAATACGTCGTAGATCTGCTTGGATCCAGATCACGCGGTGGTCCACGGTAAGCAACCCCGGCGCAGGCAAACAACCCACAAAAGCAAGAGACCGGATAACAGGATCTTGTGATTTGTTCGGTAAAAGAGAGAAGTTGTAATTTTGATTTCTTTGTTTTATTTTGATTTTCATTGTAAGCCGGATCTTATAAAAAGACCGGATCTCTTTGTAACGCATAAAGTTGTTAACTGAGTGCAATGGAATCGATAATGAAGAAAACACCAACTTTTCCCGCGAACAGTAGTGGGAAAATTTAGTCCCACATAGGAAATAGAATAGGAAGGAAGGATGTTTATAAGCCTATCCTTCTCTCTTATGCCTAGAAGAAAATAATGGTTATGCTCTATACCCCACACACACGTGCCGGGCGGGCCGGGCTCGGGTTCGGGTCAGGTAGCACACGCACATGACCTACGGACACGAATGTAGTTCTGGATTAAGGGGCTCTTAACCTGCTATATTTTGTTTTTGCTAATTGGAATAATTACAACATAATTAAGATGATGAAGATTAAAAATATGATTAATATTTTTCTTTTACAACTAAAACGTGATAAATATTTTGTAATGGATAGGATAAATGGGCGAGTAATTAAAACGTGTTAACTATAGATTTATGGACTTAAATGATGAAACAACTAGCATTAAACATGTTAATTGCCACAGAATTTATAGGATAACAGACGCGACTCTCAACCTATATAAAGACCGGTATATGCGAGGGTTAAGTACATTGTGAAGAAAAAGATCTCTTCTCTTCCTCTTCTCTTTTTGAAAATATTTTTCTGCTATTACACTTCTGCTGGTTTCTTAAAAGTCAAGGAGAATTCGCAAAGCCTTCTTGAAGCTCGTGCCGATGAGAAGGAGGTCGCCTGACCGAGGGTCGTTATATCTCCGAGAACTATTGCTGCGTAGCCCTGTACGAGAGGGGGCAATTAGATTCTTAGGATAGTGCCTTACACGCCTCGATCATCTGGCCATATTTCAAACCTTATTTATTTTCATTTTAATCATTTCTTATATCTGTGTTATAGTATTAACCCATCATTATCTAAAAATTATTAACTATTCAAACTAATTTACATTTTAATTATTGTCTAAACAGCAAATATTCCCAACAAATATTTGTTGATAGGCTAAAATGCCAATTTGGTCTTTCTACTAGGGCTTGTTGCGCCAGGCAGAAGCGTGTACAATCCACGACGAGTCAATAAGCAACGTGAGAAGAACAACGCGAACACAATTCACAAAGAAATGACCAAAACCAATCACAAACATAGAGAATTTACGTGGTTCGGGAAGTTGCCTACATCCACGGGGAGAGGATGGGGAGATTTCACTATATGGAGGAGAAAATAATGAGTTACAACTCTCTCAAGCACTCAAAATAACCCTAACCAAAAGATCTCACTCCTTCACAATAATCTCCCTCTCAAAGTGCTCAAAACAATATCTTTTCTCTGTTAAATCTCTCACTCTAAACCCTAGAAAACGTGTTTCTATTGATTTCAAACTCAAATCTAAAACAGGATCGGAATCAGTCGCGCCCTAATGTCTGCTATCAGTCAAGTGATGAGTCCTCATTAGTCGCCTGGTGGATTTCCATTGGTCGACTGATTAAGGCTCATAAGTCGACTAATCAGTGCGTTGTTTTCAAGTCCTGAAGGGTGCACGCGATAAGTCGACCGACCCGAGATTTCATGTATCTTCTTTTCTAATGTTATTTTTCCACCTTTTTCAACAATTCTCCACCTCGACAAAGTATTCCCAAAATTGAGCCGACACCAATATAAACACCAATGTATCGTCTCTCCAAATTCGACTGCTCTAATGTGGTTGCCTACGTACTCCCTCTCCCAGGGGATCAAGCCGCCCTTAGTTCATCCAAATGACTTCGACAAGCCTCAACAAGCACGAACTACAACAAGCTTCTACAATGATCGAATTTGTTGCTAGGGACCACCTTCGTGAGCATATCTACTGGATTGTGTTGTGTGTGGACCTTCACAAGCTCCACATGCCTATCTTCAAGAACATCTTGAACGAAGTAATAACGAACATCGATGTTTTCGTCCTTACATAGAAAATTTGATTCCTCGCCAAAAAGATAGTACTCATGCTATCATAATGAATAGTGACAGACCACTGCAAAACTCTAAGATCTTCCCAAAGTCCTCAAAGCCAAATTGCCTCCTTTACAGCCTTTGTAATCAGCATGTACTCTACCTCTGTAGTCAACATAGCCACTATACACTGCAAGGTGCATCTTCAACACACCAGCGCAAGGGTCAAAGTGAACACATATCCCCTCATCGAATGGCACTTATCTAAATCTCGAGCATAGTATGAATTAACGTAACCAATACACAACTGCCCACCACTAGTGTCCCGCTCAAACACCAAACCAACATTGAGAGTACCACGAATGTACCTCAAAATCCACCTCATGGCAGCCTAATGACCCAGACCCTGGTCATGTGTGTATCATGAAACCAAGCTAACTTCCTGTGATAAATCCGACATCGTACATACAATGGCGTACATTAAGCTTCCCACTGCACTCGCATAAGGAGTCTTCGACATCAACTCTCTGTTGTTAGACCCTAAGGTCGCTATGAAAGAACCCTAGAGGGGGGGTGATTAGGGTTTATGCTAATCTAATCTGATTTTATGCTAATTAAAACTTATTAACAAGTTATCCTAGCAAGTATGAAATACAATAAGATATGTAAGCTAGGATAAACAATATGAGCAAAAAGAATATATACTAGCAATAAGATATATGGTAAAATATATGCAAGGATATATAAACAAACAAGGGTAAACAAAATGATCATGCAACAATGGCGATGTAACAAAATGCAAGAATAAATGCGCTAATGCCAAACCCAAACACAAGGAAATGATCACGGAGTTCGGACCTTCCGTCCTACGTCTCTGCTCCCCACTCCCGGGGAGAATCCACTACACAACCCGGTTTGGAAGCCGAAACTTCTCTACACACTCGATTTTCTAGCTAACCGAAAACTCTACGCACTCGGTTATCAAGTCAACCGACAACTCTCACAAATCTCACAATGTACATACACAAGCTACAACCTCAAGTGTTGGTCCTCATGTATCGCCTCCCTCAAGTGCTCGGAATTATCACCTCTCACTAGGCTACCGACGCCACTCCTCTCGGTATCGACTACGTCCTCACCACACACTCCTCTCGGTGTACAAGTGTATTACAAAGTGATCTACACAATTAGGCACACAACAAATGATTGTTCTCTAAACAAGGTGAGAACTCAATTAGGCACAACTCAATGTTACTATCTCTCACAACCCCAAATATATTATGAATGCAAATACAATAAGCTCAAGTGGGTGTGTGTAACAATGAGATTCATTAAATCTAAACTCAAATATAAAACTAGCTTTAATAAGATGATAATCAAACAAATAAATATAAAGCTAGAAAAAAGTTTAGAAAACTTCTCAATAGATGACAAGAGATGGAGGGAGAATAGTTGATTGCTCAAACTCTAATAGATGATTTCCTCAAGCTCTTGTGGAATTGAATTCATAAACTTAAACCCTCAATTGCTTAAAAGCTTCTTAAACAAACTTAGACCAAACTTAAACCCTTGTTTAACTCTTTAAACTTATTTAAAATATTTCTTAAGTTGTATTGAGAGTTGAATGTAATGGGGTATTTATAACAACCCAAGACATCAGCCAAAACCCAAGCAAAAAGACCAAAAGGCCCTCAGAAAGGGAAGTTCCTGAAGAAGTACTATCCCTAGTACATTCAGGATAACTCATTTACTGGGAAGTTCCTCGAAAAATATTACACTTAATATTCTAGAGGATAACCCAAAATCATTGTTCATCACCAAAATCCCTCACTGATCAATTTCAATTGACAGTGAGTCCACCAAAAATGTTTTTCTGGCCCTCTTGATTCTCTCCATGAGCAAGAGGTCCACGGCGGTCGACCGCGATTTGATAAAAATCAAATGTAGTCTCTGGATAAAGCGTGGTCGACCGTAGAGGCACGCATGGTCGACCGTGAACTGATATACACGGTTTTCTAGGTTTGAAAATAGATTTTTTACTTTTAAAAATATGTTAAAAATAACAAATGAAGTCCAAAAACTTATGAAACTTTAGGAAATGATTATAAACATGTTTATGAACATGTTACAAAAATAATTTTCTAAATTGCATTTTCTAATTATGAAAACTCATGTATTTTGTAAGTATGTCCAAAACATGAAAAGATGATATGCATGAAATTTGATGTTTTGACATAAACATAACTTTGAAACATTTTCAAATGTTTTTATAGACTTAATAAAGGATATAAAATATTGTTATAAAGTCTATAAACTAGAAACATAATATTTTCACAAATATGCATATTTCATATATATAAACATAAAAAACCCAAAATCATGTGTGTATATATATAACTATATATATACAAGAAACCAAAAACATATATGTATATATATAAACTATATATATATACAAAACCAAAACGTGTATGTGTATATATGATTGAGCTTAAAGTACTAACACACATAATATAAAACCTAAAACTAAATTACCCAAGCTTGATCTTGATCTTCATTGTAGCTCAACTTGGTAAACTTGGATGAAGCTTGTACTAAATTACCCAAGCTTGATCTTGATCTTCATTGTAGCTCAACTTGGTAAACTTGGATGAAGCTTGAAATTGGATCTTTAACTTGAATTGTATAGGCTTCAATCACTATTCCACCAACCTCCATTGGATATGTTCGTTGAAGCACAATTCTATCCATCCTCCAACTTGTTGTTTGTCTACAATAAATAGAAAACCACAAACACTAGACAAACAACATTAGTTGTAAATTATTTGTTAATCATCATCAAAACAAGAAGGCCAACAATCTCCCCCTTTTTGATGATGACAAACAATTTACACAAAGGATATATGCATGAAAGAAAATGAATATATAAAGTATAATATATCATGTATATAAACAAGAAAGGCTATACTCATAATATTTCTCCCCCTTTGACAACATCAAAAAGGGGAAAACAAAAGAATGGAGAGAGCGAAAGCTCCCCCTACTAATAAGCAAGAGTGAGTATAAAACAAGTATAGGGATTGCTCCCCCTATCAAAAATCCATATAGAATATATGAAATGAAAGCTAAGGCAAAAACATGTGAGTAAGCATAAATGAAGGATATGTTAAACATAACTCACATACAAACTAGACAATGAGAACACACATTGATATGTCATTATGAAAGAAGTGTCTCATTACACAATTATAAAAACAAAGTGTACAAAAATAGATTTATGAAGACAAAGGAATGAGGAAAACATGAGAACCATGAAAAAAGTTTTCAAGTGAAAACAAATCACTCAAATAAAACATCCAACGACGTTCAAAACCCTAAGGTCAACGCCGGTCAACGCGTAACCCTAGGTCAACGCCAGTCAATGTGTTGCGATCAAAAAATTCAACGTACGACGTTCGAAACCCTAGGGTCAACGCCGGTCAACGCGTGATCCTCGACGTTCAAAACCCTAAGGTCAACGCCGGTCAACGCGTAACCCTAGGTCAACGCCAGTCAATGTGTTGCGATCAAAAAATTCAACGTACGACGTTCGAAACCCTAGGGTCAACGCCGGTCAACGCGTGATCCTAGGTCAACGCAAGTCAACGCGTTGCGAGCAAAAATTCAACGTACGACGTCCCAAAACCCTAAGGTCAACGCCGGACAACGCGTAACCCTAGGTCAACGTCTATCAATGCGTTGCAATGAAAGAATCAACACTCCGAAAAGTACACGAGTATAAACTGCTTCTAAACACTCCGAAATGTATATGAGTATAAACTGCTTCTTAATACTCCAATAAGGTATACGAGTATAAACTATTCCCTATTGTTGGAAAAGTTTTCAAGTGAAAACAAATCACTCAAATAAAGTCATAAATCAAGATTTGAGTCCAAAAACAATGGTTGATCAAAAAGGAAAATTTTCTTTGTATAACTTGATCAAACCACTCATAGAATACATTATAAGCCACGAATAGATGATCCATGAGCTCAAACATATAAATATCATCATATAAGTGAAATATAATAAATTCAAAGCAATAAATCAAAATAAAATCTTTGACAAAAGAATTTTAAGAGAGGCAACAATATATCAAGCTCTTAAGCTTGTTCCAACCCTTATAAACATTTTGGCACCCGGTGAACAATGTTTGGGAATAAACACCCAATAAATCCGGAGGGTTATATAAATACAAACCTCTCATCAAAATCAAAACTAATAATCATGAAAACAAAAGATTTTTCTTAAGGATAACTCAACAACACTACGCCGGACAACGCGTCGCAAATAAAGACTCAACGCCGACAGTCGAGGGCGAGTTCTGTGTTCAACCAGTAAGCACGAGCTAAAAATCAGAAAACCAGGAATTGACTTCAAGTTCGAATTTCCAACAACGGTCAGACAATTAATCATTTTAGCATCCGGTAAACATGATTTGGGAATAAACACCCAATAAACCCGGAGGGTTACATAAACATAAACCTCTCAAGAAAAATTAAACTCATAGTTATGAAAACAAAAGAATTTGATCAAAGAAAGTTTGTTTTCATATAAAAATTTTTCAAAGCTCTTTTTACAAATCCAAGAAAAGGAACACTAAAATTCTTGGTTTAAAATCATTTTGGCACCCAAGAATTTTTGGTGCCGGATTGGTTAGGGACATTACCCCTATCATTCAAGCTCAAAGCCCTAGGGTTATGAATCCGTTTGGGCGCATATGGTGCACGAACACGGTCATAACAAAAATTACTCAAATGACCCTTCCGATTACAATAAGTACAATGGAAAGGAAGCATTTACTTATGTTGACCAAACGATTGTGCACGGGATCATTTGCAAAAATAGATTGTTCTTTAGCATTATTTCGCAAATGAGAAACTCTCTTCAAATCAAAATAAAACTTGGTCAAATGACCAAATTTACCACAATGATCACACTTACTTTTGTGGTCTTTTAAAATTATTTGGCAAGAGTGAAATCTTTTTCAAATCAAAGCAAAAATTTGCCAAATGGCCAAATCGACCCCATAGATCACATTTAAACACACGTGCATGTTTATGATGAGCATTATGAGCATGTGCAAAATGTGATGATAAAGCTTGATGAGATGCACAAGGAGGATTAAAGTGAACCTTAGTGGGGTTATGTGCATCATAGCAAAATCTAGCAAGATGGCCTTTACGACCATAATTTGTGCATTTGTAGGCTTTGCTATACATGTGTGCATGATGAATAGGATGTTTAGATATTTTAGCATGAGACTTAGCACACATGTTCATAAGCTTATCATGATTAACAATACATGTTTTAAGGGTTGAATCTAAAGATGAGATGTGATCCTTAACATGATTCAACTCATCATTATGCATACAAGTGTTCGCGTGGAAAACTGTCATCTTTTTCATTGAAATGATTGTCATCTTGGGTTACAAAGATCCGGTCTTTTATAGATCCGGTTACAACTAAATCAAAGAAAAAAAAATAAAAATTACAACTTTCCTCTTTCGAACGAATCGCAAGCTCCTGTTTTGCGGTTGCTTGCTTGTGTGGGTTCTTTGCCAACGCCGGGGTTAATCCGTGGACCACCGCGCGATCTAGATCCGGTCGGATCTACACGAGTATGCGGGTATTATTCCACGAAGGGAATAATAGCCGGGAGGGATTAATCCACCAAGGGAATAATCGCTCAGATCTCGAGATCTAAGACCAAGCTTAGATCTGGAGTGTAGTCTCGTGTAGATCTCAGATCTGTTCTTTCTTCCTCTCGAGATCCTGCCTTTTCTGACGTGGATGGTCGCCGAGGATCAGATCTGAATGTGCAAGTCTTCTGGTCTTCAAGCTCCGAGTTCACTCTTCAATCCGGCAGAGTTTCGGCTCTTGAAAGTAAGAGGAAAGTTGTAATTTTTATTTTTTTCTTTGATTTAGTTGTAACCGGATCTATAAAAGACCGGATCTTTATAACCCAAGATGACAATCATATCAATGAAAAAGAAAACAGTTTTCCACGCGAACACGAATGTATGGTTGATTTTTGATGTTTTTGGATAAGATTTCGATCCAACGTCTCTCATCCACTGATGTTTACTATAAATAGGGGTAGAGAGTGAGGGGTTAGGGGTGTAAAAAATTTTGTATGAGTTCGAGTCCGAAACTGATCTTGATTCGATCGTGATTCGTCCGAGTCCGCTCTCGGTTGGATGACTTGTTGATTCTTCAACTCATTAGCTTAATTCTGCACTCGGGTGGATTCATTCCGTCGCTTCTGTGCGATTCGTCGATCTCGATAGGGGTAGAGAGTGAGGGGTTAGGGGTGTAAAAAATTTTGTAACTCCATTTGGAGAGGAGGGCTACTCTTAATTGAGAATGCCTTCAAAAAATTATAACTTTTGTTGCAATTAATAATAATAATTTTTCTCCACTTTAAATTTGTCTTTTCTCCTCTTTGATGAAGAGCAATTTGAAGGTTTGTATTTCTTTTATTTTTCTCTTTTATTTCTTTTTAGTAATTTTTTTATTATTGCTTATTAGTTAGATTTACATTCATGCTTGTAGTGTAGATTTATTTTCTTATTTCCTTCGATTCTCCAGGCTTTTCGGTGCTTTGTCGAAAGTCTGTAAGAGTTCCGGTGCTGCATTTATTGTCTGACCGTTTGTCGGAATTTTTTGAACTTGAAGTCAATTCCTTTTAGCTGACTATTGATTGTGGCATCGAGTCTGTATGCACAACGCGTTGTCCGGCGTAGTGTGGTTGAGTTATCCTTAAGAATATTTATAAACAATATTCTCCTTCTTAAGATGAAAAATTAATTCTTGTAGGAATCTTAGAATTGTATGATGCTAATCTAATTTCCTTTATATTATGAAAATTATTCTCTTACACTTAAAATATTCATGTTTAGGATAATCAACTAGTGAACTAATCGGTAGAAGAAGAATTTGATAATCTATGCTTATCTTAAATGGTTTGATATGTTATGCTTATGAATTCTAGGATTACTGTCATGTTGTTATTCTTATCATGAATAGTAATTTTAACTTAGATGATAATTTGATAGGTTACACTTTCCTTAAATGGTTTGATAATCTATGCTTAATAAATCTAAGTTGAAATATGATAAAAAGAGAATAGTTTGTATTTTATATTTGAGTTAGTTAGTGGATTAAATTCTAGATTTCTCATATCTTAATTGAATCCTCCATCTTGACTTTCTTTAATTTTTCTTTTTATTCTTGATTTTATTTCTTGATTTTATTCTTTCTTCTTTCTTGTCTTGTGATTTCATTTATTCTTTGATTCTTATTTATTTTCTCTAAAATTAAATTTATTGTTACTTGCACATAAATCAAAACAACCACTCATCATATCTCTCTCCACAATCACACTTATTCTTTAATCCTTTTTTATCACGCACAAAACATAAGAACCAATTCTAATAATCTCTTAAAATCACCTTCCTCGTGGGATCGATAACTTTTTATACTATAACTTGATCAATTGTGCACTTGTATTTTTGGTACATAATTATGCCGCATCAAGTTTTTGGCGCCGTTGCTGGGGATGGTGCTAAAATAGGATTTTATTTTTTTGGTTCTTTAACTTGTGTGTTTTCTTGTGAAGGAACCGCTTGGAGCTTGAAAGTCTTGGATTGAAGATCAAGAACTTGTCGGGTAAGTCCTCTTTCTAGTTTTTAATTCCACCCTTTTTAGTTAGCTTCACAATTAGAGACAATTAGGATTTAATAAAAAAAATAAAAAAAAATTTATTTTTGTTGACCATAATAAAATCTACCTTTCACTTGGACATTAACTAACAAGATAATAAATTCAAACAAGAGCTCTCTTCTCACATTTGATTGTTATTGACCATAATTAAAAAAATATAAAGATTTTCTTTTTATCATCTTTTTTAGTCGCTTTTAATTTCTAGGGTTGTATTTCATATAGTGTAGGAATTCACCAAAGTGATTGTAGCACTTGATTTGGCACACACTTAAAACATTCTTAAGGGCAAAACCCATAATCAAAATAAGGTAAGGGATTTCATCACCCTTTCCTTATCTCACAAATCACTAATTCCTCACTTCACAAACCCAAGCCTTCTAAAACTCATTAGACGTTGGCCCCTAAGTATTCGAGCTCAATAAGGAACAAGAAATCCTTAAATAAACCGGTTTAAGTTTTCTCAGATTAGTTGGTGTCTAAGGCAATGTTTAGGGGTTGCGTAAAGCGCTCCGCAAGGAACGAAATACTTAATTGATCTCTGATCACCCTCTAGTACTATCCTTACCTGGCTAACTACCTGGGTAAAACTTTAATCTTTTCACTGTAGGAGTTTTTGGTTAGGAGCTGGTCTAGTGAGTTAGGCTAAATCCTAGAATTAGAGTGATTGAAAAGTGATTGCTTTGATTTGTTTTAGTTAGGATTTTCTTTATCCTTTTCTTCTAAAAAAAAAACTAATTTTCTTTCTTTCCTTAAAAAGAAAAAAAATTTTGTTTTGGTGTATGCAAACTTGGGTTCGGGATAATTCTCATTGTTTAATCCGTGTTAAACCAATCCAAGAAATAACAAATCAACCCGTTCTCCAGGATATGTGTTACCCCACCAGAAATGCAATTTCATCTTGCATAAGACTCCCCAAAGTAAATGGAGCAAATTTTAAGCTTAGACCGTATTACATAAACATGCTTCCTAAATTCCTTGGTAATGAAACAGAAGATGCATATATTTTTATCTCAGAATTTGAGGAAGTGTGTATTATGATTAAAATGAGAGAATTAACTGAAGATGCAATTAAGCTCAGATTTATTCCATTTTCTCTTAAGGACAAAGCTAAAAAATAGCTGTACAGCTTACCGACAAATTCCATCTCAACTTGGGAGGAATTTGTCACCGTTTTTCTTAAGAAAATTTTTCCTATTCACAAAATGGTAAAGCTTAGGAACAACATTCAAAACTTCAAAATTGTCCCGGGAGAGCCATTCTTGAAATATTTCGACCGATTCAAAGATCTTTTAATCCAATGTCCTCACCATGGTCTAGAAAAATGGCGATTGTGCCAAGTCAGAGATGAAGGATTGGACTATTCTTCAAAAACATCTTTAGAATCAATGTGTCAGGGAGAATTTATGAGGAAAAACGCAGATGAAGCCTAGGAATTCCTAGAGAGTCTATCCGAAAAAACAATGCAGGGGGAACACTTTGATGACAGGGTTCCATCAGTTCCCTAATCTAATTCTAGTGGTCTTTCTCTGGAGTCAAACATTACTTCTGAAGCAAAGATGGCAACAATCCTGCGGAGGTTAGAAGCCTTAGAAGTTAAGGAACGAGCTCCAGCTCAAATCAATCATGTTTCTACCCCGGTTAGAAGCCTTAGAAGTTAAGGAACGAGCTCCAGCTCAAATCAATCATGTTTCTACCCCGGGATGTCATAACTGTCAGTCAAGGAACGAGCTCCAGCTCAAATCAATCATGTTTCTACCCCGGGATGTCATAACTGTCAGTCTTCTACCTATGTTTCAGAGGAATGCCCTCTCCTAGGAAACAACCATGCTTTCCAACAGACGAACGCTGCATTCCAACGCCCTAGAAATGATCCATTTTCTCCAACCTATAATCCAGGTTGGAGAAATCATCCCAACTTTGCTTGGAACCAAGGAAATTCTCATGGAAACCAAAACTTCATTCCCGCGTCGAACCAACAATTCCCTAGGGGAAACACTATCCCATTCAACGTACCAAACTATTTTCAACAAGCTAATCCAGTTTTTCCAACCCAACATCCTCATCCTCACCAGCCTACAAATCCTTCAAATTCTGATCATGACAAACGTTTAAGTGTCTTAGAAAAGGGTTTAGAAGCTATGATCAAAGCTTCTACACAAACGACCAACATGTTGACCCAGTCATCCACCACTCTAAATTCCTTCATTCAAACAACCGACCAAGTGCTCAACTCAAACACTCAAGCCATAGCCCGGTTAGAAATCCAACTTGGGCAACTAGCCACTACCGTGAGTGAGAGAGAGAAAGAAAAATTCCTAAGTCAACCTGTTACAAATCCTAAAGACAATGGATCCAGTTCATCCCATCCAGCTCATATGAATGCAGTTCACACACTGCGATCAGGCAAACAAATAGACAACCAAGTTAGAATACCACCGGATCAAACCCCTTCTCCCATCCAACACACTCCTTCCGATGAAGCAATTCCTTCCGATGACCAACACACTGAACTTGAGATTGAGCCTAATCTAGATAGGTATAGGCCCGTTGCCTCCTTTCCAGATAGATTCAAACCTAGGAAAAACTCCCCGCAGGTTGAGAAAATCCTAGAAACGTTTAAACAGGTCAAGATCAACATCCCTCTCCTAGATGCAATCGAACAAATCCCTTCTTATGCAATGTTCTTGAAGGACTTATGCACTAAGAAAAGAACCACCAATGTCCAACCTCAGTGAAATTTTTTCAAAACCAATGCTGTTAAAATATAAGGACCCTGGTTGTCCCACAATTCCATGCGTCATAGGTAACACTCACATTGATAAGGCACTTCTAGACTTGGGAGCCAGCGTCAACCTCCTTCCTTATTCAGTCTATCAACAGCTAGGTGTAGGAGAACTTAAACCGACAAGATGCACTCCACAGTTAGCTGATAGATCTGTAAAAATTCCCAAAGGAGAGGTAGAGGATGTTCTGATCAAAGTTGGAGAGTTCATTTTCCCTGTTGATTTTATTGTCTTGGAAACGCAGCCCGTTTCCAATCTCAAAAGTCAAATCCCCGTCATTCTAGGAAGACCGTTCTTAGCCACATCAAATGCTTTGATAAATTGTAGAACCGGTCAGATGAAACTATCTTTTGGGAATATGACTGTTAACCTCAATATCTTCAATCTAGGAAGGTAGCCTAGTGATCCATCTGATGAACCCATGGAAGTGAATTTCATTCAAGGAATATCCAGTGAACAACAAGAGGGAGAGTGTGAGTCTGATTCAAATGCATCTGATTTAATGATTGAGGAGCTTTCTGATGACGAACTTGAGATAGAACCGCTGGTCAATCATGTTTTTGGGAGAGTGTGATTCTGATACAAATGCATCTGATTTAATGATTGAGGAGCTTTCTGATGACGAACTAGAGATAGAACCGCTGGTAAATGTTTCTACTGTTGGCTGGCAACGAGAACCTTTGGAGATAGAACCTCGAGTCCAGCTTCGCCCATCTGTGGAGGAACCCCCTAAGTTAGAGCTCAAACCTCTACCTGAAAATCTAGAGTATGCCTACTTAGGGAAGAACAAGTCTTTACCAGTTATTATTTCTTCTGACCTAACTACCAGTCAAAATGAAGCTCTCTTAGATGTTTTAAGAGAGAATAGAGAAGCCATTGGATGGACCATGGATGATATCAAAGGGATTAGTCCAACCATTGTTCAACACCGAATCCATTTGATAGATGATGCCAAACCTATGAGAGATCCTCAACGTAGGTTAAACCCAGTGATGAAAGAAGCCGTTAGGAAAGACATTCTGAAATGTCTCGATCATGGGATCATTTATCCTATTTCTGATAGTTCATGGGTGAGTCCGGTCCAAGATGTTCCAAAAAAATCTGGGATCACTGTGATCCAAAATGAGGCTAATGAGCTGATTCCCACTCGAATCCAAACTGGATGGTGAGTCTGTATTGACTACAGAAAACTCGATCACTTCCCTCTTCCTTTCATTGACCAAATGTTAGAGCGTTTAGCAGGACACGAGTTCTACTGTTTCCTGGATGGATATTCAGGTTACAATCAAATCCCTATCGCTCCAGAAGATCAGGAGAAAACCACCTTCACTTGCCCGTATGGAACATTCGCATACCGACGCATGCCTTTTGGCCTGTGTAACGCACCGGCCACATTCCAACGTTGCATGATCAGTATTTTTTCCGACATGATAGAGCGATTTCTCAAAATTTTCATGGACGACTTTTCCATCTTTGGTGACACATTTTCCCAATGTTTGCATCATCTTAAACTGGTCCTAGAATAGTGTAGGGAGAAAAATCTGACTCTTAATTAGGAGAAATGTCATTTCATGGTCAAACAAGGCATTGTCTTAGGACATGTAATTTCCAATAGGGGAATTGAAGTGGACAAAGCTAAGGTAGATCTCATTTCCAATCTCCCTCCTCCCAAAACAGTCAAAGATGTCAGATCATTTCTTGGTCATGCTGGTTTTTACCGACGTTTCATCAAAGATTTCAGCAAAATTGCTAGACCCTTGACCAATTTCTTAACCAAGGATACATCATTTGTCTTCTCTCCCGACTGCCTCAAAGCTTTTGAATATCTGAAAAAGGAGCTAACCACAGCTCCTATCATTCATGCACCGGACTAGACCTTACCATTCGAACTGATGTGTGATGCATCCGATTCTGCGATTGGAGCTAATTTAGGACAACGATTTGATGGAAAACCGCATGTGATCTACTACGCCAGTAGGACTCTGAATGATGCCCAGCAAAATTACTCTGTCACAGAAAAAGAATTTTTAGCTGTAGTCTTTGCCTTAGAAAAATTCAGGTCCTACCTCATCGGTTCCTTAACCAAAGTTTTCACAGATCATGCCGCACTAAAGTATCTTTTGACCAAAAAGGATGCTAAAGCACGGCTCATTAGATGGATTCTCCTTCAAGAGTTTGACATTCAAATTCTTGACAGAAGAGGAACAGAGAACTCCGTAGCAGATCACCTCTCTCGACTCCCAAATGCACCAACATCAACCGTCCCAATCAATGAATATTTTCCAGATGAACAACTCCTAGAAATCCAATATGTTCCATGGTTCGCCGACATTGTGAACTACATAGTCATGAACCAGATCCCTTCTCATTGGTCCAAACAGGATAGATCCCGTTTTCTCTCCCAAGTAAAATACTTTTACTGGGATTATCCATATCTGTTCGAATACTGTCCTGATCAGATCTTTAGGCGGTGTGTTCCCACTGAAGAAACTAAGAGTGTTCTATCCTTTTGTCATGAGCAAGCATGTGGGGGCCACTTTGGCCCAAGAAAAACAGCTGAAAAATTTCTCGAATCTGGGCTATACTGGCCCACTCTTTTCAAGGATTCATACGAGTTTTGCAAAACTTGTAACCGCTGTCAGCTTTTAGGGAAGGTCATTAGAAGAAATATGATGCCCTTACAACCCATCTTATCCGTTAAACTTTTTGATCTGTGAGGTATCGATTTCATGGGACCATTTCCAAATTCCTTTGGAAATGTTTACATTCTAGTAGCCGTTGAATACATGTCAAAATGGGTTGAGACGGTAGCTTGCAAAACTAATGACAACAAGGTCGTTGTTAAGTTTTTGAAAGAGAACATTTTTGCCCGGTTTGGAGTACCCCGAGCGATCATCAGTGATAACGGTACACATTTCTGTAACCGTTCTTTTGAGGCTTTAATGAGGAAATATTCAATCACACACAAATTTTCAACTCTTTATCACCCCCAAACCAGTGGACAAGTAGAGGTCACAAACAGGCAGATCAAACAAATCTTAGAAAAAACAGTTAATCATAACAGAAAATATTGGTCTGTAAAATTATGTGATGCTCTGTGGGCATATAGAACAGCTTTCAAGGCCAATTTAGGGATGTCACCATACAGACTAGTATTTGGGAAAGCTTGTCACCTACCAGTGGAGTTGGAGCATCGAGCAATGTGGGCAATAAAACAGCTAAATTTTGACTCAGACTCGGCAGGTAAGAACAGATTGCTCCAAATAAATGAGTTGGAAGAAATTAGAAATGATGCATACATAAACTCAAAAATTTACAAAGAGAAAACTAAGATTTTTCATAACAAATCAAGTTTGCGAAAAAATTTCTCTCCAGGACAGAAAGTTTTATTATACAATTCAAAATTGTATCTTTTTCCTGGAAAATTAAGATCAAGATGGACAGGTCCATTTTTTGTCAAACAAGTTTTTCCGCAAGAGGCTGTCGAGATAGAAAATCCTAAAAATAGTAATAATTTTAAAATAAATGGTCAACGTCTAAAACCATTTTTAGAATTTTCTACGCTCGGAGAGGAAGAGGTATTGGTTCTTCATGAACCACATTATTTATAAAAAAAATAATAATAAAAGAGAAAAAAAATATAAATATATATAAAGAAAAAAAATTTCATCCTTGTATT
>NC_033795.1:37079314-37113366 GCF_001876935.1 Asparagus officinalis
ATAAAAGTCTAATTGGATACTTCTCACATTCGGAAATTTGTACCGGATATTTTATTCAACAAGTGCACGGTTTAGCTTATAATTGTCATTTCAACATGTATATTTCACCGATCAAGTTATCAAAATTTTAACATTTTTTTTCTAAAAGAACAATTTTGAGGAAATTTATTGTCAAAACAAAATTCTGATAACTTGAAATTAACTCATGTTGAACAAGTTGTAGCTAAATTCTTGTAAAAAAAAAATAATATTATTACTAATAAAATAAAATACATATATTGGAAATTTTTTTTAAAATGTTTTTTTTGTTTTTTTTATTTTCTTTTTTTGTAGATACCCCCCAGAAAGAAATCCCGAGCAAGTTCATCATCTTCTGATCCATCTGATACCGATTAGATAAACCTACTATTTTAGCTAGAATTGTGGGTCTTAACATTCATTTTGAGAGGGGTTTTCAGATGAGTGCATTACCTACTATTTTAGCTAGAATTGTGGGTCTTAACATTCATTTTGAGAGGGGTTTTCAGATGAGTGCATTACATACATATCAATCCACAATCAGCATGTTAACTGCAGTAGGTCTTAGGAGCATGATGACTAAACCCCTAGAAAAAGCCAACATTTCATTAGTCCATGAGTTCTATTCTGGATGGGAGATTAATCCAGATAGAGAATATTTAGCTTTTTCTATCGTGAGGGGTGTTAGGGTTATTTTCGATCTTTTCACTATTCGTGCCACCCTTGACCTTGCAGAACCACCCACTGATGTACCAGATTACTTCCATTTAGCCTCCACTTTACAGCCTGGTACACCAGAATACAATAACATGTCTGTAACTTTGTGTGGGAGGATCTTTACATCTAGTTTCGGTTCAGGAAATCTCAAACCAGAATATAGATTACTTAATCTTTTCCTGAACTTTGATTTGAAACCCACATCTGCATACTCTGTCATTACCCCACACGATATTCTCCTTCTCTTTTGGATAGCCACTGGACAGCGATTTGATATAGCGAGGATTATATTTGTATGGATGCGCTCATAAGTGGAGAATGTGTTGGATTGGGTCAGGACACAGTTTGCATCACGTACTCAGCTTATTTACCCCTATTTTATCACTAGACTCTGCCAAAGATTTCACGTTCCAGTATTCGTAGAGGATAGGTTAGAAGCAGGGAAGGGGTTACTAAATGATCTGACTGTGAGGAGGAGCATTTCAGGGCGAGATCAGTCCGGTCCTTCAGGTAGAGAGCCTCCTCAGCACCAGCCAGCTACACATGACCCCACTCGAGAGGAGATGGATAGGATGCAGAGTCGCATGGACAGGATGCAGATTCGCATGGACAGGATGCAGAGTCAGATGCACAGGATGCAGCGACATATACACGACATACATGGTCAGATGAGCTACTCCACCGAGACCCTGACATATTTGGCGAGAGGATGGCAGAGAGAACATGGAGATACAGATGGACCTCTACCTGAGCTTCATAGTTTTATCACACCATTTCAGCAAGATGATTTTCTAGGAGAGGATGAGGCAAGACAGATTTCAGCACCGGCACTGTGCCGAGCCACCCATGGGTGGCTCGGCCTTGGCTGAGCCACCTATGGGTGGCTCGGCTTAAGCCGAGCCCCCTTAGGTGTGGGTTTTCCGAGTTTTTGAGTTGTGTCCGTTTTCCGGTTTTGTCCGTGATTCGGTTGATTGAGACTCTGATTGGTTGATCTGATTTGGCAGTAAGTCGGATTCCTGATTTGGCAGTAAATCCGCTTCTGAGTTCGAGTCCGAAACTGATCTTGATTCGATCGTGATTCATCCGAGTCTGTTCTCGGTTGGATGACTCGTTGATTCCTTAACACTTGGCTTGATTCCGAACGCGTAGGGATGCATTCCGTCGCTTCCGTGCGATTCGTCGATCTCCTCGCCTCGTTGGTTCGTCGGTTTGTGCCGAGCTGTCCTAAGGGATCTATAAGCAATTTTATACGCCTACAGGGTAACCTAGGGGTTTAAAGGCTTGTTGTATGCGCTAAATACAACCGCGATTCCTACAAAAGTGAGTTAGAATTTTCTTTTTATTTTCTTTGCTAGAGGACTAGCAAGAGTTTAGGTATGGGGGTATTTGATAATCACATTTTATTACAGTTTTATATCCTCATTATCTATTTTGTATGAATAAATATACCACTAATAATTGTTTTTATCTTTAATTGCAGGTTAATGAAGAATAAATCTCAAACTCCCATCTCTCAACAAAAACCCGTTGATTAAATGAAGAAATGAAGAAAAGAAGCTAATTGGAAAATCAATTTCCAAATTATCCAAAAGCCCAAGGTAAGAAGAAGAAGTAAAGCCCAAGAAATGCCAAAGCCCAAACCAAATAAATGAAGAATCAAAGAATTGTCGAATAGTCCAAGCCCAAAGCCCACAAGAAGAAAGAAGTCCGGACAACAACCAGAGAAGAGCTGGCATCGATGCCAGCATCGATATCGATGCCAGCATCGATATCGATGCCAGCATCGATACCCCTATCGATGCTGGCATCGATACGACGTACAGTTAGTTACGAATATATGGCTTATTTTTGATGTTTTTGGATAAGATTTCGATCCAACGGCTCTCATCCACTGATGTTTACTATAAATAGGGGTAGAGAGTGAGGGGTTAGGGGTGTAAAAAATTTTGTAACTCCATTTGGACAGGAGGGCTACTCTTAATTGATAAGGCCTTCCAAAAATTGTAACTTTTGTTGCAATTAATAATAATAATTTTTATCCACTTTAAATTTGTTTTTTCTCCTCTATGTTGAATGATGAGGATGAAGATGAAGAGCAATTTGAAGGTTTGTATTTCTTTTATTTTTCTCTTTTATTTCTTTTTAGTATTTCTTTATTATTGCTTATTAGTTAGATATACATTCATGCTTGTAGTGTAGATTTATTTTCTTATATTTTTATTTCTTTTTGCACTTTAATTTGTAGAGTAGATTTATTTTCTTGCATTTAATTTTTGTAATATATTTTGTAGTTTAGATTTTAATTCTTTATAGTTAGATTTATTTCTTGTTCATAGTTTAGATTTTTATTTTCTTTTAATATTTGTAATTAGTTCTTTTTCTTGTTTTTATTTCTTAAGATGAGAAATTAATTCTTGTAGGAATCTTAGAATTGTATGATGCTAATCTAATTTCCTTTATATTATGCAAATTATTCTCTTACACTTAAAATATTCATATTTAGAATAATCAACTAGTGAACTAATCGGTAGAAGAAGAATTTGATAATCTATGCTTATCTTAAATGGTTTGATAGGTTATGCTTATGAATTCTAGGATTACTATTTTGTTGTTATTTTTATCATGAATAGTAATTTTAACTTAAATGATAATTTGATAGGTTATACTTCCCTTAAATGGTTTGATAGTCTATGCTTAATAAATCTAAGTTGAAATATGATAAAAATAGAATAGTTTGTATTTTATATTTGAGTTAGTGGATTAAATTCTAGATTTCTCATATCTTAATTGAATCCTCCATCTTGACTTTCTTTAATTTTTCTTTTTATTCTTGATTTTATTTCTTGATTTTATTCTTTCTTCTTTCTTGCCTTGTGATTTCATTTATTCTTTGATTCTTATTTATTTTCTCTAAAATTCAATTTATTATTACTTGCACATAAATCAAAACAACCACTCATCATATCTCTCTCCACAATCACCCTTATTCTTTAATCCTATTTTGTCACGCACAAAACATAAGAACCAATTCTAATAATCTCTTAAAATCATCTTCCTCGTGGGATCGATAACTTTTTATACTATAACTTGATCAATTGTGCACTTGCAATTTTGGTACATAATTATGCCGCATCAACCTCACAGTATTGGTTTTTAACGGTCACCGATCAACGTTCACACCTCACACTCTCACTCGGTTTTCTAGCTTACCGAAAACCTTACAATCTCACAATATAACAATAGTTGTTCTCTACAATGGATGAGAACTCAATTAAGCACAAATCAATGTTGCAAACTCTCACAACCCCAATTATACTATATAGGTAAATACTATAAGCTCAATGTGGGTGTGTGTGACAATAAGATTTATTAAATTTAAACTCAATGTAAAAACTAGCTTTAAAGAATGATAATAAAACAAATATGTAAATGTAAAGCTAGATATGAGTTTAGAAATTCTTCTCTGAAAAAACAAGATGGAGAGATGGATTAAGATGAAGTCCAAACAATGTAGATGATCTCCTCCACTTGTGAAACATTCTTCACAAACAAAACTCTTTTAAAACACACAAAACAAACTTTAAAACCCTTGTTAAACTTGTTTAAATTATTCTCATTGTATGTAGGAGAGCTGAAGGTAATGGGGTATTTATACCCACTCAAAACTTTAGCAAAACCACCACAAAACTGACCAAAAAGCCCACAGAAAAACACAGCTGGAACTAGCCGTTGGAGTGCAATGGATAGTTCTGTGGTCGACTGTGGAAAACTTGCGGTCGACCGCGAGCAGCACAGAAATGAAGAAAGGGCTCTGGACAACAGACGGTCGACCGTGGCGGTCGACCGCGAAACTCTCTGGACTGCATCCGGTCGACCGTCATGGTCGACCGTGAGCCATCAAGAAACATACTGAGTCTATGGACTCAGGGGCGGTCGACCATGGCGGTCGACCGCAAACAGATATATGCAATTGCCAGGTTTGAAATAGTTTTTTGATTTTAAAACCCTGTTTAAAAATATCAAATGAATTCAGAAAAATGTAAAACTTTAGAAAATGATTGTAGACATGATAATACACATGCTACAAAAACTGGTTTTTAGAAAGGACCTTCCAAAAGAGAAATATCATCATTTTGCAAAATAGTCCAAAACATGAAAATGTGAACACATGAGCTTTGACATTTTAGCTTAACCATGTTTTAAAACATTACAAAATGATTATATAGACTTAATAAAAGATGTACATGATTATTGTTAAGTCCAAAAACTGAGAATACAATACTTTCGCAAAATTGCATATTTTTGCAAACTTTTCAAAAACAATAAATATGATTTTATTAAATATAAACTTAATATTGATAAAATCACATATAAGCATATAAACATGAAACAAAAATATATTTTCCAATTATATTCAATTTTTTAATATTTAAACTTGAAAAACCAAAACAATAAATATGAAGGATGTAATTTCATATTTATATATACTTGGAAACCAAAACATGTATGTATATATACGACTATATATATACATAGAAAAACCAAAACGTGTATGTGTGTGTATGATTGAGCTTAAAGTACTAACACACATAATATAAAACCTAAACTAAATTATCCAAGCAATCTTGATCTTCAACAAGCTTGACTTAGTAATCTTGCGGATGAAGCTTGAACTTGGATTTTGAACTTGAATTGCATAGGCTTCACTTCACAATTCCGCCAACCTCCATTTGATATGATCGTGAATGCTCGATTCCATCAATCCTCTAACATATTATTTGTCTACAATAAATAACAAAATACAAACACTAGACAAATAATATTAGATGTAAATTATTTGTTAAATCATCATCAAAATAAGAAGGCCAACAGAAATCAAACTCATCTATACTGATGACACATCTCCTATATATACTCTCTAATAGGAAAATTCTCCTAGAAGAGTAGAATCTGATAACAGAACATCAAAGGGATATGTAACTAATTAAAGCCTATACATGAAGGCATGAAATATGAAAGAATACGAAGTTCCTGAGTCAAACAAGATTCGAGCTGGATAAGAACTTACTACGAAAACTCCGCTTGCACTATGCTCACGCGGTATGACTACATAAACTCTGTTGGTGGCTAGCGACTGCTGTGCTAACGGTGGTGGAACGTATGGGTCCATCTGACCCTGATGAATACTCTGAATAGAGCAATTCTGGCCTATTGGCCTCTAAATCCTCGGAATAACCGGTAGTACATCTATCCTCTGATGCTGACCGTAACCGTGGCCCTAAGACTATTGATCCTGACCTCTGTCATGCTGGTCTTCTGTTGGTGTACTATGATAATTCTTTGATCTATATCCGATCTTGTTACAATTGTATCATGTTTCCCAAATCATGCGCTGTTGCGACGCTATTAAATCATGTTGTTCTATCTTCTTATAATGTCTTTGTTGATGATGGTAAAAATCCTCACCCCGCTATTGGGGTCCTCTAGATCCCATAATAGGCCTCTTGCCCTTGTTATTACCATCATACTGGTCTTGATTTCATAATTAACTATACACATATTTCTCTACTTTAATCGAACTAGCTCTAACTGCTTGTCGAAGAAGTAAACAATTTTTTTCCAAATAAGTGATATACGCTGTCCCGACGAAAATCTAAAATCGTAGTTATCCTTTGCTGCTATTCCCCGGTGATGTCCTCTATGCTGAATATTTTTAACCTCTGGTTTGGTACTGAGGCTGCTATTCCCCGGTGATGTCCTCTATGCTGAATATTTTTAACCTCTGGTTTGGTACTGAGTCGACGTTAAGAAATTTTCTATGCTGAATATTTTTAACCTCTGGTTTGGTACTGAGTCGACGTTAAGAAATTTTCACATATTCCTTTTTATTTATAAGTTACACATGAATCTAGTGTGCCCTGTACTATGGTGTTCTCAGTGTCTGATATCCTTCCTATTCTTTCAGAGCCAAGCCTCGTGCTATGTGGTTCTATCAATAGCTGGTTGTGGTGATGATAAAATCATTGGTATTGCCTCTTCATTAGGCATGACTGGTACAATTAGTGGTGGAACTCCCGAAAGTGATATTACTGGTAAAAACGGATACGCCTCTCGCTCCTCGAGTGCTACAAAATCTTACTGCAAATGGTGGCATAAAATCGATCAGATACTGTGGAACCTACTGTGGCTCGGGCTCTGCTTGTCTAGCTCTTCGGGTATGAGTTTTATCTCGATCGTATCCTCGTCCTAACATTTATAATATAGAGAGGAGAGCTTATGATCATAGTAAGTGAGATTGCAAACATATATACATATATATATAACGTATCACAATACGTATACATAACATATAGTATTCACACAAATACTTTAAATCAACAAAAAATAATTATCATAATTTTTTTTTGAAATTTTGAGATATACGTATATATCATCCTCACTCATTCTAGGAGTTCCTAGTGGACTCTATACATGAATCCTAGGAAACTCTATCCTAGCTCCACAATTTGACACAGGAATGATCTTAAGGATGCTGGAACTGGAACTCTGATACCAACTGTGACGCCCCAGGGTTCACATAAGGCTGCAGTCCAAGGTGAAACCCGGATTGTCAAACCAGCCAAGCACCAAACACTATGCTACGACATGTTTCACCATCACAGTCACTATCTTTCTAGTGGAAACAACAAATAGGTGAAGGTACAAAACAGGCAAATAATAGAAGCAGTACAAAATCAGATATGCACAGAAGAAGTATATTAACAAATGAGCCAAACTAAAATAGAATGAAAATATCTCTGAGTCTGAAATACATCTCAACACAATGAGTCAATAAAATCTCACTAAGGCACTCATCCTCAACAAAATGAATACAACTCCAAAATCTAAACAATGAACATAACTATATAGTGGAGCTTTAACTACTAAAACTGTGCGACGATGACTATGCTAGAACTCCATCATCCTGCGACTCTCCGAAACTCTAATCAGCCTGAAAGATACAATTTAAACAAAAAAATAACAACAAGAGCGTCAGAGCGCTACAGCAAGATCACCTCCATCCGCCCCCAGGGAAAGTGAGGGCTACTAGCTGAAGTGGAGGCTCTATCGATTAAGCATAGTCTACCTATATTATTTTCCTTGTATCTAATGGAGTTAATATTTAGACACCTACAAGACGAGACGTAGTACGTCAAGCAAAATAATCCAAACAAGGAAACCCTCATATATATACCATATGTCTCAAATTGTAGATCCCTAAATACCAATTCTAACTCTATGAATGAAAACAACACTCAAAAGAAATACTCCAAGCCTAAACCATATAGGACCAATGTCACAATCTCGAACTTTTTCTCAAGTAGTTAGCACAATAATAAGAGAATATCATCCAACTCAAAAAAATTACCATAGGCCATATCATGTGTGCCACAAATCAAGGAATATGCCCTACTCATGGGTATCTAACATGGGAGTAATTACAATTGATGATACATATATGTGTGCATCTCCTTATGCAATAGCGACACTCTTGTAATATTCTTACTCAATCGCTCTACGGTAATAGATTTTGTCTCCTTATTTCGGATACATAAAATAACGATACTATTATAATACTCTTACTCAATCATTCTGCGACAAATAGGTTTTATTGTCCTATTTCAGATACATGAAATGATGATACTTTTGTAATACTCTTACTCAATCATCCTGCAAAAATAGATTTTATCTCCCTTTTTCGGATATATGAAATGATGATATTTTTATAATACTCTTACTCAATCGTCCTGCGGAAATAGGTTTTATCTCCCTATTCCGGATACATAGAATGACGATACTTTTGTAATACTATTACTCAATCTGTTGGACCCTAGAGGGGGGGTGATTAGGGTCAAGAGGCTCTAATATGCAATAAAAACAAATACAAGCAATCCACAAAACAGAAATGCAATCAAAGTAAGAGAGATAGAGTTAGGAATTGTTATCCTTGACGCGCGATGTGTTAACGAGGTTCGGCCCGCTGACCTATGCCCCCGCTCCCCATTCTCGAGGAGAAATCCACTACACACCCGGTTTGGAAGCCGGAACTTCGTCTACACAGCGATCACACACGATATCTCACTACACAGTTTGATCTCAACAGATCACTCCCTCACAGTTGATCTACACAAGATCTCACTCACACAGCAGAAGAAAAAGATGCAAGACTCTCTCTTTACACAGCCCCTATGACAAAGAGAAAGGTTACTGAAGCTGGGAAGTGAATCAAATTCTCTCAGGAAGACAGCAGTCTCTCTGGTTTTTGCAAAACGTTAGGGCAAGGAAGAAGAAGAAGTCTGGGGTTTAAATAGAAGAGATTAATCAATTTAAAAACTAAACCCAATCTTCCCAGTTAAGAAAGTAATCTCCTTTTCAGACCCTTATCTCAGACTGTGCTAAACACGAATAAGTGAATGCACAGTGTTCTAGGCAAATGACCGTTTGAAAAAAGTCGCGGCTGACCGAAGACAACTTTCGGTTGACCGAAGGGATTTTTGGTCGACCGAAAAAATGGTTCGGTCGACCGGGAAAATGGTTCGGTCGACCGACCGAAAATTCGGTCGACCGGAGGCAGGTTTGAAAACAAGTAAAAACAAACAGAGACTTCATCGGTCGACCGGCGCGGTCGACCGACCAAAAACTTGAGCTTTCGGTCGACTGCGCCGGTCGACCGACAAACTCTCTGGAGGCCAGTGACGAATGCTCATAGGTGCGGTCGACCGGTCCGGTCGACCGCATTCTGATACATTTGCGCAGACTGATTTTTGACTCAAACTAAAATATTTGTAAAATATTTATTTGACCTCTGAAAATTATGAAACTTTGTAAAATGTTTTTAATACTGAAAGCAAACTGTTTGGAAAAAGAATTTTGCAGATAGGTCCTCATACTTATGAAAAATAGTATTTTGTGAAAAACGCTTAAAAACATAAGTATGAAAGGGTGTGTGTGATTCCCAATAGCTTCATGTGAAATCAGTAACTCTTTGCCTACATTCTAGCACTAGAGAGAAAATAGAAAACAAGCTACTATCCTCACATAGAATATAGTTCTTGAGTCTTGATAGCTTTAAGTTTGATGAAGCTTCTTTATAGATTTGTTGTTCTTGAATTAACATTGCTTCATCATTATGCCTCCTCCTCCTTTGGATATCATCGTTATAGCATATATTCCATCCATCCTCCATTAATGGCACTAACGAGCTTGATAAATGAATTTACTATATTTGCACTCAATAGGTCATTAGTACCGATAATGGTGGTTGTAAAACATCATCAAAATATAAGGGCTAACAATCTCCCCCTTTTTGATGATGACAACCAACCATTATATAAGAGCAAAAATAAAATAGCTTATAGATAGGTGCTCCCCCTATCTATGAGCTCCCCCTTAGTATATGCAATATATGCAACAAATGAGGAGATTTCTCTCCCCCTTTGTCACCATCAAAAATGGGGTAAAGAGAAAATAAAATACAACTAAACAAGCACACAATGTAGAACTTTCACATAGTGCATAAAGCCCAAACCATTTCTTATGCGACAAAAACCATCCTCTCCAAGAGGCTTAGTAAATATATCCGCTAGTTGAGATTTTGTGTCAACAAATACTAGGGATACATCTTGTCTCTCTACATGATCGCGTAAGAAATGATGGCGCACATCAATATGCTTAGTTCTAGAATGCAAAACCGAATTTTTGGAAATATTTATAGCACTTGTGTTATCACAAAAGATTTTAATATTTTGAAAATTCAAATCATAGTCAACTAAACTTTGTTTCATCCATAAAACTTGAGCACAACATAAACCGGCGGCAATGTATTCCGCTTCCGTAGTGGACAATGCAACACAATTTTGTTTCTTGGAAGCCCAAGAAACAAGGGAATTTCCTAAGAATTAGCATGTTCCACTAGTACTCTTGCGATCTACCTTACATCCGGCAAAGTCTGCATCACAAAAACCATATAAATCAAAAGAAGTGCTTCTTGGATAAAATAAACCAAGGTTAAAAGTGCCATTAACATACTTAATGATCCTTTTAACCGCAATTAAATGAGATGCTTTTGGAGATGCTTGAAAACGTGCACATGCACACACACTAAACATAATATCGGGTCTACTAGCGGTGAGATAAAGAAGACTACCTATCATACCTCGGTATAGTTTTTGGTCCACATCTTCACCACTCTCATCCGCATCAAGCTTCACACTAGTACTCATGGGAGTAGGAGCATGCTTAGAATTCTCCAAATTGAATTTCTTCACCAATTCCTTTTCATACTTGCTTTGTGAAATGAAGATTCCATCCTTAGTTTGCTTGACTTGGAGCCCGAGAAAGAATGTAAGTTTTTCCATCATACTCATCTCAAAGTGATCCTGCATTACTTTAGAAAATTCCTTGCACAAGGATTCATTAGTAGCACCGAAAATAATGTCATCCACATATATTTGAACTAAAATGAAGTCATTTTTCCTTTTTCTCACAAAAAGAGTGTTATCAATTGATCCTTTGGAAAAACTATTTTTAATAAGAAAACTAGAGAGGCGAGCACACCAAGCTCTAGGAGCTTGTTTCAACCCATATAAAGCTTTTTGTACCCGGTAAACATGATTAGGAAAAACATGATCTATAAAACCGGGGGGTTGCTCAACATACACTTCCTCTTCTATCAAACCATTTAAGAAGGCACTTTTAACATCCATTTGAAATAGTTTGAAATTTTTAAAGCTTGCAAAAGCCAAAAACATCCTAATAGATTCCAACCTTGCAACCGGTGCAAGGGTTTCATCATAGTCTATGCCCTCCTCTTGATTGTATCCTTGGGCAACCAAACGAGCTTTATTTCTAGTAACAATGCTATGTTCATCAAGTTTGTTTCTAAAAACCCATTTAGTACCAATAACACTAGCATTGTTAGGTCTAGGAACTAGCTTCCAAACTTCATTTCTTTGAAAATTGTTTAATTCTTCATGCATAGCCAAAACCCAAAATTCATCATTTAAAGCATCATTAATCTTTTTAGGTTCTAGTTGAGATAGGAAAGCAACATTACCACACTCAAGGCTTTGAGCGAGTAATGACTCCTTTTGAAGGGCTCCCAATAATTTGTTCCTTTGGATAGTTTGATGTGAATTTCCAAGCTTTAGGCGGTTCAATTTGTTCATTGTCATTTGAGCTATCCACATCCTTTTGAGCTTCTATAGAGGGAGTATCTTTGATTTGTAATAAGTCCAATCCTCCCTCAATATCATCATCATCATCTTTCCTAGGCAACACAACTTGAGAGCCAACATTAGTCTCATCAAAAGTAACGTTTATAGACTCTTCAACAACGAGGCTTCGTTTATTGAAGACCCTATAAGCCTTACTTCGAGGTGCATAACCCAAGAAAATACCAACATCAATTTTGGAATCAAATTTATCATGGTGATCTTTTGTATTTAAAATAAAGCATTTGCAACCAAAGACACGAAAATAACCAATGAAAGGAGTTTTTCCATAATAAAGTTCATAAGGAGTTTTCTTAAGCTTTGGTCTAATCAAAACACGATTTAAAACATGGCAAGCCGTATTGACAGCTTCCGCCCAAAAGTATTTTGGTAAATCAAATGAGTTTAACATAGTGCGTGCCATCTCTTGTATGGTACGATTTTTCCGTTCAACAACACCATTTTGTTGTGGTGTTCTAGGAGCGAAAAACATATGAGTTATACCATGATGAGCACAAAAATTATAGAAAAATTCATTTTGAAATTCACCACCATGATCACTTCTTATTTTAACAACTTTCAAATCTTTTTCATTTTCAATTCTTTTAGTATGATTAGCAAATTCTTCAAAACAATCATTTTTCTTAGAAAGAAATATTGTCCATGTAAAACGAGAAAAATCATCAATAATCACAAAAACATAGTGTTTGCCTCCAAGAGAGGTAACACGCATAGGACCAAATAAATCAAGATGAAGTAATTGCAAGGGTTTAGAAGTCGATACCTCATGGATGGATTTGAAAGAAGACTTTGTTTGTTTACCTTTGGCACAATCCTCACAAATTGTATCTTTTATGAAGTGCAAGCTAGGTAGCCCTTTCACAAGATTCTTCTTAGACAATTTTGATATTAACTCCATATTTGCATGTCCAAGTCTCTTGTGCCAAATCCAAGGATTTTCATCAATTGCCGCAAGACACTTCACATCTTGATTCACTAACTCATTCATCTCAAAAATGTAAACATTAGACTTGCGATTTGCAATAAAAACAATTTTTCCATCCATACTAATGATGCATTTATCCGGTTTAAAAGAAATATCAAAACCTTTATCACTTAATTGGCTAATGCTAAGAAGATTATGATTCAAGCCATTTACTAAATAAACATCTTCAATAATGGGTGAGGGTTTCTTACCAATAGAACCGATACCAATGATTTTACCTTTCTCACCACCACCGAAGGAGACATTGCCTCCTTCAATCCTTGATAGGGTTGCAAATAACTCTTTGTTGCCCGTCATATGATGTGAGCAACCACTATCAAGGTACCACATCTCCTTACGTCGTTGCCGTGACGTTCCCTACAAAAGAAGAAGATGAAGGTGTAGTAGCTTTAGGTACCCATGTCTTGGGTCCTTGGTGGTTAGTAGTCTTGGTACCTTTGGGTACCCATATCAAACCATAAAAATCTTCATTGTCTTTAATTCTACAATGAGTAGAAATGTGTCCATGTCTCATACAATAGGTGCATACAAAATTTCTTTTGTATGTACGAATGTTAGAACCATGAAACCTATTTCTACCATGGTGATTGTAGTTGGCATAAGCATGAGTGGGTCTAGTCCTACAACCCTCAATTTCTAGTCTTTCAATCTTTGATCTTAATTGCTTGTTCTCAAAATCGAGATCTCCAAGCAATTCATCTTTTAGAGCAAGAGAGGTTGTTAGTTGTTCTAGCTTAATATCACAAGAGGCATGCAATTTTTTGAAAGAAGAGTATTCTTTAGACATTCTTTTAAATTCAAAGTTCAACTCTTCTAAAGCCATAGCTATGTCACATTGCATATAAAAAGATTCACTTTCGGCCTCGGATATTACCTCATGTTCATTTGCCATGAAACAAACATTTGGGTCATGAAGAGCAAGTTTGGCTCCTTCTTCATCACTATCCGAGTCACTTGGTTCGGATTCTTCCCATCCGGCATACATAGCCTTCTTCTTCTTGTACTTCATGTACTTTTCTTTGAGCTTGGGGCAATCCTTAGCGATGTGACCCGGTTCATTGCACTCAAAACATTTACCTACACGAGAGGAAAACTTGTTGTTAGATCGAGGGTTAAATTTTTTGTTCATTTTTATAAGTCTAGAGATTCTTCTAGAGAGATGAGCCACTTCTCTAGAAAAATCAACTTCACTCTCCGACGACGAAGATGAGTTGTCACTAGCTCCTTTGAGAGCTATGGTCTTCAACTTTGGTGACGGCTCCTCAACTTCTCGTGATGGCACTTCCTCCTTCTCCTTCCCCTTGAGCTTCTTCTCATGCACTTTGAGCTTTCCGATGAGACTATCAAGAGCTAAGATAGTGAGGTCATGAGCTTCCTCAATGGCCGTAGCCTTGGGCTCCCATGCCGGAGTCAATGAGCGAAGTATCTTGTAGTTCATCTCTTGAATGGATAATTGCTTATCTAGACCATGTAATTCATTGATGATATTAGTAAAACGGGAAAACATAGCATCAATGGATTCATTAGGAAGCATTTTAAATAGCTCATAATCATGCATGAGTCCACTAATCTTAGATTCCTTAACTTGGGGTGTTCCTTCATGTGTGACACATAATTTTTGCCAAATTGGTCTAGTGGTGGATTGTCCTTCTAACATATGCATATTCAAAGAAGCCTCCATTGGATCTTTTCTCTAAGGTTGTTAAACCAAAAACTGATATAGAGACCAAAGCTCTGATACCAATTGTTGGACCCTAGAGGGGGGGGGGTGATTATCAAGAGGCTCTAATATGCAATTAAAAAATCAGCACAAGCAAACCACAAAACAGAAATGCGATAAAAGTTAGGAGTTCGTTATCCTTGACGCGCGATGTGTTAACGAGGTTCGGCCCTCTGGCCTACGTCCCCGCTCCCCACTCTCGAGGAGAAATCCACTACACACCCGGTTTGGAAGCCGGAACTTCGTGTCTACACAGCGATCCCACATGATCTCTCACTACACAGTTTGATCTCAACAGATCACTCCCTCACAGTTGATCTACACAAGATCTCACTTACACAGCAGAAGCAAAAGATGCAAGACTCTCTCTTTACACAGCCCCTATGGCAAAGAGAAGGATTACTGAAGCTGGGAAGTGAACACACACAAAAACCACAGAGAAAACAGATTTGAAAATTCTCTCAGGAAGACAGCAGTCTCTCTGGTTTTTGCAAAACGTTAGGGCAAGGAAGAAGAAGAAGTCTGGGGTTTAAATAGAAGAGATTAATCAATTTAAAAACTAAACCCAATCTTCCCAGTTAAGAAAGTAATCTCCTTTTCAGACCCTTATCTCAGACTGTGCCAAACACGAATAAGTGAAAGCACAATGTTCTAGGAAAATGACCGTTTGCAAAAAGTCGCGGCTGACCGAAGACAACTTTCGGTTGACCGAAGGGATTTTCGGTCGACCGAAAAACTGGTTCGGTCGACCAGAAAAATGGTTCGGTCGACCAGAAAAATGGTTCGGTCGACCGATTGAAAATTCGGTCGACCGACCGAAAAATCCGTCGACCGGAGGCAGGTTTGAAAACAAATAAAAACAAACAGAGACTTCATCGGTCGATCGGCGCGGTCGACCGACCAAAAACTTGAGCTTTCGGTCGACCGCGCCGGTCGACCGACAAACTCTCTGGAGGCCAGTGACAAATGCTCATAGGTGCGGTCGACCGGTCCGGTCGACCGCATTCTGATACATTTGCACAGACTGATATTTGACTCAAACTAAAATATTTGTAAAATATTTATTTGACCTCTGAAAATTATGAAACTTTGTAAAATGTTTTTAATACTGAAAACAAACTGTTTGGAAAAAGAATTTTACAGATAGGTCCTCATACTTATAAAAATAGTATTTTGTGAAAAACGCTTAAAAACATAAGTATGAAAGCGTGTGTGTGATTCCCAATAGCTTCAAGTGAAATCAGTAACTCTTTGCCTACATTCTAGCACTAGAGAGAAAATAGAAAATAAGCTACTATCCTCACATAGAATATAGTTCTTGAGTCTTGATAGCTTTAAGTTTGATGAAGCTTCTTTATGAATTTGTTGTTCTTGAATTAACATTGCTTTATCATTATGCCTCCTCCTCCTTTGGATATCATCGCTGTAGCATATATTCCATCCATCCTCCATTAATGGCACTAACGAGCTTGATAAATGAATTTACTACATTTGCACTCAATAGGTCATTAGTACCGATAATGGTGGTTGTAAAACATCATCAAAACATAAGGGCTAACACAATCGTCCTGTGGAAATAGGTTATATCTCCCTATTCTGGATATATGAATAACTATACTTCTTTATATGTGCTTACCAATTCAACTTGCGATAAAAGTATGTTAACATAACATAAACTAAGCATACGTGCACATATCTCGATGTGTGTGTCCATAACTGATGTTCAATAACATCTCAGAAGCTAAATAACTCTTTATCATTGTAATATAATATTACAATATTGAGAAACTCTCTTGAAAATAACAAACAAAAGCGAAACTCAAGAAACTTTCACGTTATATATTAATTATTTCAAATCAGCACATTTGCAGTTTTCTACAAAACATATCATTAGTCAATTGAGCATATCTTTCTCTAGACAAACTTTTTTTGAGAATAGTTTTTTGTTTTGGAAACTAGTTTCATATAGTTATCATTAGGCACTAGTTTGGTTCAATTTGGAGTTTATATGATATCTCTAATTTCTAGGTAAACGTTACATATGTGCAGCAGTTTTTCTGCAAAAAGTATCATCAGTAAATTGAGCATATTGTTCTCTAGGAAAACTATCTTTAGGAATTATTTTCTATTTTAAAATCTAGATTCACATATCTTTCAATTAGAATTAGTTTGGTTTAATTTGGATTTCATTTGTTATTTCAAATTCCTAGTTAAACAATATATATGTGCAACAGTTTTTCTGCAGAACATAACAAGTATGATTATTTGCACAAGAATTCATATTTAAACCTTTAATCATGTTTAAAACATACTGAAACATATATAAAACATATAACAATACTTAAATTTTGATAATCACTTACTAAAATTATCTCGAACATAAATCAAACTCTTGTATTAATCTAATTAGGGGTTTTCAACCTAATTAACCAAATTCTCCAATCTAAAACATGAACTTTTAACATATTAAACATAAGCATGATTACCAAACAACTTAGAAAAGATATACATTCATTAAATTATATTTTTAATACTTAGATATCACAAACCTAGGGTTTTCTCATCTTTAGTCCACATGTAAACTCAATTAAATATCAAATTAGGGTTTATACATGATTAGAACATGATTAACAAGTTAAAAAATAAAATTTTGAAGAACCCTAATGATCATGATCATGTTTTATAAACCGCAAGAAAAACATGTAGATCTAACATTTGTTTAAGATCTAACAACAAAAATCTATTTTTTTCACATTAGATTAAGATCTAAGCATGTAAACATAATTTAAACTTCTAAACTAGTTATTTAACTATGGGGATGAGTTTGGATGTAAGTGATCTTGCCTTAATATCATGTGCAAGCCTCTGAAACAAATAACAAGCAATCCACAAGCACAAACAACCCGTTCTCCCTCACCACACGTCGATGATCTCACCCTCGTGTCGGTGTTTTCCTTCACAAAGCTCTCCAAACTCATAAGAAAAAGATCTAGGGTTTTTAAGATAAGAGGGTGGCTACTAGAGTTCATAGATAGGATAAAAAAAATTCGTGAAAAATATAGGTATTTATAGAGGCAAACCCGAAACAAACCTGTTTGAGCCGAAGTAGGAAACCTAGTCTGACTAAGAAAATAACCTTCGGTATTTTGACTGTAACTTTCTCATCCGACCTCAGAATGTGGTGATCTAAGATTTGTTAGAAAGCTGTTGAAGAGATCTATAACTTTGATCTATACTTTTTAGATTTTGACTGAATTGGTATACAAAATATAAAAACTCATAACTGGTCATTATTCCCAGATTTTTACTCTTTTGGCCTTTGTGTATGTTTTGTGCATTTGCACTTATATTTTCACAAATATACATTGAAGCAATCTCAAATAAATTCTTATCATACTTAAACATCAAAATATATTATTTTTCACTATATAACATACTTATCATTATTTATCATAAAATAGTCAAATTTACAGAAGAATAAGAAATTCTGGAATGTTACAGGTGAAACTCAGAGCAAGTTATGAGTTTACTAGCGCCAGCAGAAGTCCCTTCAGTTTGGCGTTCTGTACTTGGCTCTGATAACGTAATCTCAGGAACTCTCGGAATGGTGGTAGGCATAACTGCCATCGGTATATCGACTCCTTTAGGTTACCTCACGATGTCTGTGTCCATCAGATCTGAAGGAACAATAGCCTGAAGCTGAGAACTAGGCGGCTAAGTCGTAGCCGTGGGTCCCTCTAATGATGCAGGGACAGAACCCTCAGCAGGTCAGGAATGCTAATGACCGTAGCTGTATCAGCCCAAGTGACTGGTCCTACAATCAAATCTCCCTTGTGGTTGAATAAAATATTAACAGATAAAGAAAGATGATCTATGAAGTAGATGCACACCTGTAGAGGAACCACCCTCAACGGATAGTCCTACAGCCTCTCGAGTGACAAACCCGACTGACATGTCCACGAGCAGCCTGTTATTAGATCCTGAGAAGCTTGGCGCTAAGATAAATACGTATCCGCTGAATCCTCAGGGTCCACACCATGAAATGCTTCCTCCTCAACTGGTCCTTCTGTTGTGGCATCTACACAAGAGCCTAAATGTTGAGTAAGGAGAAAGAAGCTAGAATTCATGGTAGTTGGAATTAGATTCACTTCTGGCAGTTACAGAAGATTCTGTTACCCAGACATTCATGCCGACGTCCTTCAATTTGTCTAAAAGAGAATGAAGCGCGGAAATGATTAAAGGGGGAACAAATTCTAAATCGCCTAACTCCCTTAATTACTACTTGAATGATGTATTACCGGTGTTAGATATACCTGGACTTGGAATCCTCGGCTGAACATTGGTACCTTGGCCAACTCTTTCGCCAACTACGGTAGGCATGAGCTCATCATCAATTGCATCACATATCTGCTGTACGAAGCTCAGGCCCTCGAAATGGTTGAAGTTGGAGAAGATAGTGTCGTACGAAAATTCACTTTCTTCATGACCCCCTGAAACATGAGATATAATTAAGTTTGAAGAATCCATAAGAGAACTAATTAAAGGCTACATGGTGGTGGGGATTACCTCCTTTGCCAAAGGGTACGTGGCCAAGTAACTCTACCTGACGAGCACACCGATCGACATAGGACTTACTCACCGTCTTCTTCCGTTTAGGGAAGTGAGCCTCCATGTGGGTACTTGGTCTCTCATGGTTGGATTTAAAATGCACCTCAACCCATGCAGCAGACTCAGCGGTGGACCGTAATCTCGCGCAACGGGAGATAAGAGGCTCGTCTTCTTCAACCATCCCACCTGGGGTAACAAGAGTCATCTTGTTAGGATAAGTAAACAAAACCTCTCATCTCGGCTTTGATGGAGTCGGTGGAGGTTTAAGGAAAATAGAGCGCTGATCCCGACGAGCAAACACCAGACTTAGTAATTTTGAGGAGAAAGAGTCTGACGGACCTGTCTCAAGTTCTTCCTCAGCGCTTCCAAATCTGATGTCCGTAACTCTAATGTCTTCTTCAAAAATCTCCTCGTCATCATCAGTAGAAAGGAACCCTTCCTCATCCTCCACTCTACCCCTCGAGTTTGATAGGCTTCTTCCCCTACTTCTTCAAAAGCTTAGCGTCACGAGCGGCCTTAATAGTAGCTCGAACTAAATATTCGGCCTCCAACTCGACGATGTCCTTCACATTCATAAGCTCAATCACAAAAATGAGCCACTTGCAGCTGAGGAAGATAAGTTGTGGTTTACGCCTAGTTGTAAGGATAGTGAAGGTGGCACCCATACAACTTGTCATGCTCCAAAGCCATGCTCGAACACCGTTTATAAGACCTCCCTCGGTTCTCAAGCCTCGGTTCAGGTTCCAACCATACAGTTGGTCATAACCAAAGTGACGAGCAAACCGACTAGGCAAATAAGGCTCTATATGGTAACAACTCTGCACCCGAAGGGCGAGATATCCGGGATGGATGTTCACCAACCAATGGAAACAACCTATATCAAGAGAAGTCTGACCAGTCCCTGGCTTCTCTTCATCAATTAATACCTCATCATAGAGGCCTAAGAAATAAAGAAAACATTTGAATAACTCCCAACACTTGTGGATTTGAAGCTCTTGTTTTGCCTCGGTGAAAGTCTTTGAAAACAACTTGCTCTCCTCTAATGATTGCAGGAGGCGAAGGAGGTATCGGTAATGCATGGTGCTAACATCAAATCAGGTCGATGAAGGACGAGCCATGTCATCAGATATGTATATGGCAACTCAAATTTCACGGGAAGGATCTCGATCGACGATTCGGGCCCCATTTGCGTAAGACCATCGACCATGTATCTAAGCCCACAATGAATATCGACGACTATCGTCGAAAGTAGAGAAGATCCTTCCCATGAGCTAACTGGACAGCCGGGAAGAGAACCTCAATCGACAAGGCATCAGAAAATTGATATGGAATGACGTACTTCTTCAACCAAATGGTGAAATACACGACCAGAAGAGTCATAGGCTGAATACGCTTCTGCGCATGCCACAGGAACATTCGAAACTTAGTCTTTGTTGGAAAAGAGCCCTCAACAGTAGCAGTAGTGAATGATTAAGCACCAGTATTCTCGATCAGATCATTAATCACAGAAGGAGTTAGAGGAGCTAACTCACAAATTGCTTTGCTAGAATTACTCTCCAAGTGCTGAAACAAATAATCAACAAACTGCTTCAAGCTTATCTATTTCTTCTTCTTCGCCATAGGGTTCATACTGACTAGAGCAGTCTGATAGTGACACGTAAGATCCCAGAATGTATCATACATGTCAGAAGAAGCTCTCTTCAACTGCCTTAGTTGTCGATTGGTAGGAAAATACTCCTGGTATGGGTAATCTCCTATCCAAAGTTTGGAAATATTCTGCATCTCATGAAGAGCTAACCTTAACTCTCCATTACGAGTCAAGAAATTGTTGGTGTTAAGGTTATAAAGCTCCAATAATGCTAGGAAATGGTGTCTACTAACCGGTAATCCGTACATAGTAGTGTGTATCGATGGATACAACACGCTGTGCTTTAGTTCACTCTCCCAGCGCCCAAGAACATAACTCGTCATACGAGTCCACCACCTCTTTGGCGGTGAATGCACCTAACCATAGCACCTGTAGTCCTTCATAGAGAGTCTCCTCCCAAGTTTGGCGAGATGGTTCCTCACTGTGTTTGCAGCTATCAACACTTCATTTGGCGGTGTTGTATCAAGTCCCAGAATCCTTGGTCGAAGGCCATGAATATAGTTATACCCATCCGAACTCGAGGTCTTATGCTGTGTAATAAATCTAAAATGGACTCGCTCATGATCATCTGTAAGAGGCCAAGACATCTCCCGTCTCATGGCTTGCACCTCTAAATGTGCAAATGAATACTGGGAGGAATAGGAGGGATATACAATGGACTTCTGCCGTCATCATTCAGCCATTGCTCATCATCAAGAGTCAGCACATATGGATCCTCAACATGATCACCAAACAAATAATCTAGCTTCTTCAAAGCCTGAGTAGAGCTAGAATCTTTAGTAATAGCATCTGTGATCAACTATCATAATGTATGACGACCCCTATATCTTACTAGCTAAGGGATCTCCTTAGGTCCAGCCAGATTATACTGAGGAGTCGAACCAATAAGCAGCTTATCAACAATAGTGGCAAAAGTTTCTCTGCTATAACCGCTCATGGCGTAAGGTAGGAATCCATCCGTAGGAAACTCAATTGAAATAGATAGCGTACAGTTAGAAAAATGTTTGTAAAGCGAGAACAAGGAGTTGGACTCATCTCACGAATCCGCGAGATAGAGCCACTACTTGGTCAATTGGCAAGATGATTTCAACTGTTCTACACGAGAGGGACAATGTACATTGTCACACAAATAATATGATAGTATACCCCGCCCTACAGAGTGCAATACAGCATGAAATCGCCCTATCAACCAGAAGATGTGTATTGGATAAGCAAAACACATCATTTAATGCTTCAATCCCTACAAAGGAGAACATCGACTCTTCCTGAATGACTCTCCAAGCAGACAAACGATGGTTCAATACACAAGATATCAAATTTACAAAAGCTATAAAAGCTCACCTCCATATGAAGAAGTTGTAGGAGCCTCCCTCTCGCTGTGCTGCGAAGTCGAGCGACTCCTGTAAAAGTGCGGTTGTCGTGGAGACGTTGCTAACCTACAATGAAGGTTAGCGGGTCAGGTACAATCATAAATTCAAGAACCCAAAATTAAAAAGGAAAATTATGAACTTTAATCGAAATCCTACAAATAAAACAGGATTTTACAGTTGAAGTCTAATTAAACCTATATACAAACAACAGGTTCGATTTACATCCAAAACCCGTTAAAATCATTTTTAGCCAAAATACCCAAAATACCCCTCATCAAGAGTTTGACCTTGGGTATGCAACCCAAGCCCCTAATTGTTTGGCTAATGTATGGAATATAACCCCTTAAAAAATTTCGGCCATAGCCTCAAGCCTATCAAAAACAAGTTTCAAACTTCATCCTCATGCAAAAAAAAAAAGCATCAAAATTTTGGCCATATCCCCATATCCACAATCAAAGTTTCAATCTTTCCTCCAAAACCTATGAGTTCTTGAAATAAAATCAAGCATACAAGTTGTGGAGGAAGCTTACCCAAAGCAAGAGCTTTTGTGTAATTTTCGGCCAAGAACAATAGGAGGGGAATATGATACATAAAATCCATTTATAAGAAGAGTTTATGAGTCCTTAAAGAGGGGATTCAGAGTTCTTAAAGAGAAGGATTTATGGATTATGAAGAAGTGGGTTTTGGGATGAAGAGTTTTGAGGAAGAAGATAAGAAAATAAGAGGGAATTCAAAATTTGAGGGGGGACACAAAGGATTCCTGTACAAAACCCTACACACATGCCCTAGACGCTTATACCTTCCTCTATCTTTCAATGCTCTCTCCTCTCATCCCCCCTTTCATCTACTCTTTCTCATCTCCTCTCTCTCTCTCTACTCGTCTCTCTCATCTCTCTCTCTCTCTCTCTATTCTACGCTCTCTCCCCATTGCTAAAAGCATCATTGTGTCTCGACCAAGGCCGAGACACAAGCTGTGTCTCAGGCCTAAAATTGAGCCCCATTGATTACTGAAACTCCCAGGAATATACGAGTATAAACTAGTCCTTCCCGCCCCAACACCTTAAGAGCCTAAACTGTGTAGACTCCAGTTCACTTATGAGTATAAACTGTGTTTACACCGGTTAATGATACGGGTGTATCTTCTCTTCGGGAGCTTAGCGATCCTCATGGGAGCTTGAGGATAGATGATTCTCATGGTATCTTGAGAATAGAGTAGAGGAGTCGTGGACGAGGCCATTGGAAGCAACGAAGTCGAAAGGATTCATCAAAACTGCAGAAATTACAGTTGGACTCTGTCCGGTCGACCGGCGTGGTCACGGCGGTCGACCGCATCGTGCACGGACCCCAACTGTGTCTCGGGACTGAGATCGGTCGACCGATGGTGGCACTGCGGTCGACCGGAGAACCCTGTAATCGATTTTCCAGATTTCGTCGTTCTGACCGGTCGACCGACTTGGGCACTGCGGTCGACCGCGTCGCGGATCCGGGCCTGGGTCTGTTTCCTGCTCCAGTTGGGATTTCTGTTTAGTATAAATAGAAACACGACTTTTCTAGGGTATAGAACTCAGTTTGTAATCAGAAAAGAGATCAGGGAGGTTGTTCTTTGATCTAGAGAGATTGTGAGAGAGAGATTTGTAAAATCCAATTGATTCTCATAATCTAGAGAAGGTATTTTCCTTCGCCCTAATTCAACTCTTGTGTTCTTCTGTCGTTCTTCTTCTTTACCCACTCCTGATAATTCCGCGATTAAGAGTACTCGCACGACAACTCGTATCAAGTTGGTATCAGAGAACCTAGATCCTGTGAAGGGGGAACCTGTGTATGGTCCTTACTCGCTCACAATACAAGAAGCTTGGCGAGATCCTTATTTCTTTGGAGGGAGTCCAGAAATTAAGGAAGGAGAAGATGACTGAAGCAGATAATTCAGCGAGACTTGATGCCATGGAGAGATAGATTGAGACGATCGGGACGACTCTTACCCAACTCGTGGGTCTAATCAACGGAGGTGACAAAAAGGAGGAATCTTCTTCGAAGGGCAAGAAGAAACTCGTCGAATCCGACGAGGAACACGAGGAATCTAATTCAGAGGGGGAGACTGAGATTGTCAAGACTGATGGATATCAAAGGGGTAAGAACAATTACCAAAATCTGAATATTGACTTCAAGGTTGAGATTCCTGTTTATGATGGGAGTATCAACGTGGAGAAGCTTGATGATTGGATCGAACGTATGGAGATGTACTTCACTCTCTACGGATATTCGTCCAAGGAGAAGATAGTGTTCGCGACACTGAAGCTTTCCGGGCACGCGTTGACGTGGTGGAAATCCTATTGCAAACAGGAGAGGAAAGCGGCGTCGTGGAACAAGTTCAAGGAACTACTTCGTAAACAGTTCTATCCAGTAGGGTTCCTTGAGGAGCGTTGGTACAAGTGGTATGGCTTGCGCCAAAAGTTTAATCAGACCGTTCAGGAGTATACGACGGAGTTCCAACAGCAGGCGATGGTTCTAAACATCGCAACAGACGAGTATCCCATCTTTATGAAGTACATGGCGGGTCTGAATGAATACATCCGGAAGGAGATGAAGCTGTTTTCAGTGGAGACAATCGCAGAGGCGAGCGTGAAGGCCATTGCCATTGAGGGCAGGCAGAAGAAGGGCAATGAGACAAAGGGGGATTCCAAACCATCGGGGAGCAAGACGGGTGGCTCTCAGTCTAAGGATGAGAAGAAGAAGGTTGACTCGGGGAAAGCAGGATTGACATGCAATCACTGCAAGCAGACAGGGCATGTGGCCGATCGTTGCTGGGATAAGTATCCTCATATGAAGCCAAAAGGATTGAAGAAGAAGGAGGAGAAGAAGGCGTACGTGATAGCACAAGGTCCGAAGGAGGTTCCCGGGATGACCGAACCCAATAGCAGTCTCAACCTTATGGCGGGGAAGCAGGCTACCAAGGAAGATGACGACCCGAGGGAGCAGCTCTTTGTTCTGAAATTGCAGGTCAAGACCAGCTTAGTGGATGCTATTGTAGATCCAGGGAGTCAGAAAAATCTGATATCTGAGGCATTAGTACAGAAGCTGGGATTGAAGACGGTGAAGCATCCAAAGCCCTATCCATTAGGGTGGATTCAGAAGGAGGCGGGATTGAGTGTAGTGAACCAGTGTTCATTCAGATTTGCACTCCACGAGTCGTATATTGACGAGGTCACATGCGACGTGGTTCCGTTAGATGTTTGCCAAGTTATTTTGGGCAATCCTTATTTGTGGGATAGATACGCAGTATATGATCGGCGAGCCCAAAAGTATACGTTCACCAAGGATGGCGAGCAATTCGTTTTTCGTTCGGCGTCTCTTCCACAGGAGACGAGCTTGGTGACAGTGACTCAGGCTAAGAGGTTGGTGAATGCGGGCAGGAAGTTCGTTTTATTGTTCATTCGACCGTATGAAGAGAAGCTGAGTGGGATGTGCTTGTCCGCCTTGAGCAAGCTTCAGGAGGGAGATCTTGAAAGGTTAAAAGCAAAGTATGCGGACTTGTTTTCGGAGATCACGGGACTACCACCACGTCGAGGTGTAGAGCATGAGATTATGTTGACAGGGGAGAGTTCCTTACCTAACATAGGCCTATACCGCACATCAGTACTAGAGTCCGAGGAGATCAAGAAGCAAGTTCAGGAGCTCTTGGAGACAGGAGTGATTGTGCCAAGTTGTTCGCCTTGCGGGTCACCAGTGTTGTTGGTGCCCAAAAAGGATGGAGGTTGGCACATGTGCGTAGATTATCGGGCACTCAACAAGATCACAATCAAGAATCGCTACCCATTACCGCGGATCGATGATCTTATGGACCAGTTGGAGGGAGCGAGGTTTTTCACGAAGCTGGATTTGAAGTCTGGTTACCATCAGGTGAGGATTCGGGAGGAAGACACTTGGAAGACTGCGTTCAAGACCAAGCAAGGCCTGTTCGAGTGGTTGGTGATGCCGTTTGGACTGTGCAATGCTCCGGCTACCTTTATGAGGCTTATGAATGATTTGTTGCGACCCTTTATAGAGGATTTTGTGATAGTTTACCTTGATGATATCTTGGTGTACAGCAGGACTTGGGAGGAGCATCTCGTTCATGTTGAGAAGGTATTTGAAGTGTTGCAGGACGGACAGCTGAAGCTCAACAGGAAAAAGTGCGAGTTCGGGAAGGACGAGTTGGTGTATCTCGGCTTCATCGTAGGGAAGGGCCAGCGGAGGATAGATCCAGGCAAGGTGGAGGTGATCACAAAGTGGCCGACGCCGAAGGCAGTGACTGTGGTGAGGAGCTTCATGGGAGCTTGCCAGTATTTGCGCAAGTTCATTCGACATTTTTCGACTTTTGCGGCACCGTTACATGGCCTCACAAAGGCTAAAGTTCAGTTTGAGTGGGGAAAGACGCATGAGGAGGCTTTTCAGTTGCTAAAAAGGAAGATCTCGGAGGCACCAGTGTTGGCGTTGCCGAATTTGCAGCGGACTTTCGAGGTAGAGACCGACGCGTCTAATTATGCGATGGGCGCGGTGTTGACTCAGGATGGGAAACCGGTGGAATACCATTCTGAAAAGTTTTCGGGTGCTGTTGCGAACTACCCAACCTACGACAAGGAGTTCTATGCACTATATCAAGCAATTAAGCATTGGAGGGTGTACTTGTTAGGGAAGGAGGTGGTCGTGCATTCGGATCATAAGCCGTTGGAGTTCTTACATGCCCAGACGAAGCTACAGCAGGCGCGGCACATGAAGTGGATGTCTTATTTGATGGCTTTCAACATCATTATTAGGTACAAGAAGGGGGCGACGAACAAGTTGGCCGATATGTTATCTCGCCCACCGATAAGGTCGTTGTTGGTGACGACGCGTATTCAGCCCTTGGTTCCTTTTGAGTATGTTCAGTTGTATGCATCCAGTAGAGACTTCGGTAGTGTGTTTGAGCATGTGAAGGCTGGTCGAAGGGGGGAGTATGCACATGGAGATGATGGCTTATTGTATCGTGGGGCATCACTATGCATTCCGGAGGATGGTGATAGGTTGCAGTGGATTCGGGAAGCACATACCTCGCGTGTGCAAGGGCATTTTGGCATTCAGAAAACGCTTCTCAATCTACGGCGACATGTGTTTTGGCCACGGATGCTTGATGATGTGACCAAGTATGTTGGAGGGTGTAAGTTATGTTGTATTTCGAAGCCTTCTAACAGAAAGAGGGGATTGTACCTACCATTACCGGTTCCTTCTAGGCCGTGGGAGAGCATTTCTATGGATTTTCTAGGAGGGTTGCCAACTACGAAGCGCGGGCATGACTATTTGTACGTTGTGGTGGACCGGTTCAGCAAGATGGTGATATTGATTCCTTGTAAGAAGACCGTGACGGGAGCGGGTGCAGCACAATTGTTCTTCGAACATGTGTGGAAGCACTTTGGGTTGCCGAGGTCGATTATTTCGGATCGGGATAGCCGTTTTCTCGGGCATTTTTGGGATTCTTTGTGGAATTTGATGGACACCAAATTGAAGAAGAGCACGGCATTTCACCCACAAACAGACGGACAAACGGAGGTAGTCAACCGTACTATGGTGCACATGTTGCGGGGGTATAATTCTAGGCATCCTAAGACTTGGGATGAGAGTTTACCATATTTGCAGTTTGCTTTCAATCGGGCGATTCATGGATCTTCAGGGAAGTCACCGTTTGAGACTTGTTATGGATTTTTACCGCCAAGCCCGTTCGACCTTGTGTTTTCAAGTGAAGCCACAGTGGACGGCAAGGAGGGGAGTGAGAGACAACGTGCTCAGCGATTTCTTGAGAAGATTGCAAATATTCATGCCACGGTTGAAGCTCAATTGAAGAAATCGCAAGCTAAGTACAAGGCGAAGCATGATCAACATCGGGTTCCTTGTAACTTTGGTAAAGGCGATATGGTATGGCTAAAATTGAGTAAGGAGAGGCTCAAAGGAGAAGGGAAGAAGTTGAAGCCTATTCGTTATGGTCCGTTTCGGATTATCGATCAGATTGGTGACAACGCTTTTCGTTTAGATTTACCACCTTACTTAGGCATGTATTCGGTGATCAATGCCGAGTACTTGAAGTTGTTTGAACCTCCGTTATTAGATGATGAAGGTGATGACAAGAGAATAGAGTAGAGGAGTCGTGGACGAGGCCATTGGAAGCAACGAAGTCGAAAGGATTCATCAAAACTGCAGAAATTACAGTTGGGCTCTGTCCGGTCGACCGGCGTGGTCACGGCGGTCGACCGCATCGTGCACGGACCCCAACTGTGTCTCGGGACTGAGATCGGTCGACCGATGGTGGCACTGCGGTCGACCGGAGAACCCTGTAATCGATTTTCCAGATTTCGTCGTTCTGACCGGTCGACCGACTTGGGCACTGCGGTCGACCGCGTCGCGGATCCGGGCCTGGGTCTGTTTCCTGCTCCAGTTGGGATTTCTGTTTAGTATAAATAGAAACACGACTTTTCTAGGGTTTAGAACTCAGTTTGTAATCAGAAAAGAGATCAGGGAGGTTGTTCTTTGATCTAGAGAGATTGTGAGAGAGAGATTTGTAAAATCCAATTGATTCTCATAATCTAGAGAAGGTATTTTCCTTCGCCCTAATTCAACTCTTGTGTTCTTCTGTCGTTCTTCTTCTTTACCCACTCTTGATAATTCCGCGATCAAGAGTGCTCGCACGGTAACTCGTATCAGTTAATGCATTGTGATGAAGGTCAATATCGGTTAACGCGTTACGATGAAGGTTAACGATGGCCAATAACTACAATGAAAATCAGCGTGTCGACAAATTTCACCGAAACAAGTCCCAAATCAAGTCCAAGCCTGATTAGACGAGTCGATACCATCTGTGTCGACTTGAAAGGCCGAGCCAATTGACACATAGCCCGAATAGACGAGTCGACACTTCTTATGTCGACTCGAAAGGAGGAGCCAGTCGACACAAAGCCTGAATAGGCAAGTCAACACCTCCTGTGTCGACTCGAAAGGCAAAGCCAATCGACACGAAGCCTGAATAGACAAGTCGACACCTCTTGTGTTAACTTGAAAGGCGGAGCCAGTCAACACGAAGCCTAAATAGACGAGTCGACACCTCTTGTGTCGACTCAAAAGGCGGAGCCAGTCGACACAAAACATGAATAGGCTAGTTGAAACCTCCTGTGTTGACTCAAAAGGTGGAGCCAATCGACACAAAGCCCAAATAGACGAGTCAACACATCCTCTGTCGACTCGAAAGGTGGAGCCAGTCGATATGAAGTCAGTCGACATAAAGCCTGAATAGACGAGTCGACACCTCCTATGTTGACTTGAAAGGCGGAGACAGCCGACACGAAGCCAGAATAGGTGAATCGACATCTCCTATGTCTACTTAAAAGGCTAAGCCAGTCAACACAAAGCCCGAATAGACAAGTTAACACCTCCTGTGTCGACTCGAAAGGTGAAGCCAGTCGACACGAAGCCCGAATAGACGAGTCGACACCTCGTGTGTTGACTCGAAAGGCAGAGCTAGTCTACATGACGCCTTACCAGTCAACACGAAGCTCAACCAGACAAAATGACACCCTTGTGTCGACTCGACATCTCGACTAACCAGACGAGACACCGATGAAGATAGTCAGTTTAGCGTCGATTCAACAACACAAGCTAAAATCAGAAATTAACACACCGGCTTCAATTCGAGACTTCAACAATAGTCAGATGATAAACGCACAGCTGAAAGAATGTCAACTATTCAATAAAATATTAAATAGACTAAAAATCAAAGAAGTTAAGAAGTGAAGCCAATTGCAGGTCCTTTTATACCGACTGAAGGTTGGGCCTATCACATCCAAAGTATTTCATGCTCTTCTATAAAAGAAACAAGACTAAAACACTTTGGAGAGGATATCTATATGTATCAAAAATTGCCTCTAGGTTACCGTACATAGCTCAAGATGAAGATAAGATGATGAACATCATTATCCGAGTCAAGGGGAGTTATCTGACGTTGACAAGCACATGAAGCGAGTTGAGGAAGCATATGAATCAACGGGGCGACTGAATAACGAAAAGACAAAGCATCACTCATATCTCATCCACACCATATATGATTCACCCATGGGAGATTATAGATCTCTTATTCGGCTTTTTAACATACGTTGAATCGCATCACTCCGAGATCAGACAGACAAATTAGAAGGAAAATCACCAAGGCGTGCTAAAACGGCGTTTCGGTCGAAAATAAGACACGTTTTGTGTCTCGGCCAAGGCTGAGCCACATCTTGTACCTCAACCAAGGCCAAGACACACTCTGTTTCTTAGCCAAGGCTGAGACACAAAGTCTGTCTCATGCCCTGAAACGCTATTTTTTGCCCGTTAACCACCCGGAAACCAATTTTTCGATAAGATTTTAGGATTTCTTTAGCCTAAAGCCTCTCCAACTGATTGGAAGCTATCTTAAAATATGGTTAAGTAGTTACAACTGAGGATGAAATCAAATCGGTCGTTCTTATCTGAAAACTGTGCTTCTGAAGCCTATAAATATTGCCCTAGGGCCTCCATTTGTATAGATCCAAAATTCTCGAGCTTTGGCGAAGCCCTATCGAATTGAAGAGTGAGGAGCATGAATTTTAGAGAGGAGGAAGAGATCTTGGAGAGTTCTTCAATACAAAGAGAGAAAGAGCTTGAAATATCTGCATCCCATTCATTCATTTCCCTTGAGATCGCACCTAGCTGTGATTCTCGAGAAGAGTGATTGTCTCGCTGTTGCCGAGATAGTCACTTCAATTTCTTATCTCCTTTATGAGGTAATGAAATCTTTATTTGGATCTGATCTGCTAGTTGTCCACGGATAAACCCTGGCACTGGCAAAGATCCTGCGCAAGTAGAAGACCGATAAATGATCTCTCTGCGTGTGTTCTCAGAAAGTTGTAATCTTTTTATTTTTATTGTGTAAGGAGACTTATAAAAGTCTTTTTTTTCTGAACTTATTATAACGACTGAAGTTGTAATGAGTCCCGTAATGAACAAACCAACTTTCAACATGAATATTCATATGTTACAAGGTTTAAACGATAGTTATTGCAGACATTACAAACGTTGCAATAGCTAGCATTTAAAGCTTTGTCTAACCCTTTAGCTTACATGAAACCTTATAAAAAGAACTTCCTCTGTTCATTTTAAAATACATAGAAAAAAATTCTCCTCTTATCTTCTTTTACAATTATATAAACTGTTAGTATTGAAGATTCAGATGAACTGAAAGTGTAGTTAAGATGTTTAATAGAAGAGAGCGTTTCTTTGGATTGCAGCTGTCTTATTCCTAGAAGTATGCTACAGACAATAGTGCTATCGTAGGTGGGCCATAATTTCTTCAAGGACAATCCTCTTTTTAGAGGGTAGTTCAGCATTTATGTAAAACTTCTCGAACTATAAGCTAAGCTGTAATAGTGCTCTTAAGTCCTCTGCTTTTTTCTTTCATTCATGTATGGTTTGTTCTACTTTTTTTAGATATGTTTTTATTCTTGTTTTTCCCAATTATCTTGAAGTAACTAACATCATTTAGATTTTAGGAGTTGGTCTTGGTGTTTTTTCCCATAAAATGGACATGTCTGAATGCCAGAAAAGTTTGTAGGTCAGATCTTCAAGCGCTGGCAGTAATCTATGAAGTTTTGGTTGACGACTAAGGTGCTATTGGCAATAATACTAACAGATTGCCCAAAACTGGATGAAAAAGATCCTAATAGTGTAAATAAAATTGTATAGTGGATGGAGAAGGATCAAATAACCAGAGGATGCATTTTGTTGGCAATGTCCAACGTGTTGTTCGATGTATATTATTCTTCTTTGGCCACTGCAAAGGCATTATGGGATGACCTCGATAGAAAATATAATACTGAAGACCTCGGTCGTGAAAAATATTCTATGTTCAAAATTCTTAAAATTTCAAATGGTCAAGGGCAAATATGTAACAGAACAAGTACATGAACTTCTGTTTATTCTTCTTGCTCTTCGAGAAGAAGAAATAGAGCTTTCTGAAAAATTTTAATTACGGCAATCATCGAGAAATTTTCTTATTCTAGAAAAAAATTTGGTTTGTCTCTCAAGCATCGAAAGAAAATACTAAATCTCAATGATTTGATTATTTCCATAGCTATTGAGGAAGAGCATAAAAATTAGAAACATGTTGTGCCTGTTGAGCACTAAACTAATGCAAATGTTATAAATTTTGATCAAAAAGTTTAAAAACAAACCTAATGGAAAATCTGATGATAAAATCAAAGCCAAATCTAAGACTTAAAAGAAATGAAAAGCAAACAAACCATGTCAAAATTGTGGACAGATTGGACATCGGGCTAAAGCTTGTCCAACAAAGAAAACTAAAGCTAACCTATGGTGTACTAGCGTACCTCAAATTAACATGGTCATGACTGAGCCTACTGGATCCATCAAAGGGTATGTTTTTATTAACCCCGAGTTACAATCTATTTATAAACCCAATGAATGGTTGGTAGACACTGGTGCAAATGTATATATTTTTGTTGATTTATTTATGTTCATGTCTTACCAGCCAGTAAATGGTAATACCATGAAGATGGGGAACCAAACTACATCTAAAGTGTTGGGATATAGATGAGTGGACGTGAAGTTCTTTTCAGGTTGAGTTCTATCATTACAAAGGGTGCATCACGTTCCTACTGTTCAACGCAACATTATCAGTGCTATGTTTAGTTAGGAAGGGTAATGAGTTTTCTTTTAAATATAATAAAGTGGTTATGTTGCATGCTAGATCTTTTATTTTTAGGGGCTAAGATTCTGATGGATTGTATAAGGTTAAAGCAGAACCTATTTTTACTTCTGAATTAAATAAGATTTCTATTAATAATTATTCTGTTCATAACAATCTTGAATCATCTAATATTTGGCATTAATGTCTTAGTCATGTTAATTTTAATTATTAAAAAAATGATGAATCTTAATATGATTCCAAAATACTCTTTAGATTATAGGAAAAAATGTCAAGTATGTATAACAACTAAACAAAATGGATACATTTTCATTCTGTTTATAGGAATTTTGAGTTGCTTGATTTAGCATATACTAACATTTGTGAGTTTAATGGTGTTTTGACCAAAGACATGATAAAATATTTTATCACCTTTATAGTTGACTATAGCAAATATTGTTATGTTTACTTGCTTAAAACTAAAGATGAGGCTTAAATTTTTATTATTATTTTTAAGAATGAAGCTAAAACTTGTAAGAAACTTAAAATGTTAAGATTTGATAGAGGAGGAGAGTACCCTTCAAATCAATTTACTCTTCTATGTAAATCTTTTAGCATAGTGTATGAAGAAACTGCTCCTTATTCTCCACAATCTAATATTATATACAATGAAAAAATAGAACCTTAAAAGATATGATTAATAGTATACTTGAAGATCTAGACTTCCTAAATATATGTGAAAGAGGCTTTGGATACGGTTTGCCATTTTCTGAATAGAGTCCCTCAGAAATATAAGGAAAGTAGTTCATTTGAACTCTGGAGAGGTCAAAAGACAAGCTTGAAATACCTTAAAGTTTGGGGGTGTCTTGCAAAAGTACTAATCTCAAAACACAAAAGTAAGAAGCTAGGTCCTAAGATAGTGAATTCTATTGTAGGCATATAAAATTGCTTATAGGTCCCTTTTATCCAGCTCGGCACAAACCGACAAACCAACGA
>NC_033795.1:37114366-37157397 GCF_001876935.1 Asparagus officinalis
ATATATATATGTAACTATATATTTTACCAAGAAGAGCTTATTGAAGACCAATTGCTTTGGTATAATTAATTTAGGTTTTATACTTGTGTGTAGATACTTTAAAGCTTAATATCATATACACACACACACACACATTTTATTGGTTTCTATGTGTATATATATAGTTACATATATAGACACAATTTTGGTTTTTGGTTTTATCCACAAACAAAGTTTTTACAAATAAATTCCAAAAAATATTTATACATATTTTTTTCAAGGTGGATAAGTTGTTTTGGTTTAGCTTTATAGATATGAAACAAATACACATTTATACATATTTATATGTTTCATATTTATCATTTTGTCAAATGTATATATTGTGAAAAACTTAATTTTTGCATAATATTGAATTTTTAGTTTGTAGACTTCATAACAATATTTTACATCTTTTATCAAGTCTATAAAAACATTCTATAAGGTGTCAAAATATTATTTAAGTCAAAATATCAAAAACAAGTGTTTCATGTTTTCATGTTTTCACCAAGTTTTGTAAAACGATGATATTTTACAAATGAAAAGTGCAAATTCAAAAATTCTTTTTGCAACATGTTTATTATCATGTTTACAAACATTTTCCAAACTTTTACATTTTCTAAATTTGTTTGCTATTTTTAAATCAGGTTTAAAAATCAGCATTTCTGTTTTAAACCTGTGTATGCCATATATCCGTTTGCGGTCGATCGCCATGGTCGTCGCGGTCGACCGGCTAAAGTCCAGAGAATTCACTCTATCTTTTAACCATTCACGGTCAACCGAACTAGTCTCTGTGGTCGACCGCCAATATAGCCGTTGCAGTAACGACTAGTTTCCAGTTTTGTTTTCTTATGGGTTTTTGGTCATTTTCTTTGTGTTTTTACTGATGTTTTGGGTTGGTATAAATATCCCATTGCATTTAGCATTCCCACCTACCTAAGAGAGTTTATAAACAAGTTTAAAGTGTTGTTTAAGTTTGTTTAAGTGTTTGTTTACAAAATTAGTTTTGTGAGGATTGTTTCACAAGAAGAGGAGATCAATGTGACGCCCGTGTTTTCACTCATGGCTGCAGTCCAAGGTGAACCCAGAGATGTCAAACCTGCCATGCACCCATACTGTGTAACAACAAGTTTCACCAATCACAGTAATAACCTCTAGTGGGGTCAAATAAAAGCGTAGGTACAAAACAGGCAAAGAAGTCGGACAATAATAGACATGATAAAGAAGATGATATCTCATAAATAAAGGTCATGTCTTAACTGAAAATAAACTGAAATACATTTGGAGTCTGCAATAACATACGATGTCTTAACATAAATCAAAACGAAAAGTCGAACTAAGGCTCATTACCTTTACAAAATGGAAATAAACTCTAAGTCTGAATAAAATTTAAAACTACAGTGGAGTCTCTACAAGTAAAAATACACGACGACGACTATGCCAGAACTCCGTCACCCTGCGGCTCTCCGGAACTCCGAGCTACCTGAAAGGGTATTTTTAAAAGAAAAAGAAACAACAACAAGAGCGTCAGAGCGCTACAGCAAGATTACCTCCATCCGCCCCCAGGGGAAGGGCTGCTAGACGGAGTGGAGGCTCTATCTATTAAGCATAGTCTATCTAGATTCATATTCCTCGTATCTAAGTGGGATTAACATTTAGAAACCTACAACACGAGACGTAGTACGTCGTACGAAATAATCCAAACAAGGAAACCCTCATGTATATACCATAAGTCTCAAATTGTAGATATCTAAACATTAATACCAAACTAAGAAAAGACAATCTAATAAAACCAATAATTAGAAATCCATAACACGAGACTGGTACGTCGAGCGAAATAATCCAAACAAGGAAACCCTCATGTATATACCATAAGTCTCAAGTTGTGAATCTCTAATCATTGATTCCAACTAAGAAGTAAAAAGATAGTAAAAAAATAAGATATCAACACATCGTATTTATAATATATTCCACTATCACTGGAGAGATAGAATAAAATACTAACACATAATTTTGTATACTTTCAAAAGTAACATAACTATCACTGGAGAGATAGAATAAAATACTAACACATAATTTTGTATACTTTCAAAAGTAACATATCTCGGTCATATAGTTCAATGATAGGTCGTATTCATAATCGGCATCTACCATACTTAGGCTATCAAGTAATTGTCTCGGTGCAACGGACTACCCTGTAGGTATACTGAACTGTGTACACGGCTCATTAGTCTCATCGCGATCTTAGTGCATAACATGAGTGCGGGACGGACTACCAAATAGGCCTCCTAGAAATACGGCTCATGAGCCTCATCGCACCCTAGTGCGGGACGGACGGCTAGAACAAGCCTCCTAAAATCCGACTCAATGACCTGTACATATGGAATATCGACGCACTATCTCATGTAGTACTGAACTGAGCTCATCAACGATATCCACCTCATATAAATCTTTGTATCTCAGGTATGTCGACGCACTATCCCATATAGTACTAAGCTATGCTCATCAACAACATTCAGCTCATGTATAAACCATGTATATTTGGTATGTCGACGTACTATCTCATATAGTACTGAGTTGTGCTCATCAACGACATCCAACATGTATATGAACTATATCTAATTCAAATATGATCAAATCAAAATTCATCATAATCCCCTTGGGATTCTTATATGTATAACATAACATATTCATGACTAAACGTGTAACATCAAGCTGCTCAAAACTCCGCGAACGCACCTCAAAACGGCGCAACACAGCTCCACAAAACGAGCAGGAAAAACAAACGTGATATTTGTTAGTAAAACAAGTATATCTTTCTCTAGGGAAATTATTTTTACAAATGGTTTTCTGTTTTGAAAACTAGATTCATACATCTTTCAAATGACATAAGTTTGGTTCAATTTGGAGTTCATTTGTTATCCCAAATCTCCAGTTAAATATCAACGACATCCAACATGTATATGAACTATATATAATTCAAATATGATCAAATCAAAATTCATCATAATCCCCTTGGGATTCTTAAATGTATAACATAACATATTCATGACTAAATGTATAATATCAAGCGGCTCAAAACTTCGCGAACGTACCTCAAAACGGTGCAACACAGCTCCATAAAACGAGCAGGAAAAACAGACGTGATATCTATTAGTAAAACAAGCATATCTTTCTCTAGGATAACTATTTTTACAAATAGTTTTCTTTTTTGAAAACTATATTCACACATATTTCATTTGGTTTAATTTGGAGTTCATTTGTTATCCCAAATCCCCAGTTAAGCATTATATATGTGCATCCGTTTTTCTGCAGAATATGTTATTAGTAAATATAATATATCTTTCTTTATACAAACTTTTTTTAAAGAATGGTTTTCTGTTTTAAAACCTAGATTCACACATCTATCAAATGACAAATGTTTGGTTCAGTTTGGAGTTCATTTGTTATCTCAAATCTCCAGTTAAACATTATATATGTGCATCCGTTTTTCTGCAGGACATGTTGTTAGTAAAAAGATCATATCTTTCTCTATACAAATGATTTTTAAGATTAGTCTTCAGTTTTAAAAACTAGATACATATATCTTTCATTTGGGATAGGTTTGGTTAAGTTTGGAGTTTATTTTCTATTTCGAAATCTCAGTTAAACATGATACAATTGCTTTAGTTTTCTACAAAAAATATTTATTTGGTACATCTCTTAAATTTCTCATATATAAATGAAATTATAAAAAATCCTAATGATCATGATCATGATACTATCATAGACAGCAAGAAAAGAATTACTAATATAGCATTGGTTTATATTTTAACATCAAAAATTTAACTTTTATCACATCATGTTAAGATCCAAGCATGAAAACACATATTCAACATCATATTAGATATCTAACTAGTTATTTAACTATAGGGAAGGGTTTGGATGAAGATAATCTTGCCTTAGACGTTATTCTAAGCCTCTGAAATAACCAACAACCAAAAAAAAGTACAACCAAGCCGTTTTCCCCTTGCTACATGTTGATGATCTCGCCCTCGTGTCGATATTTGCTTCACAAAGATCTCAAAATTCTCAACTTTAGGGTTACAGATTCAGAGAGAGGAAGAGGGGCTACTAGGGTTTGAAACTCTGATGTAAGAATGTTAATTTTTGTGAAAACATATGTTCATATATATGCAAACCAGAAATAAACCCGTTTGACCCGAACCAGGAATCCTAATCTGACTAGGAAAATAACATTCGGTATTTTGGTCATAACTTTCACGTCCGACCTCGGAATGAGGTGATCTAAAAATTGTTGGAAATCTATTGAAGATACCTACATATTTTGTTTTTTAAGTTTTTCCAAATTCCAACTACATCTATGAGGAAAAATACAAAATCTCTTCTCTAGTCATAAATTTCTAGATTTATACATCGAGCATGAATTGTGCATTTGCTCTTATATATATACATATATACATTGAATTGATCTCAAACTAATTCCTAGCATACTCAAACATCATAATATATTATTTATAAATATATAACATATTTATTATTATTTATCACAAAATATTCAAATTTTTTGGGGTTTTACAATCAACTTGGGTTTGAGCATTCAATTTCACATCTCCATCTTTCTTGTCTTAGAGAAGTTTTCTTTAAACTCAATATCTAGCTAATTATTGTTTTGATTATAATTCTATAAGCTAGATTTTACATTGAGTTTATATTTATTTTGATTTATACTCTTTGTTCACACACAACCATTGAGCTTATTGTAGTTGCGTACATAGTATAATTGGGGTTGTGAGATTATGTGACTTAGAGATGTTAGACGGGTGATTAGGATCTTATGCTAATCTAATCCTAATTAATTGCCAATTAAAATTATGTTGATCAATATGTTATTGCAAGAGATAAATAAGAATAAGAACAATAAGAATATGCACAAATAAAATATAAGCCAAGCAAAACACAAACACACGATATGTTTACGAGGTTCGGTTACGACGACCTACGTCCCCGCTCGTCACCTCGAGGAGATATCCACTATCACAATCCGGTTTGGAAGCCGGAACTTCTACACACTCGGTTTACAAGCTTACCGAAAACTCTCACACACCAAACACTGTGCAATCACACTTTACACACTAAGTGTAGGAACCTAGCCCGTGTCCTCCTCCTCAAGTGCTCAGATGTAACCTCTCCCTAGGTTCGTCAACCGACGCCACTCCTATTGGATTTGACCCCGTCTCTTGCCTCACACTTCTCTCGGTCTACAAGTGTATTACAAGTGATACTCACAAATAAAGGTAAATACAATGGTTTGTTCTCAAATAACAAGTGAGAACACAATGAAGCTCACACTCACTAAATCACACCCCACAACCCACACTATATGGTATGAAGATATTAAGCTCAATATGTGTGTGTGATAACAGTGAATGAAAATAATACAGCTCAATAAATATAGCTAATGAAATAAAAATGGAATAGTAAGCTATATAAGAGTTTAGAAAAACTTCTCAAACAAGAAGAACAGTAGATGATGATCCCAATGGGATTTGAAAGTCACTTCTTGTTGTAGGAAAAACTTCTTTTAAAACAGACTGATAAAATCAGCTTAAACAGCTCTTTTAAACACACTTAATATTTTGTTAAACACAAAAACTTGGATGCATAAAAGAGAGCAGCAATGGGGTATTTATACCCTCTCAAATATCAGCCAAAAACCAACTTGAAAAGACTAAAAAGCCCCAGAGAGCTGTTGAGAAAATAGCCGTTAAAAACCAATGATTAAATCGGTGGTCGACCGTGGAATTCGCGCAGTCGACCGCGAGGCACAAAAATCCTGAGAATAGGGTTTTAAGGCTGGCGGTCGACCGCGGCGGTCGACCGCGAAAGTCTCTGTTGGATTCACGATCGACCGTCATGGTCAGCGTCAGTCTACCACGGGATATTGGTTTACACTAAGGGGAGGGGCGAAGCTGGCACGTGGAGTCTAGCTACTACTACACGAGTCCCACACACCACTCCACAGCTCTGGGCTTTCTTCAAAGCTGAAATACAAAAAAAGAAAATGGGATCCAAATTGGTTGTTTCAACTAGAATGCAGAGATAATGAATTGGTCCCTAATGTACCAACAATTAAGAAGTTTTTTCCTCGACTGTTGAGCTACTAAGGAAGTAATAACCCCTAAAGAGGCTAGGGCAAGACCTAATTGAAAATGAATCGAATTATTGATTGTGTCATAAAGACCCTTATGCCCACGTGGCTGACGCCTGCCCAGTGCCGGAAGGTCAAGGAAGTTGGTGACCTGATGACAGGGGAGCCGGCGACCGAAGCCCCGGACTTCTTCTAACGCTAGAAGACCACAGGAAGACACCCGGGACCTTAGCATGTCGTGAAAGAGGCACACTGGACGGGTGTGCTTCGACCGTGTCTCCGGGGCACAGTTGAATGTAGATATCATGAACGCGAGGTGCAAGTTTTTGCAACTCAATCATGTATGATGGAATCATCTCATGTCTGCTTTTCGTGAAAAACGACCAATTGAAGGGGAGGGTTTCTTCGTATTGATCGCGAGGAGCTGGATGAGAAGAAATTCTCATGTCCGGTTCTGTAGTAGAGGTGGGATTAAGAAAAAACCGGGCATATAAAAATCAGACTTAAAAAGAAGTTCATGGCGGTCGACCGTGGCGGTCAACCGCAATCTGATACAGACTGAAAAACCTGTTTTTGGCCAATTTTGAAAAATCTTTAAAAATAGCAAATCAATTCCAAAAATAATAAAACTTTGGGAAAAGTTTCTAAATGATAAAATAAACATGTTAGAAAAGGAATTTTTAGAAAAATAATTTTTGTTTTCAAAAACACACTGTTTTTGAAAAGTGTTCGTAAAACCTGTATTTTACGAATATGAAAATTTTGATATGACTCATAAATACGTATATATATATCATGCATACGTTATATATATATAATAGAGTATGAAAGAGCTATAAACATGAAATAGGATAATTTGTAACAACGTTTGATGAAAAAACATTTATATGATAGAAAACATCAAAAAATCGTGTTAAGTGTACATATATTGAGCTTAAATATAAACATACAATATATGTAAGTAAACTACTCTTATACCTAGGTAACTCCACACATATGACTTGAATCTTTAACGCTTGATTGTTGTGTGTTGAAATACCTGTAAAGAGAAACATAAACACAAAACTAGAGGATATATTAGTGATAAATTGTTTGACAAATCATCATCAAAACTATAGGGTCAACAAGAGAGTGAGTTTACACTTAGTTCTCATCCATATTAAAGAACAAATTATTGTATTGAGTTTTTATTGTGAGGATATACTTTGTAATATACTTGTACACTGAGAGTAGTGTGTGGTGAGAGATGGGATCGTCCTAAGAGGAGTGGCGTCGGTAGTAAGCTTACGGAGAGGTTGTAAATCCGGGCACTTGAGGGAGACACATACTAGAGACCAACATTTAGAGGATATAGAGTGTGTTTGCAAGAGTGTTAATTGTAAAGTTTTTGGTGAGCTAGAAAACCGAGTGTGAGGTGTATACGTTATTCAAGCTCCACAACAGTTTATAGTTTATTCTCTGACTTTTAAAGTTATATTTTATTTTGTAAAGACTGAGTACCTTAGTACTATTTCATTTGACTCTATGTATTGAGATATTCCATATTTAATTCAGATTATCATTTTATTCAGTGGAACATAATTATTTGGTTATCTCTTTCTACATCATGTTCATTGCATTATTATCTTTATTTACATGTTTTGTACCTACACTTGTTGTTTGATTCCACTGGAGAGATATTACTATGATGGTAAAACATGTCTTTATACAGTGTGGATGCGTGGCAGGTTTGACATCCTTGGGTTCACCTTGAACTGCAGCCTTGTATGAAACAAGGGCATCACACACACTAATTATTTTTTCTACCTAAAATCTTCATGACTTGACCAAAATACCCTCTAACCCCTCACTTGTAAAACACATGTCACCCTATTAACTCACCCCCTTAACTCCAATTAACAATTGGTCCCCACCCAAAAGCCGACAAGAAAATGCCACCTGTGCCACCTCCGCACTAATTTCTCGCCAAAAAAACTGCATCCATCTGAGCGTGCTCTCTCCCCTATCTCATACCTATCATTTTTAATGGAAAATATCATAAATTCTCTCGATTTAGGTGTGGGATCTTATTGTTGTGCTTGTATAGAGGTTAGGTGCTGACTTCGTTGTCCAAAAAGGGGTTAGGGTTGGGACCGTCGACTGTGGTGGGTTTGAGTCTTCAAGTAAGGTAATATAATTTTAACTTTTCCAATTACACGTGTTTTGCATGGGCTAAGAACTTGAATTAGGTTTTGCTAGCTTGTATTTGTGTAATATGATTTTTACCCTTGCATTTTTAGGGTTAGGGTTGATTTTGACAAATAAAAAATAATGAGTTAAATTGGATAAGTTGGTTGCTTATATAATTGTGTAAAATGAAATATTTGTTTAATTTATGTTTAGATGTTGAGTAATTATTAGCAAATTGGTCATTGTGTTGATCTACAACATGTAAAAAATTTGATTGCTATGATTAACTTAATTGTATATTGATTAACGTAAGATAAGTAAACAAGGATATTTAATGTAATTTATCTCTTAATTTCAGGATGTATGAATTTATGGATGTAGATTATCATCATGGGGGGAGGTTTGAAAAGAATAAGGGATCATTGAAATATGTGGGTGGTAAATTTTAACTAAACATGATCACATTACTAATGGAATGGCAGAGTGGGAGTTAAAGGCTGTCCTAATAGATCAATTAAACAATAGTTTGAGCAATGTGGTAGAACTCTTCTATAAGATTCCTAGAAAAATATTAGCGCAAGGAATTAGAAAAATTACTAGTGATAGAGACATCAATAAGAATGTTGCTTCTCTTGAAAAAGCAAGAGATTGCTATTTACGTTGTGCATGGTGTCGAAGAATATACTGGTGAGACTGATATTGATCATAGAGAGAGGGAGCACGTGAATGAAGCACCAAATGAGGGGTAATGCTACTCATCTGAGTTATGCCCAAGCAATGCAAATGTATAGGATACTAATCATGGCACTAGTTAACCTGAACATGATGAGAATGAGGTATACTCTCCAATAGCATATTGTATTTGTCCTTAAGTACTCTCCTAAATATCGAAACTTAATTCTCCTATATATATATCGATGGTTGTTGTATTTTTATGTAAAGATTGTAAATGAAGATAATGAAGACAATGAGGCAACTAAGGAAGCTCAACATGATGACAATGAGTTATACTATTCTATATTTGTATATTCTGACAAATAATTGTTGTTGTTGAAGTTGATTATATTATGTGGGTTGATATTAGGTGGTATATATGTAAACTGCAATGATATTAGGTAACATCTGTGTAAATTGCTATAACATAAAGTGGTATCTGTATAATATATAATGGTTTTTGGTGGTATTTGTATAACATAACTTGATTATAGGTGGTATCTATATAACATAACTTGATTTTAGGTGTTAACTGTATAATATAACTTGATTTTAGGTGTTAACTGTGTAACATAGTTTTAATAGAGGTATTATTTGTATAATCTATGCTAATTGAAGGTGGTATCTGTATGAAAATTTTAAAGTAATATGATATCTAAAAGTCATAATTTTTTTGTGTAGGGCATTGGTGAAGATAATGACGCTAGTGATGATGATGAAGACAATGGGGCTAATGATGGTGATGATGGTGAACATGATGATGAGGTTGCTGATGAAGGATCGAGTGATGAAAGTAAGGCTACTAAGGAAGCTAAAATTGATGACAAAGAGGGGCTTGTGGATGTAAATATGGAGAATGAGGATGAGGATTCTGAATTTCAACTTAGTGATAGTGACTACGATGATGCTGATGAGGAGGATGTTGAGTTAGAGGAAGAAGTAGAGGCTACATCACAACCAACAACTAAGGTGAACATGATGTTAGACCCTAGAGGGGGGGAGGTGATTAGGGTCTTATGCTAATCTAATCCTAATTAAATGCTAATTAAAATTATGTTGATCAATTTGATCTTGCAAGAAGAAATATGATATGGATATGAACAATAATAACGAATAAAGTATACGCTAAGCAAAACACAAACACACGATATGTTTACGAGGTTGGGTCACCACGACCTACGTCCCCGCTCCTCACCTCGAGGAGATATCCACTATCACAATCCGGTTTGGAAGCCGGAACTTCTACACACTCGGTTTACAAGATCACCGAAAACTCTCACACTACACAAACACTATGCAATCACACTTTACACACTAAGTGTAGGAACCTACCCCGTGTCCTCCTCCTCAAGTGCTCGATTACAACCTCTCCCTAGGTCCGTCAATCGACACCACTCCTATTGGATTCGACCCCGTGTCTCGCCTCACACTTCTCTCGGTGTACAAGTGTATTACAAGTGATTCTCACAAAATAAAAGTTAAATACAATGATTTGTTCTTAAATAACAAATGACAACACAATGAAGCTCACACTCACTAAATCACACTCCACAACCCACACTATATGATATGAAAATATTAAGCTCAATAAGTGTGTGTGATAATAGTGAATGAAACTCAATAAATATAGCTAAATGAAATGAAAATGAGATAATAAGCTATATAAGAGTTTAGAAGACTTCTCAAACAAGAAGAACAGTAGAGATGATTCCAATAGGATTTGAATGCCACTTCTTGTTGTAGAAAAACTTCTCTTGAAAACTGATTGATGAAATCAACTATTAAACAGCTCTTAAACACAATTAATATTTTGTTAAACACCAAACTTGGATTTCTTGGTATATTTGGAAGAAGAGCAGTAATAGGGTATTTATAGCACCCCAATACAACAGCAAAAACATAAGTAAAAGATTAAAAAACCAGTTTCAAAAAAGCTGTAAAAAACTAGCTGTTGTAAAGTTCTGACAGTTCGGCGGTCGACCAGTCCGATCGACCGCGAAGCTCAAAAGCACAGAGAATGAGAAAGCAAGGCTGGCGGTCGACCGCGACGGTCGACCGAAAAAGTCTCTGGATGTTCTATCGGTCGACCGGCGTGGTCGACCGTGAGCACAAAACAAATGAGCTAAGGAAAATACCATTGATTGCATATTGACAGGTTTGAGGGCTATTTTGAAAATTCATTAAAAATATCAAATCAAATCCAAAAATAGTGAAACTTTGGGGAAAGTTTCTAAATTATGAAATAAACATGTTTGAAAAGGAATTTTTGGAAAATCAATTTTTGTTTGTGAAAACTCCCTGTTTTTGAAAAGTGTTCAAGAAACCTGTTTTTCGTGAACATGAAAATTGACATGAAGCTTGTAAATATGTATATATATATTGTGTATGTATTATATGTATATAATGAAGTATGAAAGAGCTATAAACATGAGATAAAAGTTATTGTAACAACGATTGATGAAAAATCATTTATATGATAGAAAAACGTCAAAAATCGTGTGAAGTGTACATATATTGAGCTTAGATATAATCATACAATATATGTAAGTAAACCAAACATATACCTAAGTAAATCCCCATATATGAACTTGAATCTTTAACGCTTGATTGACGTGTATTGAAATACCTAAAAAGAGAAACATAAACACAAAACTAGAGAATATATTAGCGATAAATTGTTTGACAAATCATCATCAAAACTATAGGGTCAACAATCTCCCCCTTTTTGATGATGGCAAACAATTTATACATAAATATGAATTATAAACTGATAACCCACATATAAGCCAAACAAAAAAATCATACATGAATGATCTCATAAACCATATATGAAAATGAATTAAATTGTGGATTTTTCTCCCCCTTTGACAACATATGAATGATCTCATAAACCATATATGAAAATGAATTAAATTGTGGATTTTTCTCCCCCTTTGACAACATTAAAAAGGGAAAAAGAAAAAATAGGAGCAACGCTCCCCCTGCATATAAGCACAGATAATAAAAATGTATACCAAAAGCTCCCCCTGTCAAATTGAATAAATGACATCTATTGAGCATATATAGGAGCTAAACAACAATTATCCATCAAAAATAATCATAAACAGTATATAAATCAAGGAACTCATCATTAGCAATTTATTTTCCACAAACAAAACATGAACATTGTTTCAACCATGCATTGATCATAGAAAAGATAAGCTAACATAATAAATCACAAATCATCACTTAAGCATTTAGAAACAACATAGTTTTGCATAAACATAGTTTGTTCCACAAGACATCAAACCATACATAAAAAGTCACATAGTTCCACACTAATATAGAGTTATTACACTCAAACAAAAACATAGATATCAAGTTTTACAACTCAAAATGGAACATCACCAAAAGCATGGAAATCAAAAAAAAAAAAAAGAACTCCAATAAGCTACAAGATCAATCATCACCATCACCATCACCATCAGAAGAGCCTGAGCCATCAGCAGGGTCCTCCCTAGAATCAAACTCAGAACTAGAAGAGGGATCCGGAATCCCGAGAGACTGACGCTGATATGAAAGAATGGTCCTAACATCCCTTTGGATAGTTGAGACTTGCTTCTGAACGTTTGAGAACTAAGTCTCAAGACGATCCAGATGGTCACAAATATCAGAAGCAGATGAGGAAGAAGCTCTAGACCGGGAACGATAGGATGATGACTGAGTGGGATCAGAATAGGAAATCTGTATTCTGGAAAGAGAAACCTTATCAAAGAAATCCTTCTTAGATTCAATATTGGGTTCATTGGTGAGATCAACACCGAAATGTTGAAGGATGAGGGTGATAAAGGAGCCAAATGGTAGAAATTTGAAATGCTTCGATGCCATGTTTTTGATAAAAAATATTTGCCCAATCTACTTTTATTTTGGCAAATATGGCATATACCGCATTGATCTTGTCAGAAGCAAAATGATCGAAACTACCGATTTTAGGAATTAAATTAAGAGCAATAATTCTAGCAATGAGTTTGGCATTTGGATTGAGAGAATTGTTGTTCATAGGATAAGAGCAACCAGGTTTAAACATGAGTTGGTTTACAGCTGGATCACCAAGCTCAACAGACATGAGGTCAACATCACCTGTTGGGATTTTTAGAATCCCCGCAAGTTCGTTGGCTGAAAAAGAGATATGAACATTTTTAACTGATGTACTAATGGTCTGAAGACCATCAGCAGAGGATGATACAGATAGGTTGGCATAAAATAGATAAACCAGAAATGGGTAATAAGGAACTTTTCGTTCCTCATCTAACAACCTAGCCAACCCAACACTGTTAAGAATGGAGGAAGTGTCAAACAAAACTAATTGATTGAATTTAATATATCTGGTTGGGTTACAAAGAAGTTTGAGCAGAATTTAAAAACCCTGGAGATGAAGAAATTGAGCACAATAAGTAAAACTTCCTAAACCAAAACCCTAGACTGAGAGTGTAAACATAAGAGCATTGAAATCAAGAGATAAGGGAAGAGTTTACCCACAAAATCTGACAGAGATCGATGGAGGATGAGCGCCGCAGTCGATTGATTCAGTCGACCGAGAGAATCGACGGATTTCGGGGAGAAATTTCGAAATGGGGAAGAAATGAGAAGTCAGGTGTTTTGAGAGATGAAAGAAGGGCTGGGATTGACTCAATAATAGATCAACGGTGGTGACGATTTCGGGTCCAAGACAGTTATCCAATAAAAAACCGAAACCCGATAAAATCAAAAAATCGCTGCTAAAAAATCTCTGTCGGTCGACCGACGCGGTCGACCGAAACAACTTACAGAGACTTCGTCGGTCGACCGGGTCGGTCAACCGCGAAACAGGCAATGTAAGAACTTAATTTTGAGAGATTTTCAATTTAAACCATTAGGAAATTTGTTCTATAATATACCAAATGTTTTATAAAAAATATATAAATGTTTTTAGCTATAAGATCATGCAAATAATTCTTTTTAGCAAAAAAAATACAATTTGTCATTAATCAACTTAAAAAACCAATTATTCAAAATAAGAACAAAACAAAACATCAAAAACAAAAGAAATAATATAAAAATCATTTTGGTACCACTAGAACTAGGGACATGACCCCTATCATTTAAATCCAAGGCCCTAGGGTTATGAACCCGTTTGGGCGTATTTTGTGCACCGATACGATCAAATCAAAAATTGTAAACGTGACCCATACGATTGCAATTTGTGCAATGTAGAGGTTTGAATGGTTTACGTTGACCAAGGCCCTAGGGTTATGAACCCGTTTGGGCGTATTTTGTGCACCGATACGATCAAATCAAAAATTGTAAACGTGACCCATACGATTGCAATTTGTGCAATGTAGAGGTTTGAATGGTTTACGTTGACCTAAATGGAATTCACGTGATTCATTTGCAAAAATAGATTTTTCTTTGTAATTATTTTGCAAACGAGAATTTCTTTTCAAATCGAAACAAAACATGGTCAAATGACCAAAACGACCACAATAATCACATTTATACACATGAGCATGTTTATGATTTACACTATGTGTGTGTACATGCTTATGTGATGAAGAAGCTTGATGGGATGCACAATTATTAATAGGCTTATCAATTTTTGGTGCATTATGACAAAATTGAGCAAAATGGCCTTTAAGACCGCAAATAGAGCATTTGTGAATTTTGTTTTATTATTAGCAATACAAGTGTTTAGTGTTGAATCTAAGGTAGATATTCGTTTTCTCATTTGATTCAACTCATCATTGTGCATACAAGCATTGCTACTAGAAGTAGAATAAACAAGATTACTCATCATAGATTTCAACTTATCTACTTCTAACATAGCATCACGTTTTTCATGAAGCAAACTAGCATTTTTAATTTTTAAATTTTCATTGCATTCTTTAAGAATTATATTTTCATTTGCAATAAAATTAAACTTAGTAGCTAGTGTTTCATGAGTGGATTTCATATTAACATACTTACTCTTTACATCAATATAGCAATTGTGTAATTTTTCAAACTCAAGAGCAAGTTCATCAAAAGTAATAATATCATCGTTATCGCATACCTCACTAGGGTTATCACCTAGTGGTATTGTACATGGAGATGAGGCTTCCTTAGAACTCAAAGCGGGAATTTCCAACGCTTGTTGAATTTTCATTGCATTCTTTAAGAATTATATTTTCATTTGCAATAAAATTAAACTTAGTAGCTAGTGTTTCATGAATGGATTTCATATTAACATACTTACTCTTTATATTAATATAGCAATTGTGTAATTTTTCAAACTCAAGAGCAAGTTCATCAAAAGTAATAATATCATCGTTATCGCATACCTCACTAGGGTTATCACCTAGTGGTATTGTACATGGGGATGAGGCTTCCTTAGAACTTAAAGCGGGATTTTCCAACTCTTGTTGAATAGCCTCCAATTTCCCTTCATGTGCTTCAATAAGTTTCCATAAAGCGTAAGCACTATCAAAATTAGCAAATTTGTTAGAAAACGATGAGTGAAAAGCGTTAATCAAATGTTCTAACAAAAGCTTATTCATGTTAAACAATCTTTTATCATTTTCACACTATTTGGATTTTTCCAAAATGGGAACAACATAGGCATCCTCAATAATTTCCCATAAATCAAATTGTTTAGATTGAACGAAAAGTTTGAATCTAACTCGCCATTGAGCATAGGGAAAAATATCCAAATGAGGAGCAATATTATTAGCATATCCTAAGCAAGATGAATCATACATATCCATAAAGATGAAATGCAAGAACTACAATGTAATTAAAATCAGATTAGCACAAATACAATAACTTGGATCTTTAACTCTAGGCGGTTAGTCCTTAAATCAAAGAGCACCAAGCTCTGATGCCAATTGTTAGACCCTAGAGGGGGGTGATTAGGGTCTTATGCTAATCTAATCCCAATTAAATGCTAATTAAAATTATGTTGATCAATTTGATCTTGCAAGAAGAAATATGATATGGATATGAACAATAATGATGAATAAAATATACGCTAAGCAAAACACAAACACACGATATGTTTACGAGGTTTGGTCACCACGACCTACGTCCCCGCTCCTCACCTCGAGGAGATATCCACTATCATAATCCGGTTTGGAAGCCGAAACTTCTACACACTCGGTTTACAAGATCACCAAAAACTCTCACACTACACAAACACTATGCAATCACACTTTACACACTAAGTGTATGAACCTACCCCGTGTCCTCCTCCTCAAGTGCTCGATTACAACCTCTCCCTAGGTCCGTCAATCGATACCACTCCTATTGGATTCGACCCCGTATCTCGCCTCACACTTCTCTCGGTGTACAAGTGTATTACAAGTGATTCTCACAAAATAAAAGTTAAATACAATGATTTGTTCTCAAATAACAAATGAGAACACAATGAAGCTCACACTCACAAAATCACACTCCACAACCCACACTATATGGTATGAAAATATTAAGCTCAATAAGTGTGTGTGATAATAGTGAATGAAACTCAATAAATATAGCTAAATGAAATGAAAATAAGATAATAAGCTATATAAGAGTTTAGAAGACTTCTCAAACAAGAAGAACAGTAGAGATGATTTCAGTAGGATTTGAATGCCACTTCTTATTGTAGAAAAACTTCTCTTGAAAACTGATTGATGAAATCAACTATTAAACAGCTCTTAAACACAATTAATATTTTGTTAAACACCAAACTTGGATTTCTTGGTATATTTGGAAGAAGAGCAGTAATGGGGTATTTATAGCACCCCAATACAACAGCAAAAACATAAGTAAAAGACCAAAAAACCAGTTTGAAAACAGCTGGAAAAACTAGCCGTTTGAACAGTTCTGACAGTTCGGCGGTCGACCGGTCCGGTCTACCGCGAAGCTCAAAGACTCAGAGAAAGAAGAAATCAAAGCTGGCGGTCGACCGAAAAACTCTCTGGATGTTTTCACGGTCGACCGGTGCGGTCGACCGCGAGCACAAAACAACTAAGCCAAGAAAAATTCAACTGGCGGTCGACCGAGGTCGACCGCACCGGTCGACCGAAAACTGATATGAGGCATATTGACAGGTTTTAGGGCTGTTTTGAAAATTCATTAAAAATATCAAATCAAATCCAAAAATAGTGAAACTTTGGGAAAAGTTTCTAAATGATGAAATAAACATGTTTGAAAAGGAATTTTTCGAAAATCAATTTTTGTTTGTGAAAACTCCCTGTTTTTGAAAAGTGTTCAAAAAACCTATTTTTCGTGAACATGAAAATTGACATGAAGCTTGTAAATATGTATATATATATTGTGTATGTATTATATGTATATAATAAAGTATGAAAGAGCTGTAAACATGAGATAAAATTTATTGTAACAAAGATTGATGAAAAATCATTTATATGATAGAAAAACATCAAAAATCGTGTGAAGTGTACATATATTGAGCTTAGATATAATCATACAATATATGTAAGTAAACGAAACATATACCTAGGTAAATCCCCATATATGAACTTGAATCTTTAACGCTTGATTGACATGTGTTGAAATACCTGAAAAGAGAAACATAAACACAAAACTAGAGAATATATTAGCGATAAATTGTTTGACAAATCATCATCAAAACTATAGGGTCAACAATCTCCCCCTTTTTGATGATGGCAAACAATTTATACATAAATATGAATTATAAACTGATAACCCACATATAAGCCAAACAAAAAAATCATACATGAATGATCTCATAAACCATATATGAAAATGAATTAAATTGTGGATTTTTCTCCCCCTTTGACAACATCAAAAAGGGAAAAAGAAAAAATAGGAGCAACGCTCCCCCTACATATAAGCACAGATAATAAAAATGTATACCAAAAGCTTCCCCTGTCAAATTGAATAAATGACATCTATTGAGCATATATAGGAGCTAAACAACAATTATCCATCAAAAATAATCATAAACAGTATATAAATCAAGGAACTCATCATTAGCAATTTATTTTCCACAAACAAAACATGAACATTGTTTCAACCATGCATTGATCATAGAAAAGATAAGCTAACATAATAAATCACAAATCATCACTTAAGCATTTAGAAACAACATAGTTTTGCATAAACATAGTTTGTTCCACAAGACATCAAACCATACATAAAAAGTCACATAGTTCCACACTAATATAGAGTTATTACACTCAAACAAAAACATAGATATCAAGTTTTACAACTCAAAATGGAACATCACCAAAAGCATGGAAATCAAAAAAAAAAAAAAGAACTCCAATAAGCTACAAGATCAATCATCACCATCACCATCATCATCACCATCACCATCACCATCACCATCAGAAGTGCCTGAGCCATCAGCAGGGTCCTCCTCAGAATCAGACTCAGAACTAGAAGAGGGATCGGGAATCCCGAGAGACTGACGCTGATATGAAAGAATGGTCCTAACATCCCTTTGGATAGTTGAGACTTGCTTCTGAACGTTTGAGAACTGAGTCTCAAGACGATCCAGACGGTCACAAATATCAGAAGCAGATGAAGAAGAAGCTCTAGACCGGGAACGAGAGGATGATGACTGAATGGGATCAGAATAGGAAATCTGCATTCTGGAAAGAGAAACCTTATCAAAGAAATCCTTCTTAGATTCAATATTGGGTTCATTGGTGAGATCAACACCGAAATATTGAAGGATGAGGGTGATAAAGGAGCTAAATGGTAGAAATTTGAAATGCTTCGATGCCATGTTTTTGATAAAAACATTTGCCCAATCTACTTTTATTTTGACAAATATGGCATATACCGCATTGATCTTGTCAGAAGTAAAATGATCGAAACTACCGGTTTTAGGAATCAAATTATGAGCAATAATTCTAGCAATGAGTTTGGCATTTGGATTGAGAGAATTGTTGTTCATAGGATAAGAGCAACCAGGTTTAAACATGAGTTGGTTTACAGCTGGATCACCAAGCTCAACAAACATGAGGTCAACATCACCTGTTAGGATTTTTAAAATCCCCACAAGTTCGTTGGCTGAAAAAGAGATATGAATATTTTTAACTGATGTACTAATGGTCTGAAGACCATCAGCAGAGGATGATACAGACAGGTTGGCATAGAATAGATAAACCAAGAAAGGATAATAAGAAACTTTTCGTTCCTCATCTAACAACCTAGCCAACCCAACACTGTTAAGAATGGAGGAAGTGTCAAACAAAACTAATTGATTGAATTTAATATATCTGGTTGGAAGGATTTTTAGTTTGCACAACTCCCTATATTTCTTAACAAGTGATTTATATAACAGAAAATCCTCATAATGAGAAGCTTTTATAGAGGATGAACTAGACTCAGGTTTTGATCTCTTTTTGGGAGGCATGATGACAGATATAAACAACTAGGGTTACAAAGAAGTTTGAGCAGAATTTAAAAACCCTGGAGATGAAGAAATTGAGCACAATAAGTAAAACTTCCTAAACCAAAACCCTAGACTGAGAGTGTAAACATAAGAGCATTGAAATCAAGAGATAAGGGAAGAGTTTACCCACAAAATCTGACAGAGATCGATGGAGGATGAGCACCGCAGTCGATTGATTCAGTCGACCGAGAGAATCGACGGATTTGGGGGAGAAATTTCGAAATGGGGAAGAAATGAGAAGTCAGGTGTTTTGAGAGATGAAAGAAGGGCTGGGATTGACTCAATGATAGATCAACGGTGGTGACGAGTTCGGGTCCAAGACAGTTATCCAATAAAAAACCGAAACCCGATAAAATCAAAAAATCGCTGCTAAAAAATCTCTATCGGTCGACCGACACGGTCGACCAAAACAACTTACAGAGACTTCGTCGGTCGACCGGGTCGGTCAACCGCGAGAAAATAAAGTGAACAGGCAATGTAAGAACTTAATTTTGAGAGATTTTCAATTTAAACCATTAGGAAATTTGTTCTATAATATACCAAATGTTTTATAAAAAATATATAAATGTTTTTAGCTATAAGATCATGCAAATAATTCTTTTTAGCAAAAAAATACAATTTGTCATTAATCAACTCAAAAAAACCAATTATTCAAAATAAGAACAAAACAAAACATCAAAAACAAAAGAAATAATATAAAAATAATTTTGGTACCCAAATCTTTTTGGTACCCAAATCTTTTTGGTACCACTAGAACTAGGGATATGATCCCTATCATTTAAATCCAAGGCCCTAGGGTTATGAACCCGTTTGGGCGTATTTTGTGCACCGATACGATCAAAGCAAAAATTGTAAACGTGACCCATACGATTGCAATTTGTGCAATGTAGAGGCTTAAATGGTTTACGTTGACCGAAATAGAATGCACGTGGTTCATTTGCAAAAATAGATTTTCCTTTGTAATTATTTTGCAAACGAGAATTTCTTTTCAAATCGAAACAAAACATGGCCAAATGACCAAAACGACCACAATAATCACATTTATACACATGAGCATGTTTATGATTTATACTATGTGTGTGTACATGTGTATGTGATGAAGAAGCTTGATGAGATGCACAATCATGAATAGGTTTGTCAATTTTTGGTGCATTATGACAAAATTGAGCTAAATGGCCTTTAAGACCGCAAATAGAACATTTATAAATTTTGTCATACATATGTGCATAGTGAATAGGTTTCTTAGAAGAATTAACATTAAACTTTGCACATAAGTCCATAAGCTTTTTATTATTAGCAATACAAGTGTTTAGTGTTGAATCTAAGGTAGATATTCGTTTTCTCATTTGATTCAACTCATCATTGTGCATACAAGCATTGCTACTAGAAGTAGGATAAACAAGATTACTCATCATAGATTTTAACTTATCTACTTCTAACATAGCATCACGTTTTTCATGAAGCAAACTAGCATTTTCAATTTTCAAATTTTCATTGCATTCTTTAAGAATTATATTTTCATTTGCAATAAAATTAAACTTAGTAGCTAGTGTTTCATGAATAGATTTTATATTAACATACTTACTTTTTACATCAATATAGCTATTGTGTAATTTTTCAAACTCAAGAGCAAGTTCATCAAAAGTAATAATATCATCGTTATCGCAAGTTTAGAAATTCTTCTCTAAAAAACAAGATGGAGAGATGGATTAAAATGAAGCTCAAACAATATAGATGATCTCCTCTACTTGTAAGAAACTTCTTCACAAACAAACTCTTTTAAAACAAACTAAACAAAATTTAAAACTCTTGTTAAACTTGTTTAAAACATTTCTTGGATTATGTAGAACTGAGGATATGTGAGGGTATTTATAGGAACCCTAAAGTCAAGAGAAAACAAGACAAAAAGACCAAAAAACCGAAAACAGTACAGTCTGAAAATATAGCCGTTACAGAGTTATGAGTCGACTCAGTACTAATCACGAGTCAACTCATAAGTAGCCATTATTAGACTCTAGAGGAGGGGGGGTGATTAGGGTCTTATGCTAATCTAATCCCAATTAAATGCTAATTAAAATTATGTTGATCAATTTGATCTTGCAAGAAGAAATATGATATGGATATGAACAATAATGATGAATAAAGTATACGCTAAGCAAAACACAAGCACACGATATGTTTACGAGGTTCGGTCACCACGACCTACGTCCCCGCTCCTCACTTCGAGTAGATATCCACTATCACAATCCGGTTTGGAAGTTGGAACTTCTACACACTCGGTTTATAAGATCACCGAAAACTCTCACACTACACAAACACTATGCAATCACACTTTACACACTAAGTGTAGTAACCTACCCCGAGTCCTCCTCCTCAAGTGCTCGATTACAACCTCTCCCTAGGTTCGTCAATCGACGCCACTCCTATTGGATTCGACCCCGTGTCTCGCCTCACACTTCTCTCGGTGTACAAGTGTATTACAAGTGATTCTCATAAAATAAAAGTTAAATACAATGATTTGTTCTCAAATAACAAATGAGAACACAATGAAGCTCACACTCACTAAATCACACTCCACAACCCACACTATATGGTATGAAAATATTAAGCTCAATAAGTGTGTGTGATAACAGTGAATGAAACTCAATAAATATAGCTAAATGAAATGAAAATGAGATAATAAGCTATATAAGAGTTTAGAAGACTTCTCAAACAAGAAGAACAGTAGAGATGATTCCAATAGGATTTGAATGCCACTTCTTGTTGTAGAAAAACTTTTCTTGAAAACTGATTGATGAAATCAACTATTAAACAGCTCTTAAACATAATTAATATTTTGTTAAACACCAAACTTGGATTTCTTGGTATATTTGGAAGAAGAGCAGCAATGGGGTATTTATAGCACCCCAATACAACAGCAAAAACATAAGTAAAAGACCAAAAAACCAGTTTCAAAAAAGCTGTAAAAAACTAGCCGTTGTAAAGTTCTGACAGTTTGGCGGTCGACCGGTCCGGTCGACCGCGAAGCTCAAAAGCACAGAGAATGAGAAAGCAAGGCTGGCGGTCGGACCGCGACGGTCGACCGCGAAAGTCTCTGGATGTTTTCACGGTCGACCGTCACGGTCGACCGCGAGCACAAAAAAGGCAAGCTCAGAAAAATTGCAACTGGCGGTCGACCGCGGCGGTCGACCGGAATCTGATATATTTCATATGACAGGTTTTTGGGCTATTTTGAAAATTCATTAAAAATATCAAATCAAATCCAAAAATAGTGAAACTTTGGGGAAAGTTTCTAAATGATGAAATAAACATGTTTGAAAAGGAATTTTTGGAAAATCAATTTTTGTTTGTGAAAACTCCCTGTTTTTGAAAAGTGTTCAAGAAACCTGTTTTTCGTGAACATGAAAATTGACATGAAGCTTGTAAATATGTATATATATATTGTGTATGTATTATATGTATATAATGAAGTATGAAAGAGCTGTAAACATGAGATAAAAGTTATTGTAACAACGATTGATGAAAAATTATTTATATGATAGAAAAACGTCAAAAATCGTGTTAAGTGTACATATATTGAGCTTAGATATAATCATACAATATATGTAAGTAAATGTAAAACCCCGAAAATTTGAATACTTTATGATAAATAATAATAAATATGTTATACATTTATAAATAATATATTATGATGTTTGAGTATGCTAGGAACTGATTTGAGATCAATTCAATGTATATATGTATATATGTGAGTACAAATACACAAATCATGCACAAAGGCCAATAGTGAGAATCTGGGAATTTTGACCAGTTGAGAGTTTTTATGTTTTTATCACTGATTCATTAAGAATCTGGAAAAGTGTATAAAACCAAAGTTGTAGGTCTCTTCAAGATCTTTCCAACAAATCTTAGATCACCATATTCTGAGGTCGTATGAGAAAGGTATAGCCAAAATACCGAAGAGAATGTTCCTAATCAGACTGAATTTCCTGTTCGGGTTTCGGGTTTCGGGTTTGCTGCTGTATATATACATGTTATATCACGAAAATCACCTCTTTTCTTCTGTTTTACAAACCCTAGAAGCCCCCCTCTTCTCTCCCAAACCCTAGATCCGTTCTTGGAGGATTTTGGAGGAGTCGACGCGAGATCCATCGGTGTTCAGCGAAGGAGGATCATTCTCACTTGTTTTTGGGAGTTCATCTACACCCCTCAGGCGAGTAACTTCTCGCCCAACTCCACCCCCTTTTGTTTTCATGCAAATTTTGAGTTTTTATTGAATTTATTGGGCCAAAAATCGTATTTTCTTGTAGAGATAGTAGATCTATATGGTACATGTTATGAGAATCATGTTTTCAACTTTAAAAGCTCACCAAAGGACTTTTATCAATAAGATCTAGAGCTGACAGAAACTCAGATATGGGTTTCTGTCCGCTTGGCGGTCGACCGGAGCGGTCGACCGCTGAGCTCGTTTTAGGGCTTCGGTCGACCGCCAAGTTTATTCGGTCGACCGCGACGTTTGTTCGGTCGACCGTGACATTTATCCGGTCGACCGCGACGTCTGGTCGGTCGACCGAGATGCCTAGCGGTCGACCGCCAGGCTCGTGCCAGAGTTCGGTCGACCGGATCGGTCGACCGCAGTACTCTCTGTTGTATTTTCCCTATTTTGTACATTTTTGAATATTTGTTCAGGTTCGAGTGATTTCTTGGACTATCTGACATTGGTATTTGGTCTTACTATGTACCCAGGCATGATAGAAGACATGAGGGTACCAATTATGGATATATACACTGTTTTGACTGTGAATTGATATAGGCAGATTTCACTATGTATCCCAGTGATATGTTCACCATTTCACAGTCCTCGCGTTGGACTAAAATCCACAGTCCTCGTGTTGGACAAGCATTACCTTTTAGTCCTCGTGTTGGACACCCTTCCCACTTAGTCCTCGTGTTGGACATGCATTGCTATTTAATCCTCGTGTTGGATATACATTACCATCCGGTCCAAGCGTTGGACAACGGTCATATCCGGTCCAAGCGTTGGACAACGGTCACATCCGGTCCATGCGTTGGACAACGGTCACATCCGGTCCAAGCGTTGGACAACGGTCACATCCAGTCTAAGCGTTGGACAACGGTCACATCCGGTCCATGCGTTGGACAATGGTTATTTTCAGTTCATGAGTTGGACGTTTACTTCATGCAGTCTATGGGTTGGACGTTTAATTTATATAGTCTATGTTTTGGACACTTAATCGTTTTCTGACATGTCACTCATGTGAGTTTGACATGACACTTATGTAGATTTTGACATGATATTCATGTAAGTAATAACATGATACTCATGTGGGCTATGTCACAACACTGTTTTCATGCTCTGGTGTTCGTCGTATTTCTTTTATTATTATTACTGCACTAGAACCTTGGGTTTGGTATTTAGGAGTTTACAAATTGAGATGTAAGGTATATACATGAGGGTTTCCTTGTTTGGATTATTTCGCTTTGAGATGTAAGGTATATACATGAGGGTTTCCTTGTTTGGATTATTTCGCTCGACATACCTATGCTCGTGTTGTAAATTTCGAAATACTAAAACCCCCTTTAGTAAGATCAATGCTTTTTTTTTTTGATCTCTTATATATTAACTGTATTTTTCTTATACAACGAGCCCTATTCCCTTGGGGTTGGTTGTGATGTTACTCGCTAGCGCTTTGACGCTCGTTGTCCCTCCCCCTTTCAGGTAACGAGCCGGGAGCCCGGAGAGTCGTAGACTGATGGCGATGCATTTTAGCTTCAGCCGTCTCTTTAGTTATATTTTCTTTTGGAGTTCCACAGTAGATTTTTATTTAGACATTTGAGAGTCTTGTTCTAGAAGTTGTAAAGGCTGTGTGCCTTATTTCCTTTTTGTCAGATATTTGTATTTGAGACTTGTTGAGCATTCCAGTTTATCTACTTAGATCTTGGCTATGTATTTTTGTATGTGGTATGATGAGATATTTATATGATTGTTATCATTCTATTAGTATATCATGTATTATCTTTTACCTGTTTTGTACCTACACCAGTTGTTGACTCTACTAGATAGATGTTAATTGTGATGGTGAAACATGTTATTGCACGGTGTGGTGCATGGCAGGTTTGACATTCTTGGTTTCACCTTGGACTGCAGCCTTGTGTGAACCTAGGGGCGTCACAGTTGGTATCAGAGCTCTAGTTCCAGTATCCTTAGGATCATCCTGTGTCTAGTCGTGGAGCTAGGATAGAGTTTCCTAGGATTCATGTATAGAGTCCGTAAGGATTTCCTAGTATGAGTGAGGGCGATATATGCGTATATCTCAAAATTTGAGAATTTTTTTTATGACAACTATTTTTGTATAAGTTTAAAGTATTTGGGCAAATACTATATGTTGTGAAAATTGTATTGTGATACGCTATTTATAGAGGTCCATTTTGACTCCTAAACCCCTATTTTCTTTTGAGCAGAGATGTCAGAATATGATATAACACGTACTCAGAGATCTGGACAGGCTGAACCACAGCAAAATCCACCTGAGCCGTAGCAGGCTCCCCAGTACCTGGTAGATCTTATGGCTCCCCTAGTCGCTAGGATAGCAGCAATCGAGGAGCTTGTGGCGAATCACATTACACCACCACCACCAGTAGCTGAAACCACCATTTCTCAAGAAAATGGGACAGCTAAGTTCTAGAAGGACGAGGAAGGGAGTGCTAAGAGAGGGCAAGCCGGAGACAAGGGCAAGAACAAGAGACCCTTGATTGGATCCCAACAGCATCAGCAGAGCCCTCATAAGAAGGGATCTCAACAGGATCAGAGAGCAAGTCAGCAGCACAAGTTCCGGGGATCTTGTTTTAACTGTCGCAAGGTCGGACACAAGGCATTAGAGTGCCGCAGTGCACCAACAAGAGCTCAGAAGGGAAATGGTCCAACTCAGCAGCAACGGAAGACTGAAGGGCAGGTTCTAGCAGTTCAGGAGGTTTCCCAGGGGCAGATTGTCCCATATTCTCCAGCACCAGTGACAGAGCAGTCTTTAGCCACCGGCAGAGTATATGCAGTAGTCCCGCATGATCATGGAGCTAATGGAGCAGTTTTGGAGGGTACGTTCTTTGTGAATCCCTTTTCCACCCGTATTCTTTTAGATTCGGAATCGTCGCATTCCTTCATATCGCATGCATTTATGGCTAGACTCCAGCTTGTAGCTTAGCCTCTAGACACCCCTTTTATCTGTTTCCACCCCTTTAGGAGAGGTATCGCTTCTGGAGAGCGTTTGTAGGAGGTGTACCGTCGGTTTAGACGAGTCGGAGTTCATAGTCGATTTGATAGTGTTTCATATGTCAGAGTTCGATGTCATCCTTGGTATAGATTGGTTATCTTCTTACCATGTTAGTATAGACTGCTTTGCGAAGACAGTCAAGTTGCGAGCGTCCGACGGGTCCAAGATGATTGTAACCGCCTCTCAGGGCAACCGATTTGCGGAGTCATTTCTTGCGTACATCGAGGAGGTGATGCGACGGGATCAGGGTGCTGAGTTATTGGATACTAGAGTTGTCTCAGAGTATCAGGATGTCTTTCAGGACATACCTGGATTACCTCCGGTGAGAGAGGTAGAGTTTTGTATTGAGTTGCAGCCAGGCACAGCCCCGACATCCCGCGCACCCTATCGCATGGCACCAGCTGAGATGAGGGAGCTTCAGACCCAGTTGGACGAGTTATTAGCTCAGGCACCAGCTTTATTCGCCGGAGTCATTCTCCGTGGGGCGCGCCGGTCCTCTTCGTGAAGAAGAAGGACGGTAGTATGAGATTATGCATAGATTATAGAGAGTTAAACAAGGTCACTATCCGGAATAGGTACCCACTACCTAGGATTGATGACTTGTTTGACCAGTTGTAGGGTGCGCAGTATTTCTCGAAGATTGATATTCGTTCGGGCTATCATTAGTTGCGGGTTAGGGAGATTGATATTCCCAAGACCGCCTTTCTTACTCGATATAGTTCTCTCGAGTTCTTGGTCATGCCATTCGGATTGACCAATGCACCCGCGGTATTCATGGACTTGATGAACCGGGTTTTCCGTCCCTTCTTGGATCAGTTTGTGATCATCTTCATCGAAGATATACTCATTTACTCGAGGTCGGAGGCGGATCACGAGGAGCATCTGCGGATAGCATTGAGGACTCTTCAGGAGCATCAGTTGTATGCCAAGTTACAGTTCATTTGGAGCATGGAGTGCCAGAAGGCCTTTGATATTTTGAAGACTAAGTTGACTATAGCGCCGGTTTTGACTATTCCGAGCAGCGACAGGACATTCGTCGTATATACAGATGTATCGTTGGCAGGCTTGGGAGGCGTATTGATGCAGAATCAGAGGGTAGTAGCTTATATCTCACGGCAGTTGAGGGTGCATGAGCAGAACTATCCCACTCATGATTTGGAGTTGGCAGCAGTGGTATTTGCACTGAAGTCTTGGAGGCACTACCTATATGGGGTGCAGTTTGAGTTATTCACAGACCACCAGAATCTGAAGTATCTCTTTTCCTAGAAGGAACTCAACCAAAGACAGAGGAGATGGATTGAGTTTATTAAGGACTACGAGTTCGTGATCCAGTATCATCCGGGGAAGGCGAACGTCGTAGCAGATACATTAAGAAGGAAGCGTAGACATCAGATTTTAGCTTTGAGATGTTCATTACATCGGGATCTTATCACTCTTAGCCAGTTTGATTTTAGACCCGAGATTGGAGGAACCAGTGTATTTTTGGGAGCTGTGACAGTGCAGCCATCTTGGAGTGACAGAGTTGTCAGAACTCAGTTGGAAAACTATTGAATTCAAATCCAGAAGGAGGAAATTTCCAAAGCGCCTAAGACTGATTGGGCCGTTGGAGCAGATGGAAGTCTACGGATGAAGGATAGACTGGTTATGCCAACCAGTGCAGAGCTTAAGAGGGAGTTGCTAAATGAAGCACATCGTACTCAGTTCATAGTACATCCAGTGACCCCTAAGATGTACAAGGACCTAAAGAGACACCTTTGGATGGAGTGTTATGCGTAGGAAGATTTCAAAGTATGTAGCTAAGTATCTTACCTGTCAATGAGTAAAGGCGGAACACCAGAGACAAGTTGGATCACGTCAGCTTTTAACCATTCCGGAGTAGAAGTGGGCGGACATTTCTATGGACCTTATTGTAGAGTTGTCGAAATCGAAGAAAGAGAATGATTCGATTTGGGTGGTAATGGATGGACTGATGAAGTCAATACATTTTTATCCCAGCAAGGACTAACTATACAGCTGAGATGTATGCGAGGATACCTATTCAAGAGACTATTCGACTTCATGGAATTCCAGATGCGATAGCATCAGATTGAGATTTCAGTGTTCATTCCACATTTTTGGAAGGGTTTCCAGGATTCTTTTGGGCAACAGATTTATCGTACTGTAGTGCATTTCATCCATAGATGGATGGTCAGACGGAGAGAGTAAATTAGATGTTGGAAAACAGATGTCGGGCTTGTGTCATTGACTTTCAAGGTAGCAATTCGGAAGACGGAAAAAGGTTACGACGAGATACATTGGACCGTATCAGATTTTGGAGAGCATTGGAACTGTGTCATACAGACTAGATCTTCTAGAATCGATGTCTAGTATACACAATGTATTTCATGTTTCTATGCTTAAGAAACAATTACGTGATGAAGAACAGTAGTGAGTGTTGAACGCATTAGAAATTTAGCTTCAGGATGGTTTGACTACGATTGAAATCCCAGTTTGTATACTTGCTAGAGAAGACGAGAAATTTAGAAACAAGATATTTTTTTCCCTTGGAGAAAACTCAGTGGAACCAGAAAGGAGTTGAGATGATCTTCAGGGTCGCGAAGATGTTATGCCGCGACTTCTTGAACCTATTGAGGAAGTGCATTGATTTATGTGTACGATTATTTGTGTGGTTATATTTTGATTTAACGCTAGAATGAGGATATTTTCACTTAATTCTTAATCTTTCGGAACACATGGTATATATATGGGGGGTTCCTTGTTTGGATTTTTCGCCCGACGTACTAGTTCCATTCGATTAAGGGTTGAGTGGGAATATAGTTATCCTGGACTGTTAAATATAAATATCCATATATGCTTATCAAGAGTAAAATTCTAAATGTTTCTGGTTGCGGGTTGAATTAGACCCACTATGTGTTTTTCTAGTATTATTAATTGCTTAAGTATGATTTCTGAATTTCGAGGACGAAATTCTTTTAAGGGGGGAAGAATGTAAAACCCCGAAAATTTGAATACTTTATGATAAATAATAATAAATATGTTATACATTTATAAATAATATATTATGATGTTTGAGTATGCTAGGAACTGATTTGAGATCAATTCAATGTATATATGTATATATGTGAGTACAAATACACAAATCATGCACAAAGGCCAAGAGTGAGAATCTGGGAATTTTGACCAGTTGAGAGTTTTTATGTTTCTCTCACTGATTCATTAAGAATCTGGAAAAGTGTATAAAACCAAAGTTGTAGGTCTCTTCAAGAGCTTTCCAACAAATCTTATATCACCTTATTCCGAGGTCGTATAAGAAAGTTATAGCCAAAATACCGAAGAGAATGTTCCTAGTCAGACTGAATTTCCAGTTCGGGTTTCGGGTTTCGGGTTTCGGGTTTGCTGCTGTATATATACATGTTATATCACGAAAATCACCTCTTTTCTTCTGTTTTACAAACCCTAGCATCCCCCCATCTTCTCTCCCAAACCCTAGATCCATTCTTGGAGGATTTTGGAGGAGTCGACGCGAGATCCATCGGTGTTCAGCGAAGGAGGATCATTCTCACTTGTTTTTGGGAGTTCATCTACACCCAAGGCGAGTAATTTCTCGCCCAACCCCCATCCTTTTTGTTTTCATGTCAAGAACTGAGTTTTTATTGGTTTTTATGGAGCCAAATTCGTATTTTAAAATAGCTAATAGAGTATTGTGGCATAGAATATGGATTTGGGATTTTATCTGTTTTAAAAACTCACCAACGTTTTCTGTTAACAGATCTAGATCTGAAAGTACCTAGGAAAGGAGTAAAAACCCTGTTTTTATTATTAACGATGAGTAAATCATGTTTATACATTTATGGAATCTTGGTGGCAAAGTTTTAAAGGTTTATATTTTTGTGATTTTACAGATTCATGACAACTCTACAAGTTAGATTTTGTTTAACAAAGAATTTTTGTCTCGGGTTTCTAGCTGACAGAAACTCAGATATGGATTTTTGTCCGCTTGGCGGTCGACCGGAGCGGTCGACCGCTGAGCTCGTTTTAGGGCTTCGGTCGACCTCCAAGTTTATTCGGTCGACTGCGACGTTTGTTCGGTCGACCGCGACATTTATCCGGTCATCCGTATCGTCTGGTCGGTCGACCGAGATGCCTAGCGGTCGACCGCCAGGCTCGTGCCAGAGTTCGGTCGACCGGAGCGAAGCCGCAGCGGTCGACCGCCAGCCGCGTATCAGAGAGCGGTCGACCGGTGCGGTCGACCGCCGCTCTGTCTGTTGTATAACCCCTGTTTTGTGTATTCTGGGGTATTTTACTCATGTGCGAGAGTTCGTCTGGATTATCTGACATTGGTTTTAGTCTTATTATGTATCCATGCATGATAGATGACCTGAGGGTATAAATTGGGGACTTACACACTGATTTGAGTGTGGATTGATATAAGTAGGTTTTTCTGTATATCTCAGTCCTCGTGTTGGACAAGCATTACCTTTTAGTCCTCGTGTTGGACACCCTTCCCACTTAGTCCTCGTGTTGGACATGCATTGCTATTTAATCCTCGTGTTGGATATACATTACCATCCGGTCCATGCGTTGGACAACGGTCACATCCGGTCCATGCGTTGGACAACGGTTATTTTCAGTTCATGAGTTGGACGTTTACTTCATGCAGTCTATGGGTTGGACGTTTAATTTATATAGTCTATGTTTTGGACACTTAATCGTTTTCTGACATGTCACTCATGTGAGTTTGACATGACACTTATGTAGATTTTGACATGATATTCATGTAAGTAATAACATGATACTCATGTGGGCTATGTCACAACACTGTTTTCATGCTCTGGTGTTCGTCGTATTTCTTTTATTATTATTACTGCACTAGAACCTTGGGTTTGGTATTTAGGAGTTTACAATTTGAGATGTAAGGTATATACATGAGGGTTTCCTTGTTTGGATTATTTCGCTCGACGTACCTATGCTCGTGTTGTAAATTTCTAAATACTAAAACCCCCTTTAGTAAGATCAATGATTTTTTTTTTTTGATCTCTTATATATTAACTGTATTTTTCTTATACAACGAGCCTTGTTCCCTTGGGGTTGGTTGTGATGTTACTCGCTAGCGCTTTGATGCTCGTTGTCCCTCCCCCTTTCAGGTAACGAGCCAGGAGCCCGAAGAATCGTAGACTGATGGCGATGCATTTTAGCTTCAGCCGTCTCCTTAGTTATATTTTCTTTTGGAGTTCCACAGTAGATTTTTATTTAGACATTTGAGAGTCTTGTTCTAGAAGTTGTAAAGGTTGTGTGCCTTATTTCCTTTTTGTCAGATATTTGTATTTGAGACTTGTTGAGCATTCCAGTTTATCTACTCAGATCTTGGCTATGTATTTCTGTAGTATTTCTTGTATTATCTTTTACCTGTTTTGTACCTACACCAGTTGTTGACTCTACTAGATATATGTTAATTATGATGGTGAAACATGTTATTGCACGGTGTGGTGCATGGCAGGTTTGACATTCTTGGTTTCACCTTGGACTGCAGCCTTGTGTGAACCTAGGGGCGTCACAGTAAACCAAACATATACCTAGGTAAATCCCCATATATGAACTTGAATCTTTAACTCTTGATTGACGTGTGTTGAAATACCTGAAAAGAGAAACATAAACACAAAACTAGAGAATATATTAGCGATAAATTATTTGACAAATCATCATCAAAACTATAGGGTCAACACATGAATGAGATGTTTGATGATATACCTCCTATGGATGAACAATCAGATGGTGAGACTGAAGAGTTGGTAAGTTTACAAGGCTCTGATGATGAGGAAGTCCAACATCAAGAATTTAATGAGGATAAAGATTTTTAGAAGTCTGTTGGCTTGGTATTGGATTTGAAATTTTCTACCAATGAGATTTTAAGAATAGCTCTTAAGTTGCATGCAATACAAAAAGGTTATGATTTTTACTACTTACACAATAATAGCAAGAGGGTCTCCATTTATTGCAAGTAGTAAGTGTGAAGGCCTATTCAAGCATGGTAGGAGGCTAAAATGTCCCAACAATTGTCAAGATGTTCACAAGTTCAAAGTTTATGCTGTGAGAATGAATGATGAAGCCATATTTAAAATTAAATCTATGAAGCTCAAGCATGGCAATTGTGGTGGTTTTAGAGACAAAAAATACAAAGTCTCATCTGAGTGGTTAGCTACAAGATATCTAACAAAGTGGAAAAATGATCCTGATTGAAAGATGTCTATGTTCATTTCAGAGGTGAATAGAGACTATGGAGTTAACATTGGTGGTCCTATAGCACATAGAGCAAGACATCTTGACTTCGTGAAGATTTATGGTGTTGCAAGTGTTTGATATAAGAGAGTATAGGACTATACAGCTAAAATTGGGAGGATAAATCTATGGATCTCAACTTTGATTGGGGTAGATGATATCAATAGGAACCCATCTCAACTTTGAGTTCAAGAAAAATTGTTGGCCACTTATTAGCCTTGATGGTTGCCATTTGAAAGGTGATTATACTGGCCTTGATGGCTGCCATTTGAAAAGTGATTATACAAGGCAAATCTTGAGTGTTATAGGAAAGGATGGCAATGACAACATCTGCCCTGTTGCCTATGCAGTTGTTGAAGTGGAGATTAAAGAAAGTTGGTATTAGTTTATAGACCAACTAAATTAATGATTTGGGTCCAGTGGAGCAACATGGATGGGCTTTCATGGCAGATAGACAGAAGGTAAGATTTCTAATATTCTAACTTGTATAATTGGTTACATGTTTTTGATAAAAACTACTATTAAGGTGGTAAATATATAAACTGGAAAAAGTTAAGGTTGTACCTGTATATGTTATAAGAAGTTCATGTGTTATCTACATATGTTATGATATGTTATAAGAAGTTCATGTGTTATCTGCATATGTTATGAGAAGTTAAGGTGCTAACTTTACATGTTATGAGAAGTTCAGGTGTTAACCATAAAAACTGTATAATATATTTGTAACTTTATGCATGACATATTTGCATATTCTTCCAACATTATGATGATACATTCAAACATTCATTGTTTGTGTAGGGCTTAATTGAAGCTTTGAGGATAATAGTTCCTACTGCTGAGGTTAGATTTTGTTGTAGGCATATATATGCCAACTTCAAATCAAAATTTGTTAGGAAGCCTTTCAAAGATGCTATGTGGAGAGCTTGTAGGGCTTCTACAATGATTAATTTTAATGAGGCAATGAAAATTATTAAGTACGTGATGATGATGCTTACAACTATCTTATGGCTAAAGATCATTCATATTGGAGCTTGCATGCATTCAAGGAAAGCACCAAGTCAGATTGCTTGTTGAATAATATGTGTGAGTCATTTAACAAAATAATTCTTCAAGTAAGGGACAAGCCTATTCTCACATGCTTATGGAGAGGTTCATTCTCAAACAAGAGAGCATTACTAAGATGGAGGGGCTTCTAGTGCTAAAAGCATTCAAAAAATTAAAATTTTCAATCATAAGGTTAGATAATGTAAGGTTGACTTTGCAGGAAATGGAAAATTTAAAGTGAAATATAAAAAAAATAATACCTACATAATGGATTTGGGGACAAAAAAGATGTGGATGTAATAAATAGAAACTCAGTGGCTTGCCTTACATACATGGAGTTACAACTTTGGTTAAAATTGGAATGCCTGTTGAAGATTTTGTGCATGAGGCATATACAAAGGAGACCTATATTCTAGCTTATGTCATGAATATCTCACCTCTTCCTAGCATGAAGCAATGGCCCATGACCGGATATCATGATCCAGACCTTCCTCAAATAAGAATTATGCCAGGTAGGCCAAAGAAAAGAAGAAGAAGAGAGATTGGAGAGCAAGCTGCATCCACCCAAAGAGTGAAAAGAAAAAAATTGCAAAGTAGATGTAGGAATTGTGGACAAAAGGGGCACAACAAAAAGACTTGTAAAAATTCAACCCAAGCTAAAGCTCCACCCTAGAAAGGGGGTAGGTCCCTAGAAAGGGGGTAGGTCAAAAAAGTTATCTCAAGGGGTATGTCTCTAATATTTGTGTATTTTCAACCATTTTTTTTCAAAACTGTAATTTGACAACAATAGGTATCATCTTCATGATCTTTATGGTATAAGATATTGGCCAAGAGAGGGCATAACAATCCAACACATGAGCTCCTCATGAAAGTGGTCAGGTGAATAAATATTATCATGTACCTAGTAAGCTTCTATCTTGATGATACGTTATATTTTTCTTCTTGTCTTAATTACAAATTCCCTTTATAACAACCACCAATTTCTCTCAAGCATTTACACCCACACAAGACTACACACCAAGTTACTCACCTACTCTAGCAGAAGCAACACTAAATGAGAACATGAGTGTAGTCAGAAATAATGGTAATGTTTACATTTCTATGGCACAAGTGAGGGAGGCAGCATAACAAATGCAGCAAGGGGGGGAAATGCAGCAAAGCCTGCAAGGAAGCCTTGATTCCTTACCCTTTTTTGGAAAATTTTGGTTATCTTAATGATTTTGGAAATTCATGGGGGCATGTGTAGATGTTTAACTAATATTTTGTAAACTATAGGTGGTATTTTAATATATCTGAATTTATAAGACGGTATATATACAAATTGTTAACATTTAAGGTAGTAGCTTGTTGGCCCGTTAGTTTTGATGATGATTTGCCAAACAATTTATAGCTAATTTATTTTCTAGTATTTCTGGTTTGTTTTTCATTTTCAGGAATTCTACACATGGTGAAAAGCTACATATATTGTATTGTTTACATATATTGTATGATTATGTTTTAAGCTCAATATGTAAACACAACACATGTTTGATTTTTTTCTCCTACAAATGATTTTCATCAAAAGTTTGTAACAATTGTTTTGTTTCATGCTTATATCTCCTTCATGCTTCATAATACATATATAAAATATTTATGAAATGTAAACACACTTTTATAAGTCATAGTTCATTTTTGAGTTTCATGAAAAACAAGCTTTACTAACATTTTGCAAATACGATGACTTTTTATAAATAAAAATTGCATTTCCAAAAATTCCTTTTCAAACATGTTTATTTTCTCATTTATAAACTTTTCACAAAGTTTTACTATTTTTGGAAATCATTTGATATTTTTAAACATTATTTCAAAAGTTAGCAAAATAGGTTTAAAACCTGAAATATTTGCTTTCAGTTTGCGGTCGACCGTGGCAGTCGACCGCCTGCAGTCCAGAGACCAGAATTAGCCTCTGTATGACTTATGGTTGACCATGGCAATCGACCGAAGCAAGTCCAAAGAACATCAGCTCTCTCGCGATGGACCGCCACGGTCGACCGCCTGCTTTCCAGAAAAGAACAGAAAAGAAGTCTACCTTTCTATACTTCACGGTCGACCGCCAGTATTTCACGGTCGACCGCCGATCTAACCGTTGTGTTGTAATGGCTATATTGTGATCTGATGTTCTAGGGGTATTTTGGTCTTTTTAATATGGTTTTGGCTGATGTCTTGAGTGGGTATAAATACCTCATTGCCTTCCTGTTTCTACTAACTAAGAATTTTGTTTAAAGTGAGTTTTATAAAGAGATTAACAAGTGTTTAAGCTTGTTTGTTGGTTTGTTTCAAGAGAGATGTTTTTATACAAGAAGAGGCATTCAATTCCAATTGAGGATCTCATCCTCATCATCATTCTACTGTCCTTCTTGTTTATTGAGAAGTTTTCTAAACTCATTTTTATATAGCTTATTGATTGTTATTTATTCATTCATACTTTAGCTATATTAACTTGAATTGCAATTTCATTGTTCGCTTTTATCACACACACCTTAGTTGAGCTCTTTAGCTATATTAACTTGAATTGCAATTTCATTGTTCGCTTTTATCACACACACCTTAGTTGAGCTTATTATATTTTCACATAATATATTGTTGGGTAGTGGTGTGTGATTTAGCGAGAGTGAGCTTCATTGTATTCTCATTCATTATAGAGAATAAAACATTGTATTTGAACTTACATTGTGAGTATCACTTGTAATACACTTGTACACCGAGAGAAGTGTGTGGTGTGAGACGGGGTCGAATCCAAGAGGAGTGACATCGGTTGACAAACCTAGGGAGAGGTTGTATCCGAGCACTTGAGAAAGAGGACACGGGCTAGAGACCTACACTTAGTGTGTATAGTGTGATTGCATAGTGATTAATTTTGAGAGTTTTTGGTAAACTTGTTAACCGAGTGTGTAGAAGTTTCGGCTTCCAAACTGGGTTGTAATAGTGGAGATCTCCTCGAGGTGAGGAGCGGGGACGTAGGTCATGGGGACCGAACCTCGTGAACATATCGTGTGTTTGTGCTTGCTTGGCGTATATTTAATTTGTGCTTATATTTTACATACTTGTTCATAAATCTATCTTGAGCCCAAATTAATCAATATAATTTTAATTGGCATATATTAGTATTAGATTAGCATAAGACCCTAATCACCCCCCTCTAGGGTCTAACAATTGATATCAGAGCTTGGTGCTCTTTGATTTAAGGTCTAATCGCCTTTAGTTAAAGATCTAAGTTAGTTTGTTGTGCTAATCTAATTTTGAGCTTTATTGCATCTTGCTTGTATACATATATACATTATGGATATGTACGGTGCATCTAGTCTAGGTTATGCTACTAATGTTGCTCCTTGTTTGGATATTTTCCCCTATGCTCAATGGTGTGTTAGATTCAAACTTTTTGTTCGATCTAGACACTTCGATTTATGGGAAATTATAGAGTGTGCTTATACTATACCCACTTTAAAGAAATCCAAGTGGAGTAAAGATGATCATAGATTATTTACCATGAACAAATCTTTGTTAGAGTTTTTAGTTAAAGCCTTTGGCTCATTATTTACTAACAAACTTGATTCTTTTGATAGTGCTTATACGCTATGGAAATTATTAGAAGCACATCAAGGGGACTTGGAGGCTATCCGACAAAGTTGGAAAATTCCGCTTCAAGTTCTAAAGAAGCTTCATCTTCATGTACACGACCACTAGGTGATAGCCCTAGTGAGGTACGTGAGCTCGACAACGATGATGATATTACTTTTGATGAGCTTGCACATGAATTTGAAAAATTATACAATAGCTATATTGAATTGAAAAGTAAGCATGTTAATATAAAATCCTCTCTTGAAACACTAGTCACTAAGTTTAATCACATTGCAAATGAAAATATAAATCTTAAAGAATACAATGAAATTTTGAGATTAGAAAATGCTAGGTTGCTTCATGAAAAATGTGATGCCATGTTAGAAGTAGAGATTAGTAAAAATAAATTAAACTCTATGGTAAATGATTATGTTTATCCTACTTCTAGTAGCAATGCTTGTATGCACAATGATGAGTTGAATCAAATAAAAAAACACATATCGACCTTAGATTCAACACTAAACACTTGTATTACTAATAACAAAAAGCTTATGGACTTGTGTGCAAAGTACAATGATAATTATTCTAAGAAACCTACTCATTATGCACATATGTATGACAAAATTTACAAATGTTCTATTTGTGGTCTTAAAGGCCATACAGCCAAATTTTATCATAATGCACAAAAGCTTAACAAGACTATTCATAATTGTGCATCCCATCAAGCTTCTTCATCTCATACACATATACACATACATAGTATAAATCATAAACATGCTCATGTGTACAAATGTGAATACTGTGGTCGTTTTGGTCATTTGACCATGTTTTGTTTCGATTTGAAAAGAAATTCTCGTTTGCAAAATAATTACAAAAAAAAACCTATTTTTGCAAAAGAGCCACGTGCACAGCAATTCGGTCAACGCAAACCATTCAAAGCCCTACATTGCACAAATTTTAATCGTATGGGTCATGTTTACGATTTTTGTTTTGACCATATCCATGCACAAAATACACCCAAATGTGCTCATAACCCTAGGGTCTTGAATTTACATGATAGGGGTCATGTCCCTAATATTATTGGTACCAAAATTATTTGGGTTCCAAAATAAACTCAATCTTATATCTTTTGGTATTATTTTGATTGCTTGGTTTTGAGCTTCAATATCGATTTTTTAAGGGATATTTTAAATAAAATATTTTTGTGGATTACAAGCTAAAAATTGTTTTATATATATATATAATTTCATTAAAAATAAAATTGTATAAGAATCTATTTGAAAACTTTCATAATATTAAAAGTCCTTTTCAGATTTTTTTTTCACGGTCGACCGAATGTGTTTCTGCCCCAGAGCTTAGTCTATGTAATTATCACGGTCGACTGCACGGGAAATTTTCTATTTTTCTTTTAATTTTCTTATCGGGTTTTGGGTTTCATTTTGTTAATTGTTTGAACCCGAATGTTTTTACCACCATTGATCTCACATCAGATTCTATCTAAGCCGTTGCTTTATCCCTTACATAGACCCAACCCTTTTCATCTTCTATCGATCTCGATTTCTCCCCAAATCTCATCTTCGATCAGAAAACCCTTGCGGTCGCCCGTCATCTCTCCTGGAACGACCATGCTCTTCCTACAGAAACCCTAGCCATCATCTCTGTTGGGTAATCTTCTCCTTCATCTCTTACCTTTTTCATCTTTGATTCTACGGTTCCATTTTAATTTCTAGGGTTTTCATCTAGGGCTTTATTCAATTTCATCCACTTGCAAGCATGCCCCCTAAGAAACATTCTAAACCAGATAGTGCTTCTTCATCTAGTGCCACTCATTATGAGGATTTTTTGCTCTACAAATTCCTAGTCAAAAATTATAGGGATCTTTGTAAGTTGAAAATATTATCAGGTAGATATATAAAATATGATGATTAGCTATTTACAATATTTCTGAGATGCTATCTGTTATTGGTCTTCATACTCTCTTAGACGAAAAATGTAAAGTTCCACATTATCCTTCTCTCGTCTATTTGTTTTATGCAAACTTATCAGTCTCCACTTCTGCTGATGGTCTTTAAACCATCAGAACCTCTATTAAAAATGTCAAGATATCCTTTTCTACTGATGAACTTACGGGTATCCTTAAGATCCCGTCAAGTGATATCGAGCTCATATTTATCGATCATGACGATTCAGACATGAGTGCTCTTTTATTTAAGCTTGGTTGCTATTACCCCATGAACAACAATTCTCTAAATCCCACCGGCAAAATCATTGTACGAATTGTTGCTCAAAACCTTATTCCAAAAACCGGTAGCTTTGATCATTTCGCTCCAGATAAAGTAAATGTTGTATATGCTATATTCGCCAAGATAAAATTGAATTGGGTGAATGTTTTTCTCCAAAACATGGCAAGCAAGCATTTTAAATTCCTTCCCTTTGGTTATTTCATAACTCTTATCCTTCAACACTTTGGTGTTGACCTTTCACATGAAACAAAAGTTGATCCCAACAAGGAGTATTTCGATAGGGTCGCCCTCTCTCGAATGTAACTTTCAGATTCACTAAATTCTGCTCCTGCAAAACCATCATCCTCCCAACCCTCCAGCTCTAGACCTCGTTCTAGACCCACTACCATCTCTGCTTCTGAGGTCTTTGACCGTCTAGATTGCCTTGAGACTCAGGTCTCGAGCATTCAGAAGGATGTGAGGATGCTCCTTAGTCTTCAGCGTCAGTCCCTTGGGATTCAGGATCCCACTCCCGGCTCTGACACTGGATCTGAAGAGGGTTTTGAAGAAGAATTTGTCTCGGCTTTTGGTTCTGATGACGATGGTGGTGATTGATGATGGGTATCATGTTTTGTAGACGTGGATTAATTTTGAAAAATTTTAGATGTCTCTCTTTTGTTCTTGAAACTTGATGTAATAACTCTTAATTATGTTTGTTTAAAACTATGTGATATTTTGTTTATGATCTTAGAATCAGACCTAATAACTCTTAATTATGTTTGTTTAAAACTATGTGATATTTTGTTTATGATCTTAGAATCAGACCTATGTATTTTGTGGTTGTGTTAACTTATGTGTACTATGTGATATTTTGTTTATGATCTTAGAATCAGACCTATGTATTTTGTGGTTGTGTTAACTTATGTGTCTTATGACAATGTTTATGAACATTGCAGCTTGTTAAAATGACTTCATGGCTTTTTGGATGTTTGTTAACTTTGGAGTAGTTGAATGGTGCTTAGTTATCTCTTTTTATATGCCCACATACACATACCTTATGTATAAGAGTTTCACTTTTTGTCTATCTCATATGTTTAGCCCCTATACGTATCCTTCATATAGATATTCTTTGCATTTTGACAGGGGGAGCACTGTCAAATTTTTCTTAATTTGTACATGAATGCAGGGGGAGCGTTGTTCTTATCTTTTCCCCATTTTGATGTTATCAAAGAGGGAGAAAACTACATGTTGTATTTGGTTTATTCATATAAATTCTATCTCATTTAATAAATAAATTGATTACCATCATCAAAAAGGGGAAGAATGTTGGCCCTTTGGTTTTGATGATGATTTGCCAAACAATTTACAGCTAATTTGTTTTCTAGTATTTGTGGTTTGTTTTTCCTTTTTAGGAATTCTACACATGATAAAAAGCTACATATATCAAGAGTTAAAGATTCAAGTTCATGTGTGCACAATCATTTAGGTATAAGAGTAATTTTGTTTACATATATTGTATGATTATGTTTTAAGCTCAATATGTAAACACAACACATGTTTGATTTTTTCTCCTACAAATGATTTTCACCAAAAGTTTTTAACAATTGTTTTGTTTCATGTTTACATCTCATTCATGCTTCATAATACATATATAAAATATTCATGAAATGTAAACACACTTTTATAAGTCATACTTTATTTTTGAGTTTCATGAAAAACAAGCTTTACTAACATTTTACAAATACGATGACTTTTTACAAATAAAAATTGCATTTCCAAAAATTCCTTTTCAAACATGTTTATTTCTCATTTATAAACTTTCCCCAAAGTTTTACTATTTTTGGAAATTATTTGATATTTTTAAACATTTTTTCAAAAGTCAACAAAACATGTTTAAAACCTGAAGTATTTGCATGTTAGTTTGTGGTCGACCGTGACGGTCGACCGCCTATAGTCCAGAGACCAGAATAGGCCTCTATATGACTTGTGATCAACCGTGGCGGTCGATCGAAGCAAGTCCAGAGAGCATCAGCTTTCTCGCGGTCGACCGCCACGGTCGACCGCCTACTTTCCAGAACAGAAGTCTACCTTTTTGTACTTCACGGTCGACCGCCAGTATTTCACGGTCGACCACCGATCTAACCGTTGTGTTGTAATGGCTATATTGTGATCTGATGTTCTAAGGGTATTTTGGCCTTTTCAATAGGATTTTGACTGATGTCTTGAGTGGGTATAAATACCACATTGCCTTCCTCTTTCTAACAACTAAGAATTTTGTTAAAAGTGAGTTTTATAAAGAGATTAACAAGTGTTTAAGCTTGTTTGTTGGTTTGTTTCAAAAGAGAAGTTTTTATACAAGAAGAGGCATTCAATTCCAATTGAGGATCTCATCCTCATCATCATTCTACTATCCTTCTTGTTTATTGAGAAGTTTTCTAAACTCATTTTTATATAGCTTATTGATTGTTATTTATTCATTCATACTTTAGCTATATTAACTTGAATTGTAATTTCATTGTTCGCTTTTATATCACACACCTTAGTTAAGCTTATAATATTTTCATACAATTTATTGTTTGGTAGTGGTGTGTGATTTAGCGAGAGTGAGCTTCATTGTATTCTCGTTCATTATAGAGAATAAAACATTGTATTTGAACTTACATTGTGAGTATCACTTGTAATACACTTGTACACTGAGAGAAGTGTGTGGTGTGAGACGGGGTCGAATCCAAAAGGAGTGGCGTCAGTTGACAAACCTAGGGAGAGGTTGTATCCGAGCACTTGAGGAGGAGGACACGGGCTAGAGACCTATACTTAGTGTGTATAGTGTGATTGCATAGTGATTTATTATGAGAGTTTTCAGTAAACTTGTAAACCGAGTGTGTAGAAGTTCTGGCTTACAAACCAGGTTTTGATAGTATAGATCTCCTCGAGGTAAGGAGTGGGGACGTAGGTCATGGGGACCGAACCTCGTGAACATATCGTGTGTTTGTGCTTGCTTAGCGTATATTTAATTTGTGCTTATATTTTACATACTTGTTCATATATCTATCTTGAGCCCAAATTAATGAATATAATTTTAATTGGCATATATTAGTATTAGATTAGCATAAGACCCTAATAACCCCCCC
>NC_033795.1:37158397-37239919 GCF_001876935.1 Asparagus officinalis
TGCGAGTAACGCGCGGCGTTTGTGAATCCGCTCTTCAAGTGTCGAACGGTTCCGTTTGACCCGGATCCACTCGTTCGTTGGTGTAACGCCCCTCCTCTGAGAGGTACATAAAAATTTGAGCATGACCTATCTGTAATAAGAAGGGTCGACCTGCTAAATCTTTATACACATCACAACATAGATATACTGAAGGGCGAAAAATAAAGCAGTAGAGATGCATATGCAATACCCAAGATCACGAGGTTGACAGCAGAGTCCATTGAATACCAAAATAGAAGAGAACTAAAGGGTAATACAAAATATTACAATAATAGCAGTGGCTACAACATTAATACATGTTTTATAAGTCAAAGGTACTACAAAAGTGAACATAAATTAACCCCTATTAAGATTTTCCTCTGGAGCTAATCTTCAAATTCAGGGTCTGCAATGCCCTTATCCTTGCCAGTTGTATAACCTGCGAGTGGATTCAGAAACAATAGGGGTGAGCCTAAGGCCCAATAGGTAACCATAAAAATCTCGGGTACAATCCAAGGGAACGAATGAAAATGATAGACATAGATATCAAACTTGAACAATGGGATCTCAACATTAAGTTGCCATTCTTATATTGTAATCATTGACCGAAGTGAAATAACATGTAAAGATGAATAATCAAGGTCTAATATTCAGGATTCCAAACTCCCCAATCATGGGATAATCAATAAACCGCGCATGCCTTTATACACCCACTGGTGAGCGTCCTCACACAAGGCATTGTCCCACAGGGACACTATAACATTAGCACCCACCGGTGAAGCTTACTTCACACAGGGCATAATCCATGAATATAGACAATCAATCATCAACGAAGAGAGGAATACTATCATTATCAATAGTTGAACCATCGAATCAATTTGAATTGTTGCAATGAAATCATTCAAGGACATCGAAGGTATAAAACTAAAATAAACAACATTAGGATAGCAATGATTAACCAATCAACAACGAGCCCATGCATGATGTGAATCAAATAGGAATATTATGAAAATGATAAGATATACAATTAGCATGGGAAACTAACTCGCAGGAATTTCAAGAAAGTAATCAATCGAACTCTCAAAGACTTGAGAGGAAACAATGAAAGGTTACCTACCGATTATGTCGGGATCCTCTCGGCCAACGAATGAATCCAAGATTCTATGTCCTATATATACATGTATACCCACATGAGATTCTAGACACTATGTCTTTTAAAACTTTAACTTAAAACTTATATCATGGTATAAGCTACACCCTAGATGATTGCATCTAATATCTCTAATATGCAGAGCAACCTAAGTAGTGTACATGCAGCAGATTTAGGTGAATAGATGATACAGCAATTGATGTCCAAAATGCATGAAACTAGTCTCAAATGACTCCATTATGAGTCTAATTTCAGAATATAAAACTTTTACATCAATGCATGGTGTATAGTAAGAGTCATGCTCTCAGAAAACTACACCTATCAAAACTGTAGCAGAAAAACAGAGATCATCATTTGGGATGAATAATTTATTTCGGGTACTTAACTATATCCCAAAGAGCTCATACTTGGTATGTAAGTAATATTATGGATTAGCTTCCATGTCCCATGAGTTTCATCAATTTTACATTTTTAAAATGCATGTTACATGCAAAACAACATAGGGGGGTAGACTGGAATTACCAGCACATACGCTAGCTATTAGAACTAGGTTTAGGCCTACCAAACGTTATTCAAATTAATTCAAACCCTCAGACACATGTACTGAGTTAAACTATACTTTCAAATAAGTGAATGATCTCAGAATTAAACAAACAGGGACTCAAATGAAATCCACGAAAGTCTAGTTTTTAGAACAGAAAGAATTTCTTTATTTGGATATATACAAAGAAAGTTATGATCTGTTTAGTGGTAGTGTATCTTGCTGGAAATTTCTGCACGAAATTTCTGTTTCAAGATAAATTGACATGCATGCCCTAAAATGTTACATGCAAGACTAAATCCAAATTAACTATATAATTCAGTTCTAACATCCTTAATAACAACATGCAACTGAGAGTTTTACCTAGGGTTTTGACTTTGCCCCACTTCCTCCACCAAAGTCCTCAACTACCTTCTTTCTCCACTCCTTCTTCTTCAATGTTCTTGAGAGATGAAGGCTTTTGGAAATCTTTTTTTTTTTTTAAGAGGAGAAGTGCTGGAGACGTTCAGAGGAGAGGGAGGAGGTTTTTAAGAGATTTTTCTTCTAAAATGGCAAAGTGAGAGGTGGAGGGCACATATATATAAGCCCATGTGAAGAGAAATCCTCAATTTGGCCAAAGTTGAGGGGTTTTATGCAAAATTTCCCCCACTAACATGGCTGAACAAATATAATAACTATGTTAATTAGAGAGTTTCACATTAGGTATTTAAAGATTTGGTTATCTCTAATCAAGGTTTAAAGCATGGTTAACTTAGGTTTACATGCTAAGTTTGTATGCATGCTATGACTTAGTTAACTAGATCACAATATAAGAATTAGCTAAGTTAAATTCTCATACTAGAAGATTATATGAGATGCAATGAAGAAAAGCATCTACTAAAATATGAATTGGTATCGGTAACGGTATCCGATCAATGAAAGGAAAAAAAATTATTTGGAATGTTACATAGGAGAACAGCCGGGTATAATACTTCTACTGTAATAGCGTTCACCGGCCTAGTGGGTACTACACAACGTTTCAACCAAAGAGTAAGGAAACCAGCGAACAAAGCCATGTCGGAGATTAGGACTTCTGCCTGATAATGAAGCTTTCAAATGTGGTGAAAGCTGGGAAGACGTCCTCCTCTACCTCGCAAGTATAGTAGGAGGTTGCATCATTGATACGCCCATTGATTTCCTCAAGAGTACTGGCAGCTAAGCGAGTCATCTCAGCGTCCTTGTCCCATAGATTTCGAAAAAGATACTCTGCCCATTGTCCTTGTTTCGCACCACTGGCCCTTTTCCCAGTAGTTTGTGCACATATCTGGAAATAGCACATCAATTCCCAGTAAGTGTCATAGATTTCGGGGGCACCATGTTTCAGGATCTCTAATTCCCTATTTCCGGGAACAAACTCCTCATAGGACAGCTCTCCAAAAGACAATCCGGAGATTTCAAACATCTCATGAAGAGCAAAGCCTAATTCACTAGCAGGAGTGAAAAAGATACCAGTGTGAGGATTGTAAAATTCTAGCATAGCAAAAAGTCTGCTATAATTTGGAGAAATCCCATATCGAGTGGCTATTATTGGAGTTCTCAATTCTGAAGTCCTCAAAGGTTCTTCTAGTTCATCTAAAACAAAATTTATCATCCGGGCCCACCAGTCTTTCTCACTTGAATGTACCCATGTTGGACCCTGAAATCTTGAGCGGGGAACTCTCCTTTGACAGAGATAAATTTTCTAATGAAGACGCCCGCCAGCTTAGCAGGTTCACCGACAGGATGCTCCTTTTTGAATAAACCAGCCGGATGAGTGCCCCGAGGAGTAATGTGCCCAGTAGAAACACCTCCTTAGTCCTGAACGAGTTCCCAATTCATTGACCATGGGATAGAAGCGCACTGATAATAAGAAATCGGCCACATTCGCTCTAAGTTGGGAAGGAAAAGACGACGGTTGTTGACGGCCCTCAGCCATTTGTAGTTTCCCTCGGACATCTGCTTGGGATCCATTTTAACAGAATCCCCAAAAGGAAGGATGGTTTCCTTAAAATCTCATGCTCTGCGGTTTCAAATCTAGCGTCCGTAACCAAGAACCTGAGAGTCTCGGGGAAAGCTTGAGTGATGAGTTTCGCCCGCTCTTTGTTGGTGTCCTGGAATATTGGGTACTCTAAATGAAAGCTGAAGATTGTATTTTTCTCCGCACCTCCCGCATGACAGAAGTAATGGTTGAAAGAAAGAGGCTCGTTGGAGTAGCACACTACAAATAGAAAAGAAAATCAGTCAGTTAAACGAAGGAATCTAACTCAAGAAGGCAAGTTCCGGGTCTGCGTCCAAAATTTTAAAGGCAAGTTCCGGGTCTGCGTCCAAAATTTTAAACGCAATGTCCAGACCTGCGTCCAAATTTTAAACGCAAGGTCTAGACCTGCGCCCAAATTCCTAAACGCAGGGTCTCAACCCGCATTCAAAATTCGAAACACAGGGTCTGAGCCTGCGTTGAAATATCATGAACGATGGAGCTAACCATGCGTTTTAAAACCGATAAACACTAAGGATTATCTCTGTGTTCTAATGGTGGAATGTAAACCACCAATCCAAGATTGATGATAAGGAATCTGTCAAAACAACTTACGACTGCCTAAACTTAGCGTTAATTGAGGAAATCGGAGACGATGGCGTGGCGGTTTGAACATCTCCGGAGGTTTTAACCGAAGGAGCACCCTGAGCTTGGGCGATCTTTGATTTGGAGGCCAGTCTCTTCTTGGGAGCCATTCTAATAGTGATGAAGAAGATATAGAATGGTTAATGAAAGATTTAAGAATGAATTTTTCCTTCATTAAAGCGCCGGAGAAGATGAACAGGAACCCTGTTAAGTGGTCGACAGAAGAGCAAGAAAGAGAAAAGTCGAATGACTTTTTGATTTGACCTCAGTGGTCCATTTATATATAGTTGTAGTTGTCAAATCAGCGTGGGATTTTTGGCAAAAATCCTACCCAAAACGCGATTTTCACGTTTGCAAATAAGGGATCTCAACTTCCTAACGCATCCTCGCATTCAGACGGTCAAACGCATGATTTAGCCATGCGTTTTGGTGACCGACCACAGTCTATCACGCAACTAACCCTTTCAAAGGGCTTAACATTCCAACCAAGAGTAATAACAATATTGTCAAAATCATTACCCCAGTTGAGCTTATCAAGAAAGGAGATAAAGTGGGTTCCTCTGAGGCTGCCCTCCTGACTAAAATTGGGATAAGGCCCTTCTCATATGGGCTTGCGGTTCTCTCTGTCTATGACAATGGATCTGTCTTAAGCCCAGAGCTGCTCAACCTCACTGAGGATGACCTCATTGATAAGTTTGCAGCTGGTGTTTCTATGGTTGCTTCGATGTCCTTGGCTCTCTCTTAACCAACTCTTACAGCTGCGCCTCACATGTTCATGAATTCCTACAAGAATTTTCTAGACAACTGAATGCACCTCATCGCAGATTGAGTGGAACATCTCAAGGACCCAGACAAATTCGTTGTCATCATCATTCTTGTTTGGTTCGTCAGTAATGACTTGGGCTTTAGCTTGTTTGACTAAGTTCGTTGTCATCAAGACGCAAAAGTTATTATACAGACAACCAGGTTCATGATGTCTTCGAGTCAAACGAAGTGAACAATCAGTCAACAAAATTTTGGGATCCAAATTATTCCGAAAATTCATCCCAGTCAACCGTGAACTTTCAAAAACTTTGGAGGGGGTTCTGTAGGCTGTCTAAAAATCACAACAGATAGTTTATCCCCATCAAACATCAACAATGGAGGTTACAATTCGACGACTTTCGGAAGGCTATAATTTGAAGACTTTCATGTAGATCAAAGAATGTTATAAATCAATGACCTTCACGACAACCGATGAAAGCTCCGATCAATGATCTTCACAACCAATAATGAGAGTTACAATCTAATGACTCCCACATTTCAAAAAGCTAAAGCGAAGATTACTAAACAACGATCGTCACGATCTAACGACTCTCACATTTCAAAAAGCTAAAGCGAAGATTACTAAACAACGATTGTCGCGACGCTCTGACAGAAGAGATTACAAGCCAACGATCTCTTCAATCCAAGACGCAGGACACATCCCTGCATCCCAGAGGTGAAGGACAAGTGGCCTCATTCCAGAGTCAAAGCTATACAAACACAGCTCCTAAATGCTGCAAACACAGGTCCTAAATGCTGCAAACACAGCTCCTAAATGCTGCAAACGCAGCTTGCATTCGCTGCCGAACGCAGCTTCCATCCGCTACCAAACGCAGCTTCTAATAGCTGCCAACACAGGATACATCTGCTGCCCAACGCAGCTCGCAAACACTGTGTTCAAACGCAGATTTCATTCCAGAGTACAGGACCTGCGTTTGACTCGTTCAAACACGAGTTGAACGGTTCCAGAAACCGTTTTCTCCCCATGATCTGAGGGATTTCCGCTCCCACTTAGGAGCGGATTAAGGAGGTGGTTACACCCCATTTAGCCCCACTTAGGAGTGAATTATGGGGATAGTTACACCGCTAATATCCATATAAATATCAAAAAACTCAACATAGTTCAGGGATCGGATTCTTGGAGATCGGATTCTAGAGAGGATAAAATCAGGAGGCAACAATCTTCAACAACTGAAAGTTTCCAGATATTGGATACTTGGCTTCTCAACCGAATTATTTTTGGTTCAAACAACTCTTTTCCACCAGAGTTTGTCACTTGTTCTGAGTTATAAAGCTCATCAAGAGTTCCTGATCATTTTAACCACACGAGTCAGTTGTTCCAGTGAATTAAGATATTTGGATCGTCAACGGAGAGCAAATTCGACGTGAGCATTCGAAGGAGGCACTCCATCGCCACCGTGAAGAACCCAGAATTAAACAAAGAGAAGAATCCAGATCATTCTCCTCTCTTTTGTAATCAAGAAATCCAATTGTAATTGAAATCGAGAGAATACAAATCAATTTTCCTTTATTTTTTTTACTACAAATTTTCCACCAAACAGATCGTTGAAGTCGTCGAAGCCCCCGCCTATTGCCCCACATCAGACGGCAGCCTCCGAAGTTATCGGGACCATCCCTGATGCGGCAAACGAAGCAGACATAGCGGCCCCAGTCACAGGGGTAGTTACTCTAGGAATTAGCACAGGAGTAGCATCATCTTGGCCTTCCGCCGCTCTGGTAGCCTCAACCGCCTCCTTGTGATGGACCTTCTTGGCCGCCTCCGCCCGCGAGCTACCGGCCGCGGCCTCCATTTGTCGTTTAGAGTGGAGCGAACTACCTGGGGATAGAACATGCATCCCCATCCCTCCAGCTATCGTTCCCAGGACCTGTTCTAGACGTACCCCCGCTCAGGCCAGCTCATCAGATTCTCTCTTCCCACCGGTAGGGTCCAACGAAGGGCAAGGAGACGGAGCTGGAGCCTCAAATGTCGTGAATTCACCTAAAACCGCGTAAAGCTCCTCGGTGTCTTCGGCAGGGAAAACCACTCTCCAATAGTCTGGCGACCCTTCCGCCTTGAGGGGTGGGGAGCTGCCCTTGGGCGGCGCCCATGTTCCTCCAGGAAAGAACTCTGGAACCGAAAGCCCTCAGGATTCGTACTGACACCCCGATACCACCAGCAATAAAGGAGCATGTGATGAAGGTCATGATCCTTAGCAGGCAGTTCAAAATGCGCATTGGTGCAGCCAGCATGAGTCCAGAACCACCCCCGTGCGCCATCCACTAACCCTCCTTCATAATGCAAGTAAGGGTTAATGTTTCCTACATACAGGTGGTCATACCAGAACTGACGGGCAAACCTGCAAGGAATGTAAGGCTCAAGGTAGCACATGGAGCCTGTTCGCAGGATGTGATTGAAAATTCTAAAGGCACCACGGGAGAGGTAATGGCAAATCAACCCTTTATATTTACGGGAGAGGTAATGGCAAATCAACCCTTTAAATAAATATAAAACTTGGACTTTAAATCATAGAAAATTATAAAAATAAAAAAAAATTCAAATACTATTTTAAAAATACTAATTAAATATTTTAAATTACTAGAAAATTATTTTAATTAATATCAAAATTTCACGGTCATTACATCCTACCCCCCTTAAAACAAATTCCGTCTTCGGAATTAAACCCAATGATAGAGATATGGAACGAGAGTGGGTACTCGCAAATCAACGAGATAAGAAACAATGAGAAGCTCCAGAGTCAAGGGTGATAAAGCAAGAATGGAAGAAACAAGAACCTTACTTATTACAGGAGGTAAAATACATCTAAACTAGCACTCATAAACAAATCCTATTATAATATCATTAAGTAATACTTACAGGAGGTAAAATACATCTAAACTAGCACTCATAAACAAATCCTATTATAATATCATTAAGTAATACTAATAAGGAAAATCACATGCAAGTAAAATTGAGAATGACTAACTCTTACCGGTAATAACTTGGTTGTTCGCCTTAGTTCCCATCGCTGACATCATAAACATCTGTCGTTGTGGCTTGGATTAGTTGGTGTCTAAGGCATGTTTTACCCGGATAGTTAGCCAGGTAATGCCAAAAACTCCTAAAGTAAAAAGATTAAAGTTTTACCCGGGTAGTTAGCCAGGTAAGGGGTACCAATCCTTTATTCTTTTGACCATGTGATTCAATGTTTCTCATGTGTAACTCTCCTTTAGGGCTAGGAACAACACCATCCAGAGCTGCAACAGGTAGGAAATCTTCGAATTGGACTGATATCATGTTGGTAGACACGATCTTCTGTTCTGGCCTCAATTTAAGCTTATAAGATATCCTTGAAGATATAACATCTCTTCGTTGGATGTCCCAGCATTCTATGGTACAGGCAGTAGTTAAGGTCTTCCATCTTTCCTGCTTCTTTAGGTTTCTTAACTTTGGGAAGCTTCAACTTGTTATTCTTTTGAAGTAGCTTGAAAAGAGTTATCACATGATCCTCTTTGAAGGAGTACTACTTGGATGTTCTCTGCTGGCTCGATGCCTTGCCCTGCTTAGCAGGTTGCGCTTGAGTGTTAGCTTTAGTGGCTAGAATATCTTTCCCCCTAGACCGGGGAGCATTATTTTGGCCACGTTGCGCAGGTTTTCATTACTTGCCTTCCTCTTCAGCTTTAACCCTGGCAACGATTTCCTCAGATTATTCACCTTGAGAGACTAGTTGCTTCCACGAGCGGCATTCTGTGACCCCTATCTGAGCTAAGAGACCGGTCTGTGAGTTGTGTTGACAGGTTTCCACCAGGGTTGCTTGTGTCATACATGTTGGGCATCGGAGAGCCATGCTTCGAAATCTTTCAACGAAGACTTTTATGGGTTCTCCTCTCCTTTGCTTGGTGGCAAGAAGAGAAGGGATCAAAACTTCTAAGTCATCTTCGAAGAATCTGGTCAGAAATAATCTCTCTAGGTCTGCCTACTTCTGGATAGATTCCGCAGGCTGTTTCATAAACCATTCAAAGACAATCCCCTTAAGGGTTCCAATGAACAAACGAGTCAACACCACGTCATTTGCTATCACATTCTTATTCTGTGACTTGAAGTAATAGATATAACGATTGGGGGATCTCGTGCTATCAAAAGCCTGTAGGGTCGGGACCTTGAACTTTGGAGGATATGGGGCAGCATCCCATTCGGCAGGATATGGCCTAACAAACCCCTCCTCTTGGAGTTCACTTCTATTTGTAATATCATTGAGGCGGGCTTCTAATTCCTCCATCTTAGTAGATTGAGGGTTTTCCTCATCTTCAGTCTCCTCCTTTTCTTAAGAGGAAGATCCTCGGTTGTGGGTTTCTTGGTCAGAAGTAGTATTATCAATCACCTTTTTCTTCCCTTTTGATGAAGATGATCTTTCCTTTTGGAAAGTCTTATGTCTGGGTAGGGAGTTTGCTCTTTGGGATTTAGTTTTGTCTGTAACCAACTAGGCCATCATGTTTTGAAGTTCATTGATGGTCTCTTGTTGTGATCTGAGCATGGCTTGCTTCTATCAAGTCTCTTTGTTAGATCTTCGGGGCCTCCCGCCATATAAGCGGAGATCTCATGTTCAGCAGAGGAGCTAGAGGATTGGGACTCTGCGATAGCTGAATGTTCATCGTCAGACTTCATCCCTCTATCTAGTCTTCTGTAGTTAACAGGGAGTATGTCTCCTTTTTGCATCCGAGTATGTCAAAAAATTCCATCAGATTCGTTCAAAGCATCTTTCAAGCCATGTGATTGATCCTCCTCGGACTCGTCGGAGCTAAGGATCGGTGACCTCCTCATTCCGATCACATTAGAAGTGGCTCTGAGGTACTCATTGTCACGCCCCGCTTCCTAAAATACCTAGGAATCGGAACGTGAACAAGCCCGCGATGTATTAGACAAGGAGAATAAATAAAAATAAACATTTCTCCTCAACCTAATACATTAAGCGTTAAGAAATTAATACAATGCAAAGGCACAGGTCCCCGATCACGGTTAGCAAGAAGATAATGAACAACACAGAATAGGAAATAGACATATCATCAAAAGTAGATCATCCAAGACATAAAAATATGCGGTCAAACATGCCGTTATACAAAATTGAACAATGAATACTGGAGAAATATAAAATACATCGATCAACGAAAAAAGGAAGAACTACAAGAGCAACTAGGACCAATAACTAAGCTTCGGCTTTTTCTGCTCCGTCCGATAGGCACTCCTGCTGAGAATACTCTGGCTCTGGCTTGTCTCCAAGCTGGACCTGTCCTTCCTCTAAGTCTGACATATACCAGAGAAAACAGGTGTACATCAGCGTGCATGGCACACGACAAGACCCCATAAAAGAAAAGAACGAACAAAAACTCAATGCGAAAAATGATACAACAACAGAAATGATAAAGAAACGTGTAACTGGAAATCTAACAAAATCAACAAGGTAACAAGTCGATCATGCAGCTAGCGATCAGAATAATCATCCAAGTAACAAGGTCATACAACTAGATGGAATTAATATTTAAAAATCTGCAACAAGAGACGTAGTACGTTGAGCGAAATAATCCAAACAAGGAAACCCTCATGTATATACCATATGTCTTAAATTGTAGATAATTAAATATTAATCCTGATCTATGTATGAAAAGAAAATACAATTGGTCTGTATCTCACAAGAATCCATAATCACCTTAAGTAACAAGGTCATGTAACTAGCTATTCTACAACAGGTCACTGGTTCACATCTCACACAGAGTCAACGTTCATATTACCGGATAACTGATTATTCACAAATCCCCTATGTGCATCCAATACTGCTGCACAAACTCGGTCAGAGGACTACACGCAATCCGTTTTTAGCCTAATCCGGACTCAAGCTAAACTCGGGTGAATATCAAATTCACGGACTAAAGTGACTACACAAACTTCACTTTGACCCAACAAACCAACCCCAGTGCTACACAAACTCACTGGTGCAAGCCTGGAAGATATATCAACAGCCTTATCCGATTACATGAACAAAGACTTTCCCACCCCAACATCTCTTATATTTCTAAGTCAACAACACACAAGCCTCTAGGGCTTATTCATGTCACACAGGTCACTATAATCATAAACTACTAACATTTCTCAATCACAACAAGGAATAATCAATGCAACTAATCATGTGTAATAATATCATGACATATCTGATAATCAAAATTAAGAATTATAAATCATAAACAGCGTCTACATAATTCAGAAAATAATCTTTTTCTAAATTAATTCATTTTAAATCATTTCTCTTAACAATTAATCTAAAATAATTCATTTCCAAAATAAATTCCTTTAAATTATTATAATTATCTAAAAATGATTCTTTTGCCGAACAAAATTCTTTTAATTCATTATAATTATTCTTAAAATACTATTTATCATATTTTTATTATTTAATCAATATTATTTCATCAAACAACCCACGCAGTTAAATAACAGTCTAATCTATGCATATATGTAATTCACCGCAGATCTAGAAATTAAAACGATGAGTCAAAGAGAAAGGGATCTTGCCTTAAAATAATGTACAAGCCTCTGAAACAAACAGCAAGCAATCTACAAGTGCAAACAACATGTTCTCCCTTGCCACACGTTGATGATCTCATACTCGTATCGGTATTGTGCTTCACAAAGCTCTCAAAATTCATAAGAAAAAGATCTAGGGTTTTTAAGGGGAGAGGATGACTGCTAGGGTTCAGAGATATGATAAAAAAGAGTAATTTTCATGAAAAACATAGGTATTTATATAGACAAACCCGAAACAAACCCGTTTGACCCGAACCATGAAACTTTGATCTTTTTAGTTTTTCTAGATTGTGATAGAAGCATTATTTAAAACATAGAAACTCTTAACTAGTTATTTTCCCCAGATTTCTCTTCGTGCATGTTTTGTGTATTTACACTCATATATTCACAAATATACATTGAATTAATCTCAAAGTAATTCTTATCATACTCAAATATCAAAATATATTATTTTTCAGCATAAAACATATTTATCATTATTTATTATGAAAATTTTCAAATTTACGGGGTTTTACACTCATCCTATGTAGCCTTCTTCCTGTGGGAGCATCGTCACTTGTATGGCCTTGAAGAGGTGACATTTGTTAATCAGTCGAACATCAATGGCTTGGTTGCATGTGAGTAGCACCAGCATCCTAAGAGGATGGTGAAATCAATCGTTCACATTGACATGAATGCGTGACTGGTTGAATCAGTCTTTCTCTTGATAACAACTCTCTCAAATCTATTACATAGCTCTGAGAAGAGTTACTCATTGAAGGGGAGACTTGGATCGGCACCCCATGTCTATGGCTAGATGAGGCAGGCTCTTGATGGATATGGATCTTGAATCCGTGTTGATCTCCTTGAACGCGACGGCTTGCATTGCGTTTAACATTAGAAACATGAGGGTCATGTTTTAACATTGAAACGCAGGGGTTGCGTTTAGGAGAAGAAATGTGAAGGTTTCGTTGAGGAGAGGAAACGTGAAGGTCGCGTTTTGGAGAGGAAACGCAAAGGTCGCGTTTTGGTTGAGCTATGTGGAGCTAATGCTCACGCTTAATGCGGAGCTGGCCTCTGCGCTCAGGCTTAGCAATGAGAGGTCCGCGCTCTACGTGGTCATGAGATATGTGCTCTAACTAGGTAATGTAGTCTTGAGGTCTACGTTCAGTGCAGACCTGAGGTCTGTGTTCAGAGCAATCTTGAGGTCTGCGTTCAGAGCAGTCTTGAGGTCTGCATCTTGAATGTAAAACGCGCCATTGAGGGCTGCGTTCGGTCTGGCTTCAGTGAAGCTTGTGTTTGGGCACGCAAACGAGAAGCTCAGGGCTACGTTTAGGCTCACAAATGTAAGATACGTGTTGATTAGAGAATCGGCTTTCTCAAAGTTGTGCTCGTCGATGGGATCTTCTTCTTCGACGAGTGGCGTTCTTCTTAGCCTGTCTGAAGGCTTTTATAGTAGCGTATTCCTCCGTAGAGATCAATTTTGCTGCTTAAATGGGCCTTGTACGACCCAATATCTGTTGTTCGAGCATGGATATAGGGTTCTCAACTAGATTGACGAGTTCCATTCGAGCTAAGTCTTCTCCTTCGGAGGAGGGACTGTTTAAATAGTCCAACCTAAGAGGACTCTCCTTTGGTGGGTCAGCCATGAGTGGAGCTTTAGTCTCTTTAGAGACTTTACAGGCCTTGTGCATAGCCATGGGGCTAAAGGACCCAGAGGATAGAAACACCTCATACTTGGCTTGGTCAAACTCTACGGTTAGAGTTTCAACAGTAGTCCTAACTAGTTGGGTGTCGGATTATGCCACCACTTCTTCATCGGTAAAAGAGCACATCCCCAGCGAAGTCGTCATCTTTTGTATGCACGGGGAATTATGAGAAATTTGAGAATTGAATTTGTATTATTCCCTCTAACTTACTTAAAAAAAGAATGATTATAATCTTCTCAATACAACTTCTCTCTAACTGACTAAGAAAAAGAAACTATAATTCTCTTTATCGGTTCCCCGATTTACAAAAGAGGGAAGGATGAGACCCTCCCTTGATTTAAAATTGGTTTCTTTCTTTGTGGTGATGGGAGTTTGAATCTTGTATCCTATTGATGATTTGAATACTTCAACTTTGTGGGACGTCGGACCTCTCTCCTTGACTTTATGCCTTGAGAGAACTTGCAAGGCAAGTTTATAACTCTGGTCGAGTTTTGAAAACTCTCTATAAGAGTGTTAAGAACTTGCGAGACAAGTTCATAACTCTACACGAGTTTGGGGGCAACTTGTTTGAACATGTTGGAAACTCCCTGTAAGAGAGTTAAGAACTCTAGGTGAGTTTGAAGGAAACTTGTTTGAATAGGTTAGAAACTCTTAGTAAAATAGTTGAAAACTCTAGCTGACTTTGAATCCCCAAGAAAGATTTATTTTAGAGAGGAGATGAACCTCCAAGAGAACTAACCGAAAAGGGTTTAAAGAGCAAGCCAAGAGCTCCAAGAATGCCCCAATAAGCCTCTCCAAGAAGCCCATCTTCTTCTCTTTTTTCTCTCTTTTTCTCTTATTTTTGTCCCCCCTTTTCTCCTCCTTTTTTGCCCTTCATTTCTTGATGGAGATCCAGCCCTATATGTAGGGCAATCAGGGGGTAAGGTGCCCCTTAACAGTCCCTTAACTGTGCTTATACCTTGACATGATAGTTTTAAAAAATGTTTCTTAGTCAAAAACGTAAGGGTCGCATTCTGGAGAGAAAACGTGGGTGAACTCTGCGTTTGAGTTCTGAAAACACAGGGCAAACTCTGCGTTTGGTCTTAGCAATGCAGAGCGACCTCTGCGTTTGAGTTCTAAGAACGTAGGGCGAACTCTACGTTTGGTCTTGACAACACAGAGCGACCTTTGCGTTTGAGCTCTGAAAACACAGGGCGAACTCTGCGTTTGGTCTTGGCAACACAGAACGACCTCTGTATTTGAGCTCTGAAAACACAGGACGAACTCTACGTTTAGTCTTGGCAACACAGAGTGATCTCTGCATTTGAGCTTGGCAACACGGGGTGAACCCTGTATTTGGGATCTGGAACGCATAGCGACCTCTGCGTTTGAGATCTAGAACGCATGGTGACCTCTGCGTTTGAGCTCTGGAAGCACATAGAAACCTCTGCGTTTGAGCTTGGCAACGCGGGGTGAACCCTGCATTTTGTTAGACCCTAGAGGGGGGGTGATTAGGGTCTTATGCTAATCTAATCCGATTAAATGCCAATTAAAACTAATTAACAAGTTATCCTAGCAAGTATGAAATGCAATAATATATATGAGCTAGGATAAGCAATATAAAATATGATATATCCTAGCAAAGAGATATATAGCAAAATATATATGCAAGGATATATAAACTAACACAAGGGTAAACAGTATAAACTAGATAGTGGATCATAAAAAGGATGAGAAATGCACAATTGGCGATATAAGATAAATGCAAAAATAACTACGCCAAAGACAAACTCAAACAAGCAATATGATCATGGAGTTCGGACCTTCCGTCCTACGTCTCCGCTCCCCACTCCCGGGGAGAAATCCACTATCACGACCGGGTTTTCTACGCTCACCCGAATAACGTTTACAACCACACAATGTCGGTTTTCAACGCTCACCGAACAACGTTCACTCCTCACACTCGGTTTCTAGTTCACCGAAAACTTCACAACACTCTACGGTTTCTAGCTCACCGAAAACCTAACAACACTCACAAGTAACAAATATAAATTTGTTCTCTACAATAGGTGAGAACTCAATTAAGCACAACTCAATGTTACAATCTCTCACAACCCTAATATACTATGTATGCAAATACAATAAGCTCAAGTGGGTGTGTGTAACAATGAGATAAAATCAAATCTAAACTCAAATAGCAAACTAGCAATAATTAATATATGAAAATCAATAATGAAATTGCTTGGGGTATATATACCCACTAGAAATCTCAGCAAAAACCCCCAAAACAAATGACAAAACAGCCCCCAGAGAAACAGCTCAGAAATAGCCGTTAGAAGTCCAACGGTCATATTGTCGGTCGACCGAAAATCCCGTCGGTCGACCGATGAGAGCAAAAACACGAAGAAAACGTTCTGGACCATCGTCGGTCGACCGGAAATTCTGTCGGTCGACCGATTTGAGCTCTCGGTCGACCGGACCGGTCGACCGACGACTCTCTGGAAAAATACTGACGAATGGTCAATTGACCGGTCGACCGTACCGGTCGACCGAAAACTGACATTCTAGAAAAAATCGGTTTTAGAGCTGATTTTAAAACCCTGTTTAAAAATATCAAATAAATTCCAAAAAATGTAAAACTTTGGGGAATGATTGTAGACATGATAATAAACATGCTACAATGACTGGTTATCAAAAAGGACTTCCCAAATGAAAAATATCATCATTTTACAAAACTAGTCCCAAACATGAAAATATGAGATACTTGAATTTTGATGTTTTGACATAAACCAACTTTTGAAACTTTGTAAAATGTTTTTATAGACTTAGTAAAACATGTATAAACTGATATTGAAGTCTACAAACTAAGAATACAATATTTTCACAAAATTGCATATTCTATGCAATGTTTTCAAAAACATAATAGAAAATATGAAATATAGAATTTCATATATATAACCATAAAAACTCAAAACATATGTATGTATATATATAACTATATATATGCATAGAAACCAAAACTTATATATATATATATGACTATATATATATATATACGAAGAAACCAATAAATGTGTGTGTATAGATAATTGAGCTTAGAGTCCTAAACTACATTACCCAAGCAATCTTGATCTTCAATTAAGCTTGACTTGGTACACGTTGCGGATGAAGTTTGAACTTGATCTTTAACTTTGAATTGTACGTTGCTTCACTCCATAATTCCTCCAACCTCCATTGGATATGATCGTTATGGCGCAATCCATCCAACCTCCGACAACGTTGTTTGTCTACAATACATAGGAATACATAAATACTAGACAAACAACATTAGTAGTAAATTGTTTGTAAATCATCATCAAAATAAGAAGGCCAACACATTTTACCTTGGAAGTGCGGGGTGACCCCTACGTTTTGAGCTTCTAGGACGCGGAAGAGGGTTTCCACGTTTGGATTTGTAGAGATCGTCAATTGTAATCTCTTTTCTTTGACTTTTGTGCAGATTATCATCTTGTTATCTTTACACTTAGCCCTTGTGGAATGTGAGAGTTGTCAATTTGTAACTCTCGCACGTTGCTGTGAAAGTCTTCACATTATAACTTTCATCGACTGCTGTGGAGGTCGTCAGATTGTAACTTCTGCTTGTTGATGTGAATGATGTCAAATTGTATCTTTTATTATTTGTTGTTTTATGGGGATCAGCTATCTGCAGTAATTTTTAGACAACCTACACCAAGCTAGGAAATGCGTCATCAGGTTTATCATTCTTAAAAATATTCCTTTTAAATTAGTAGAAGATGATGAATTTGAATATTTGTTTACAGATGGTTTTTACCGCGTATTTAAAAAATTTCCCAATCAAACTTGTCAACGTGACTTTTAAAAATATTATCAGGAGGAATAAGGAAAAATAATTTCTTATTTTCAAAGTTTAAACTGTAGATTTTTTTTAACTTCTGATATTTAGACATCTAAAGTACAAACTGGTTATTTATGTATCACAGCACACTGGATTGATAAAAATTGGTAAATATTTAAAAGAGTTATATCCTTTATTACATTTGAAGAGTCATATACTGGTATTAATGTTGCAAATTTAATAATTGAAGAACTTTTGAAATTAAAAATATCAGAAAGAATATTTTCTCTTTCACTAGGTAATGTAAGCAATAATAATGTAATAGTTGATTATCAAAACATCTCTGTCATTATCATATCATGGTGATCTTTTTCATATTAGATATATCTATCATATTTTAAATTTAATTGTTCAAAGTGCATTTGGTGAAATTAAACTCATGATAGAAAAGGTTAGGTCAGTAATTTATGCTCATAATGCTTCTAAATAAAGAATTAGAAGATGGAAACAATTCTGTAAAAGAAAAAATATAAAACCCAGACTAATTCCAAAAGATGTTGACCATAGGTGGAACTCCACCTATGCAATGTTAAGTATAGCAATAGAATATAAAGTAATTATAAATAATTTTATTACTTTTTATAATTCTAGCTCTAGCTATGGTAGTATGTATGGAATAACTAAAGATGAATGGACAGTTATAAGTAATTTAAAAGAGATGTTACAAGTTTTTTATGATACTACAATATTATTATCTGGCTGTTATTATCCAACCATTACTTTAGCTACTTTATAAAATTTAAATATTCAAAAAATAATAATAAATATTGTATGCATGATTATTTTGGAAATATAGTTTTTTAAATAAAAAGTAAATTTAATAAATTTTTTATGCATATTCCTGTTATTTTTTGTTTGGGGTTCTTATTGATTCGTGTTTGAAGGATATTGGCCTTCAAAGTTTGGTAAATTCCTTGTATGGTAATATGATTATAGACATTGATGATGGTCAAACCATTACTACTACTACTCATCATAATACTATTAAAAATTATTTTCAAAGATTATATGATGAGTATGTAGCTAAATATGGTGTAGCTACACATCAGTCTAAAGTTTCTGCTTCTACGAGCTCAAGTCGGGGCAAAAGTGTAAGTTTTGATAGGTATGCAATAGTAGCTGAGCTAACTGGTGGATCTGGACTTGGATCATCAGCAGAGGTTTCTGAAATTGATCAATATTTAACTGCATCTTTATCTAAATATCAAAATAATAGTTTAGATACTTCACAATGGTGGAAATTATATGAAACAGTTTCATATCCTATACTTTCCATCATGGTTCGTGACTTACTAACAGAGCATGTTTCCACGGTAGCTTCGGAATCCGTCTTTAGCATAGCCAGACATTCGATCGGTGACCACAGGACATCGTTAGATCCATATATTGTACAGGCGGTGATATGCTAACAAGGTTGGTGGAGGTACGAAAAGAGAACGCAAGGCATCGATCAGATAGCTGGTATTGAAGATAAATTTAAAGAGTTGGGACTAGCTGATAGATATAAAGAGTAAACAATATTCATCAAATTATAATTTTTATTTCTTAGCTGAAAACTTATAATTAATTATTTTGAAAACAGTTGTAAACGATAGTGATATAGGTGAATAGGTGTAAACCTAGTTGGGATGTACTCATCTATTGTGATGTGATGAATTCCAAAATAAATTTATAATTATAAATAATTTACTGATTATTAATAAAAAAAGTTATTTTTATTATTTTAATTTTAATAATTTTTTGTATTTTTAATTTATGTAATTTCAAGTGATTAATAACATCATTGTTTTTTGTTAAAATTTTGTGTAATTTTTGGTTGAATATTTAGAGGAAAAGAAAATTTTTAAAATTTTTAAAAAATAAAAAAAACCCGGGCTGGCCCGGTGCCCGGGTCCGGGCTCGGATTTCGCCCGGCCCGGGCCTGATTTTTTGAGCCAGACCGGGGCCCGGGCCAAGCCGTTTGGGCATCCCTACCCATACCCATCTCATTCATAGCCGATGAAAGAGAGCTTTTTTGACTTTGGATCAAGCTTTGACCGGTCTGCAGGATTAGTCATGACATATACGTCACAACCAAATACTCATAAGTGTTCTAGCTTCAGCATCTTTCTAGTCCAAGCCTCTTCAGGTATCTCATAACTGACAGTCGCGGATGGCCTACGGTTGATCAAGTATGCAGCAGTATTCACAGCATCAGCCCAAAAACTCTTGGGCAATCAGGAGTGGATCCTTATACTTCTAGCGCCCTCCAAGATAGTGCGATTCATTCACTCCGCACTCCGTTATGCTGAGATGTGTCTGGAATGATCTTCAGTCTCCTAATCCCATGGGATGAACAGAAGTTATTGAACTCATGGCTGCAATACTCGCCTCCATTATCAGACTTTAGACACTTCAGCTTATTGCATGTTCGTTCTCCACATAGGCAAGCCACTTCTTGAAGATGATTAAAACATCTGACTTGTGCTTCAAGAAGAACACCAACAGTTTTCTAGTAGCATCATCAATAAAAGAGACAAAGTAAATAAAGTTACTAACATATGGGACTTGCGCAGGTCGCAACATGTCAGTGTGCACCGACTCTAATTTCTACAGTTTTGGAGCAGACCTGGTCTTGTTGAAGCTCATCTTCTTCTGTTTGCCTAGGATGCGATCCTCACAGAAGGTCAGATCGATTTTGTTCAGACCCGGAAGCCTTTCTCCCACGGCCATTATCTGCATCCCCTTCTCGCTCATGTGGCCAAGTCACCGATGTCAAGTGATGCAGTCGGCGGATGATGATGATGCTTGTCCTGCGACAAGCAAGTGGTCGATCTTCCTATTGGCGATGTAGAGAGACCACTCGCGTTTGTCGTGTGCTACCACCAGGGAACCCTTAAACACCTTCCAGCTTTTCTGCTCAAATGATACTCTGTAATCGAAGTCAATCAATTTTCCAACTGATATAAGATTCTGCCTGAGATCCGGTATATACCAAACGTCATTCAGCATCAAGGTGGTCCCGCCCTCCCTGTTGAGGGTACAATTTCCCTTCCCAAAGACCTTGCAATGTTAATTGTTGCCAAGACAGACTGTCCCCAAGTCATTCTTCACGAATGATGAAAGCAGCTTTTATTGTGAGGTTGCATGGAAAGATGCAAGAGTCGATGACCCAGCATCGCTCTTGTCTTCAAGAGATAGGAGAAGCGCATCCGAATCTGTCTCGTGCATGAGATTGGATGCACCCTTGGCCTGATCATCCCCTACTGATGCTGGAACAGAAGCTCTGCAATCCCGTGCAAAGTGACCCTTCTTTCCATATCTGAAGCACTTTTCTTCACCGTATTTATTTGGGTCCGGACCTTTAGACTTCCCTCTGGACTTTGATCGGCCTCGTCATCCCCTACCCTTCTTCTGCACACGCCCTCATATCTCAACATGCAGAGCACTCCCACTGCTAGAGGCCTCAGCTCATGAGACTTTGCGCTATGATTCTTCATCCAAAATTACCCCAATCACTGTGTCGAGCTTCATCTTGTCATTGCTAATAGCGTTGCTCACCGCTATCACCATATTCTCTCATGAATCTGGTAGAAAAGAAAGTAGCATAAGAGCTTGGATCTCTTTGTCGAACTTGAGATCCAGTGCAACAAGCTGTTGCACCACAACCTGAAAATTCGTTCAAGAAGCTCGCTACGCAAGCTTCTTGCTGCATCTTTAGATTGAATAGCTTCTTCATCAGGTACACCTTATTTGAGGCAGACTACTTCTTATACAGCGCCACCAAGGCCTCCATCAACTCCTTGGTGGTCATGCATGCGAGACGTTGTAAGTCACATGCTGGTGAAGATTGAGCCTAATGGTAGAAAGTGTTTTACGATCGAGCACCTTTCACTTATCGTTGTCCATCTTCTCAGGTTTCCCCGTCTCTCCTTGGAGGGGTAGGAAGAGATTCTTCTAGTACAAATAGTCTTCTGTCTACATCCTCCAATACCTTAAATTTTGGCCGCTGAACTTCTTAATTCGAAGCATGTTGTCTTCAACTGTAGATCTAATGGCAAAAGATTCTGTCTTTCCTGAACCGTATGCTTTGATATCACTTTGTAGGGTACATGCCAACAAGAACGCCTCAAACAAAGACGCAAAACACACCCAAACAATCTTGGAATCACAGAATAAAACTAGCAAACACGAATTCAATCAAAGTACTCATAGATATAACGTGGTTCACTCTTACAGAGCTACTCCACGGTGTAACGACGACGCCCAATTCTTTATATTCCTTTCGAGGTTACAAAAAAAAGATAAAAGAGAACGTCCTCTCTTAATCAAGATACTCTCCAAGAATTCTCACAAACTCTCTCTCAAGATCTCTCAATGATATTACTTATATATGAATCAAGATACTCTCCAAGAATTCTCACAAACTCTCTCTCAAGATCTCTCAATGATATTACTTATATATGTATCTTTCTCTTTCCACAAACTCTCTCTCAAGATCTCTCAATGATATTACTTATATATGTATCTTTCTCTTTCTCTCTCTGCTATTGAGGTGCTTTACAAATCAAACTTAGGGAGGTATTTATAAGTTTTCTCATGGGGTAGGTGAACACTATTTGAGGGTAGGTGAATACTGTAGCATGGGATAGGTGAACACTATTTGGGGGTAGGTGAGAAGGCTATCCACACAGCCTCAACGTTCTCAACACTCATAGTCATACAATCCTAATATGAAGAAAAGCCTACGACAGAAGAAACTTCGAGAAATCGCTAGATCATTACGTTCATGAATCTTGGTCCCTTTCTCAAGTTTTTGAGGGCATAAATCAATACCCTGTCCATTTTTCATTAACTTGATAACCAATGTACACATGGTTTGTTTTTCTCATAACCGACTAATTCCTTTGTTTTTCATTCTGATCTTGACATCTATATATGTACTTTTCCCATTACTGTGGGCAGCTTTCACCATTAGACAGGTGAAATGCTAGGTCTGTAGTTAAATACACATGCAATGTGGTGCTAGTTTGTAAGAATTACAACTGATGACTTCTTCTTTTTTTCTTTTTCCCCCCTTGAGGAAAACGAAGGAATGCTGTTGGGTAATTCTGTTAATATCACAAAGTGCTGAGAAGTGATAGGGCTATTTAGTTGGACGCCATAATTATACTGTACAGTGGAGAAATAATTCAAGCATATATATGGGTAGAATGCCAGTGATCACAGTTTTCCTGGGTATATGTAAACATCGTGCGGAATATGCACAGGTATTCACCTAACTCTCTGAAGTGCATGTACACAATATATATCTAAATGTAGATTTATACATGTACATGTGCATGTGACCTGAAATATGTGTGCACATTATCATGTAGACTTTAAGCTCATGAGTAAGTCCAGTCCGCTACTTGTACTCAAGAAATATCAAAGTGATTTTATTTGTAACTTTAAGACTTCATTACCCTGGGCTTAAGCAGCAAATTCTAGGTATTTGACTAGCATTATGACAGCAATTCTAGCTATCTAAGCATTAATTGAGAGTTTATGATACCCAGCGTGGGCTGGGATCAGTTAGTATGATGCTTTCTACTTTTGAGCAAGGTTTTGGGATTCATGTGATCTAAAGAAACAAAAGAGAAAGGGGAAGAGGACTCAGCTGACTTTTGTAAAAGAAAAGTAGCAAATGAGTCAGAGAGTTAGATGATAGGTGAAATAAAAAGGGGGGAAAAGGATCTCCCTTTCTTCAATTCTTCACGTATATAAACACTCACCTGTCATGAGACACTCGTAGGTGACGCACAAAAAGATAACCAAAAATAAAAAGAAGAACAAGAAAGATTGAGAAAGGGTGAACATGGGAAGGCCTCCTTGCTGTGATAAGGTAGGAATCAAGAAGGGGCCTTGGACGCCTGAAGAGGACATCATCCTAGTCTCTTACATTCAAGAGCACGGCCCTGGAAACTGGAGGTCTGTACCAACAAACACTGGTATGTTTCGATAAAAATAAAATCAAATTTCAGTATATGCTTATTTGAAAACTTGGAGTAAGCTCTATCTTATTGTTTGATACAGGACTGATGAGATGTAGCAAAAGTTGCAGATTGCGATGGACGAACTATTTGAGGCCAGGGATCAAACGAGGGAACTTCACTCCCCATGAAGAAGGGATGATCATACATCTCCAAGCTTTGCTAGGTAACAGGTAAAGAAATTTATCCCTTCATCAATAATTCACCCAGTAGATCCTCGGGACAAAAAAGAAGAAGAAAGCATAGATCTGTACTACGTACGGGTTTAATAAGATTGTTTTTGTGCTTTCTTTTCAGGTGGGCAGCCATAGCATCCTACCTCCCTCAGAGAACAGACAATGATATCAAGAACTACTGGAACACCCACCTCAAGAAAAAGATCAAGAAGTATCAAACGGCAATTGACAGTTACGTCACTCCATCTGATTCAGCCGCCACCGGCTTCCATCAAGAACTCGCAATGAGAGCCTACAGCTCTTCTACCACTACGCACTCCACACTCCCAAGCTTCGGTCACAGCTCCTCAACCTATGCCTCAAGCACTGAGAACATATCAAAACTTCTAGAAGGTTGGATGCGATCCTCCTCAAAAACTACTACTATAAAGCCAGAACAACAAGACCATCACCAACGAAGTATAGCATTCAATACCAACAATGAAGAGCTTCAATCATTGGTCTCAATAGAGAACTTTGGCTGCATTGGCTGGGAGAAGTCATCGGCGGATTCGGAAGAAATGTCCAAGGAGAGATCGGAGAGACAGCAAGCACCAATATCCCTATTAGAGAAATGGCTTCTTGATGAGGCTGCTGGACAAGTGGAGGGACTCATGGAGCTGTCAGATGCTGTGTTCTAACAAAGCTTGTTTCTTTCTGCAAATGCGAAAGGTTACCTGCATGGCTACTGTACTGTTTCTGTTTATGTTACTATTACTATGTGTAGGGGGTAATTGTAAAATTCTGGAGGAGTCTCTTTCCAAATGTAAGATAGGGAGAAGTGTTTCAAAAACTATCCTGAAATAAAAACTCCACATGGGGGTTTTCTGTTGTGTTATACCTCTAGTTTCGTTTTTATAAAAAACTAACAGACGAAGACTTTTTTTTTTTTTTTGTTGCGTGATAGTATGATCATCTCCTTTCGATATCACACCTTGATTCAGAGATCTAGATTAATTAATCTTCTTCTTATCTCCTCCTATTTACTCGGAAGTCTCTCGCCTTTCGGTGAGATTGAGAAATCAAATGGCTAACTCATGAACATTGCGGATATATATGGTTGGGAGAGGGATGGTGAGTATTTTCTAATCACATGTGCAACGAATTCTAGCCCTCTGACAAAAGAATCCACTGGCATATGTGACCCAAATCCAGCAGTAAAGGAAAGGCTGAATTAGATCCTTGTCACCTTTTGAAAGGCCAACTTGGTTTAAGCATGGAATACCCAAACTTATAGTTTTATTTTTTTTTTTTTTTTTTTTTTTGGTTTATATGGTTGGGAGAGGGATGGTGAGTATTTTCTAATCACATGTGCAACGAATTCTAGCCCTCTGACAAAAGAATCCACTGGCATATGTGACCCAAATCCAGCAGTAAAGGAAAGGCTGAATTAGATCCTTGTCACCTTTTGAAAGGCCAACTTGGTTTAAGCATGGAATACCCAAACTTATAGTTTTTTTTTTTTTTTTTTTTTTTTTTTTGGATAATTTCATATAGCTAAGTGGAAGAAATTTTTGGCTCTGGTGCTATTAAAGAATACTGAAGAGGCACAGATAGATATCAAAACTGAGCTTCCGATGAGCAGATTCCACATTTGGAAGCGAACACATATATCCAGGCATCATACGTGAAACGTTCTCTTGTGGAAATGACTTGGGAAATGATTACAGGGGAATAAATAGCAAAATAGGGAAGTTGATGCACTTTCAGAAAAAAGAGCCTATAGAGATGAAACGAGAGGAGGAAATGCTGATGTGAATGTAGGGGCTGAGATCTTTGTTTGAGAATGATTACTTACAGATATAAGAAATGTGTAAACTGAAGACAACAGTAGGGAAAAAAGAAGAGCCTTGTTTTGATTGGTGGGTGGGTGCGTGGCGATGGAAAAAAGGTTAATTACAGATAGATCCCGAGTAGTTCTGTTGTTGCAAAATAGGACCTCCTGAGTGAAATGCTTTTGACCCTTTTACCCTCAGAGAAAAAGGAATATTGTTTCTTGGAAAAACAGGTTTCCTGAGGGCAAAAGGGTCAAAATTTTCACTCAGGGGTTCTATATGCAATTAAAGACCCCAAAACTATGATCAGTCATCGGCGATGCCCACTACCTTTTCATCACATGGCAAGTATCGACCCACATCCTATGGTAACCTCACAGACAAAAACACACACAAGCACATAACATCCAAAAGGATTTTTATTTTATTTTTTTTAAGGGTTTTGATATTATAATAAGGTCCAAGCTCTCAACTTGCAGCTTTTTGAAATCAATTCTCAATAGAAATTTTAAATGAGTTGGCACGGACCATGTTCAATTTGTTATGGCTCCCACAATTAAGTTTTTGGGCAAGATTGGATGGTGATGCTTGGACCACAACCTAAGAGAGGAAATGGTAAATGGACTTGATTTTTGCATGGGACCCTATTAATGGTTCTCTCTCTCTCTCTCTCTCTCTCTCTCTCTCTCTCTCTCTCTCTCAAATTAAAAGCAATCAATACAAAATGGCATGACTTGGGCACTTGCAATTTCCCTCTATGCTATAGCTGTTGGGGCTATTACAGTCGAAGACCTTTATCATCAAGCATCAAAGCAATCAATACCTCCATCTTGCTTTCATTGGGATTTATTTTCAATAAAGTTTGAGTTTTGCTCTTGTATAAACAAGCACAGCCATAATAAAGGACACGGACTAGTATGTGAACACTTTGTGTGAAGAGGCTAAATTTGTTAATAACATTTACTGCCACCTTTATGGCTTCCATCTAAAGTTAAAAAAATGGGGGCCATGTCACTGGAGAAATAGTAGCTTGTCATACATAATATGGGCTACAATTGATATGATCATCTGATTATTAGCATAACGACGATAAAAGTCATCAACATATACCGATCTTTGGAAAAGAAATTGCAAGCCAGGTGAACTATCTAAATCAAGTTCATCATACGTACGCCACTGAAAAAAAAAAGGTTTCCCTCATAGATAGGTAATTCAAATTCCTTCTGGAAAAATACTGATGGAAGCTAACGTAAATTCGGAGTGACAGTTGATCATGATAGAGATCATTAGCTGTGACTAAGACATATCATTGACAGCTCTGTCCTCTCAGGCCTTAACTATATATCCATTTAATGAGAAAGTAGGAAAGAAATTAGATATTTACTATTTTATCAATAAGATTGCACTAATTCTCCCTCAGAACAGTAACTTGTTGGGGATTCGAAACAATCAAATCGAACCATTGCTCTTTGAGAGTAGGAAAGTAGGAAAATCACAGCAAATAAAAGATAAAAAACATGCAGGAAAGTAAACAAGAAAGAACACATCAGATTTAACGAGGTTCGGCAATCGTGCCTACATCCTTGGGAGTCACACCACACAATTCTTTGATTAATATTGAAGAAGATTACAATGCCTACAAATAGGATCTAATCTCTCTGAGATCTCTCTGAAGAATTCTCTCAAAACCCTATTTTTCTAATGTCTGATCTCTTCTAAAGTGTTCCATATATATAGAAAACTTAAAACCAAAACAGACTAGAAATTCTAAAACCAAAAAACAAAATAGATTAGGAATCCTAATAACCTGTTACCAAAACAGATTAAGAATCATGTTACCAAAACAAATTAGGAAACATGCTATCCAACAATTTGTTTGATTCCAGCTTTGAGTCTACATCCTTTAGACTAATAATCTCCTACTTGGAGACCAAAGCACAATCAACGAGCTCACCCACTCTCCCTTCTTCGCAAGCATCTTCCTACACGAAAAAAATTCATTCTTCAATCTGTTGGAAGCTTTGTTAATGAAAAGGCAATTTTGCCTTTGTGAATAGTCCCACATTGGAAAATGAGATGAATAGTAAAGGGTATATAATGGTTCTCTTCTTATTGGGCTTTGAATAGTGTTTTGGGTTTTGTGGGCTTTGCATTTCTACCACACACGCGCGCACGCGCACGCACGCCACGCCCCGCACGCGCGCCACGCCGCACCGCACACGCACACCTTTTTGCTTCTCAAGCTTTTATTTTTGCACGTTTTGCACGTTCTGTAACGGCTGTATGCGGGTCACAGAAGCTAGATTCGTGCGTAACGGTCCCTTGGATTCAGCGGGGGTTACACCTCTCCTCACCTATATAAGCAGGCTTGGAGCTCATTCAGAAGTACACCAACGAAGAGGAAAACTTCTAAACTCTCTTCTCTTCTCTACTCTCATACCTCCAAGAAATTTCAACTACATATTTATATTTCTATTTGCTGGGCAACCGTTTTCGTCTGAGCATAAGCTCTGTGACTCACGCCCGAGTACAGAGGTCGGCCGATTCCGGGGGTTTTTACCGTTAGGGGAGAGAGGACAAACTGCGTCAGGGCGATAGGCGGGTCCTTAATCTTCTAAGGCAGTGATATCACGACTGCTCCCAATCAGGCCTGAATTTTCTAACTCTTTAATTTGTTTTTATATTTTTATATCCCTGTTTTGACAGCAATCTAGAAGATTAATTAATATTCTTGGTATTAAGTTAATTAGTTAAAAAAATTTACTATTCATCGGGATTACTATTCACCCGAATATTCATATATTTCAATTACTTGTTATATTAGTTAATTGTTTTAATTTGTGGCATCTAAATTAGTTTAAAAAAATTATATATATAATTTCTTTGCTGCTTCTGTGCTCAATTTCAGTATCTGTCATAAACAAAAAATCTTTAAGTGAACCGGTTCAAGTTTTCTTGGATTAGTTGGTGTCTAAGGAAAGGTTTAAGGGTTGCGTAAAGCGCTCTACAAGAAACGAGTTACTTAATAGATCTTTGATCAACCTCTAGTACTATCCTTACCTAGCCAAACTACCCGAGTAAAACTTTAATCTTTTCACTTTCAGAGTTTTTGATTTAAAGCAAGTTTAATTAAGTTTCTGGTCTAGTAATTTTGACAAAATCTTTTTTTATATCAGATTACATCTACCTAGATTAGTAAACTTAAATTGGACTTATGGCAATTCCTGATCATTCAAAAAGTGTCAAACCTGAGAAGTTCACCGGTGTTAACTATAAATGGTGGGCTAATCAGATGAAATACTAGCTCACTACCTTAGGTCTTTTATCTGCTATTGACACTTCTGAGTCATCTACTAGTGGTTCTCAACCTTTGACTCTTGATCCTGCTCAACCTGCTCCTTCCACTTCTCGTTCTGGTGCTAGCTCCTTTTCTAGCTCTATGAAACCAGAAGAAATTAACTATCATTGTTGTCATAGGATCCTTAGTGCACTTGCGGACAACCTTTATGACATATATTACGAATTCAAAAGTGCAAAAGACCTATGGAATTCTCTTGAAGTAGAATATGGCTATGATGATGCCGGAATTCTGCGTTTCACCTCCTCCTCCTTCAATAAGTTCATGATGGTTGATGACAAGCCCATTAATGAACAAATTCATAAATTCCTAAATTTCCTCCGTCATCTCTAATCAAAAGGAAACACTTTTACTGACGATTATAAAGTTTCATGTTTGATTGATAAACTTTCTCCCTCCTGGTCTAGATTTGCTGGAGATCTCCGACACAGCAAGGAGATCTAACCTTAACCGAAGCCCTCAAGTCTATTCGTATTAAAGACCAGCATAGGCAAAATTCCAATACCAAGAATAAAACAAAAGCTAAAGTAAACTTGGTAGAGGATAAGCCTAAATCTAAGAATTTCAAACCCAAAGGGAAGAAATTCAAGAAAAATCAACAATCTTTCAACAAATCTTCCTTCAAACCAAATCCCAATTCTTCCAGCCATAAGTCTGATGAGAAGTTCTGCTTTGTCTGTGGTAGAACCACCCACATGGCTCACAACTGTTTCTTTCGGAAGAAGGAACCGGCCAAACCTGCCCCTAAAGGAAATGGATCCAACAAAGTTAATATGATTGAAATGAATCCAACCTCCTTCAGGTTAGCCTCTTCATCTCATCTTGTAAATTCTCTAACTTCTTCCACTGATTGGTATTTGGATTCTGGAGCAAATATCCACGTCTGTAATAATCACTCTTGGTTTTCAAATTATCAAGAATCACGTGGAGGAAGCATAAGCTTAACAGATGACTCCACTAAATCAATAATAGGAAGTGGACGTATAGAGCTCACCATGACTTCTGGGAAAGTTCTTCATCTGCAAGGCATTTATCATGTTCCTTCTCTCCGTCGCAATCTAATTAGTGAATCTCTTCTTCTTAGAGCTGGTTATAGGATTGTAAAAGAATCCAACAAATTTGTGATTACAAAGAGTAATGTTTTCATAGGTAAAGGTTTTATCTGTAATGACCTTTTTCAAACTCAATGTAATCAATTCCAGTTCTAATGAAATTTCTGAGTCTTCTGTTATTCAAATTGTTGAGTCTTGTGATGTTTGGCATGGATGACTTGGACATGTCAATTTCCAAACCTTGTAGAGAATGAGTAAATTAAACCTCATTCCTAAATCTTCTCATGATCCCTTATCTAAATGTGAAATCTGTGTTCAAGGGAAACACACTAAAAAAACCCTTCAAGTCTATAACTAGAAACTCCGAACCCCTCGAATTAATTCATAGTGATGTGTGTGACTCTAACCGAGTTCTCACCCGAGGGGGTAGGCGGTATTTTGTGACTTTTATAGACGATCACTCCAGATATTGTTACACCTATCTTCTTAAAACTAAAGATGAAGTCTTAGATAGGTTTAAGGTGTTCAAAGCTGAATCTGAGAACCAACTTGACAGGAAGATCAAGATTCTAAGATCTGATCGTGGGAGGAGTATACCTCAAATCATATGACTGAATATTGCCAAGAACACGGTATTATTCATGAGGTTACTGCTCCATATACACCACAGTCTAACGGGGTAACTGAACGAAAGAATAGAACCCTAATGGACATGGTGAACTGTATGTTACTCAGTTCAGGAGCACCTGAAAATCTCTGGGGTGAAGCTCTTCTTTCTGCTTGCTTCATTCTCAATATGATTCCCCAGAAAAATTCCGATACAACTCCTTATGAATATTGGAAGGGGAGATCTCCTAATCTGAATTTCTTCTGGGTTTGGGGTTGCTTGGCTAAAGTAGCTATTCCCGAACCTAAGAAGAGGAAAATTGGTTCTAAGACTATAGATGCTGCTTTTATTGGATATGCACTAGATAGCAATGTTAACAGATTTCTAGTCATCAAATCTGAAATCAGTGACATGTCCAACAATACCATCATTGAAGCAAGAGATGCATTCTACTTTGAAAACATCTTTCCTTTCAAATCTAAAATCTCAGAAAATCCCAGATCATCCATTCCTTCTGATCTTCCATCTTCCAGTTTTTCTCAACCTCTTGATATTGAACCTCGAAGAAGCAAAAGAGGTAGAATCGAAAAGGATTTTTGAGAAGACTTCCTTACCTTTCTTGTTGAAGGTGATCCAAGCTCATTCCAAGAAGCAATGGATTCACCTGAATCTCCTTTCGGGAAAGAAGCCATTGATAATGAAATTAAATCTATCAAGGAAAACCATACTTGGATACTCACCGACTTACCTCCAGGTTGTAAACCTATTGGTTGTAAGTGGATATTCAAGAAGAAACTCAGAGCTGATGGTTCCATAGATAAATTTAAAACTAGATTAGTAGCTAAAGGCTATACTCAACAAAAGGGCACTGATTATTTTGATACATATTCTCCTGTAGCCCGAATCTTAACTATCCGAGTATTATTAGCCTTTGCTGCTATCCATAAGCTTATCATACATCAGATGGATGTCAAGATTGCTTTCCTGAATGGTGATTTAGATGAAGAAATCTATATGCACCAACCTGAAGGCCTCATTGCCAAGGGTCAGGAAAACAAAGTCTGTAAGCTTGTTAAATCTTTGTATGGTCTTAAACAAGCTCCAAAACAATGGCACCAGAAATTTGACAACGTCATTGCACAATATGGCTTCACTGTGAATGAATACGATAAATGTGTCTATTCTAAAGTGATAAACAATGGCTATGTCATTCTCTGTCTCTATGTTGATGATATCCTTATCTTTGGAACAACACTTGAATTAATTTCAAAGGTAAAGGATTATCTTTCCAAAAAATTTTGATATGAAAGACTTAGGTCTTGCAGACATGATACTTGGAATGAAAATCTCTAGAGACACTAGAGGAATATCTTTGAGTCTTTCCCATAGCATTGATAAAATGCTAATTAAATTCAATTTTCATAACTCTAAACTTGTTTCCACACCTTATGATTCTTCTATATCCTTAAAGAAGAATGAAGGTGAACCTGTCTCCCAGCTAAAATATTCTCAGATGATTGGATCTCTTCTTTACATATCCAACTGAACCAGACCTGATATAGCTTATGCTGTAGGGAGACTGAGTCGGTATACTAGCAACCCTAGCAAAGATCATTGGACTGCCTTAGAAAGAGTATTCAAATATCTGAAAGGCACAATTGACTATTGCTTGACTTATATTGGTTACCCTGATGCTATAGAAGGGTATAGCGATGCCAACTGGGTCACAGATTCCAACAGTGTAAAGTCTACATCTGGATATGTATTTCTTTTTGGTGGTGCTGCTGTATCCTGGAAATCATGTAAGCAAACAATAATTGTCAGGAGCACCATGGAATCTGAGTTGATTGCTCTTGATACTACTTGCACAGAAGCCGAATGGTTAAAATATCTTCTCTCTTAACTTCCTTTGGTCCATAAACCCTCTCCTCCTATTTCCATTCACTCTGATTCTAGATCTACCATAGAGCTTCTAAAGCAAGTACATGTAAATAAAAAACATAACAGACATATTCAAATAAGATATAAGTTTGTGCAACGCCTATTAGGCAAAGTTGTGATCTTGGACTTTGTAAAGTCTGAGAAAAATCTTGTTGACCCTTTGACTAAGGGATTATCCAGGAGTGTGGTTCTGGATTCATCGAGGAAGATTGGTTTAAGCCCATAAATGAGGTCACCGACAGCGGCAACCCAACCCTTATTTGGAGACGTAGTCCTAATGTCGGTTCAATGTGGTAGAAACAAGCTGGACAAGTGACTCTCGTGTGGAGCATCGACCTAGATATATTTATATATAATTATGTAGCATTTGCTACTACCCCTTCTCTATGATGACGATGCTCTTATGATACAGCTAGCTAGGCTGAGTTTTACTCTTAATAAGTCCAACGCGTGTATTGTGAGGGGTATTAAATAAACAGCTGTAGTACCCTTTGAGGACTTACCTACATGAGAGGAACCATGACGGCCACGGTTGGGGGGGTAGGGCTAACCCCTAGAAACTCTCATGAGTCGGTTTTTTATGAGCATGGCCTTTAATGCTCAACCCGCTTAGCTCAATAGATGAAAACGTATTGTGTGTGTTTTTATCAATACCTGATCCAAGGGGCCTAATTCAAGGCCTAGTCCATTATGTCCCTCAGGTGGCGATGACTCACTAAGGAAAGGTTCAAAGTCGAAAGCTACCTCTCCCGAATTCACGATACAAAAGGTTGCCCAACCTACATTTATTTTGTGATTTATTTATTGATTTATTATTTTGAATTTTTAGTCAATATTTCCTTTTGGGGGGGACTGTTGGAAGCTTTGTTCATGAAAAAGTAATTTTGCCTTTGTGAATAGTCACACATTGGAAAATAAGATGAATAGTAAAGGGTATATAATGGTTCTCTCCTTATTGGGCTTTGAATAGTGTTTTGGGTTTTGTGGGCTTTGCATTTCTACCACACACGCACGCACGCGCGCGCACGCCACACCTCGGCTCGCCTCGCCTGCACGCGCGCGCCACGCCGCACCGCACACGCACACCTTTTTGCTTCTCAAGCTTTTATTTTTGCACGTTTTACACGTTCTGTAACGGCTGCATGTGGGTAACGGAAGGGGTTACACCTCTCCTCACCTATATAAGCAGGCTTGGAGCTCATTCAGAAGTACACCAACGAAGAGGAAAACTTCTAAACTCTCTTCTCTTCTCTACTCTCATACCTTCAAGAAATTTCGGCTACATATTTATATTTCTATTTGCTGGGCAGCCGTTTTCGTCTGAGCATAAGCTCTGTGACTCACGTCCGAGTGCAGAGGCCGGCCGATTCCGGGGGTTTTTATCGCTAGGGGAGAGAGAACAAACTGCGCTAGGGCGATAGGCGGATTCTTAATCTTCTAGGGCAGTGATATCACGACTGCTTCCAATCAGACCTGAAATTTCTAACTCTTTAATTTGTTTTTATATTTTTATATCCCTGTTTTGACAGCACAATCATCATTAACCCAGCGATCCTGGCGATCCTCCTGGTGTGGCTTTGCCTTCATCCCTGTTTTGACAGCACAATCATCATTAACCCAGCGATCCTGGCGATCCTCCTGGTGTGGCTTCGCCTTCATCTCCTACACGTGAAGGCCAACTAAAGTTACGCATAACTCCAGTTTGTCAATGGTCACTGCTTTCGTCAACATATTCGCAGAATTTTGACTCCCCAAAATCTTCTCTAGATGTAACTTCTCGTCCTCAATCAGCGAGCGTATAAAATAATATCGTATGTCGATGTTCTTCGTTCTGACATGATATACTAGATTCTTGGCAAGATGTATAGCGCTCTGCCTGGCACAATAAAGAACTCATCTCCCTTGCTTCAGATCCAACTCTTCTAGGCACCCGTTAACCAAATCATCTCATTGCTTGCTTCAATCACCGCGACATACTCAACTTCAGTTGTAGACAAAGTTGTTAGACCCTAGAGGGGGAATGATTAAGGTCTTATGCTAATCTAATATGATTTTATACCAATTAAAATTAATTAACAAGTTATTCTTGCAAGATAGATATACAATATGATATGAGCACGAATATGCAATATGAATAAAGAGATATATCCTACCAAAGAGGTATATGATAAAATATATGCAATGATATATAAACTAATACAAGGGTGAAATAAACATAAACTAGATAGTGGGTTAAATAAACAAAGAGCAATACACAATGACGATATAAGATATGAACATAAAAATAAGTACGCCAATGCAATCTCAAACAAATGATATGTTCACGGAGTTCGGTCCCCACGACCTACCTCTCCGCTCCTCACCTCGAGGAGATCTCTACTATCACAACCGGGTTTTCTACGCTTACCCGAATAACGTTTACACCTCACAATGTCGGTCGGTTTTTAACGCTCACCAATCAACGTTCACACCTCACACTCTCACTCGGTTTTCTAGCTCACCGAAAACTTTACAACAATACACTCGGTTTTCTAGCTCACTGAAAACCTTACAATCTCATAATATAATAAATGATTTGTTCTCTACAATAGATGAGAACTGAATGTAGGCTCATACTCAATTGTTACAACTCTCACTAACCCAAATATACAATGTATGAAAATATAATAAGCTCAAGTGGGTGTGTGTATACAATAAGTAAAATCAAATCAACAAAACTCAATTAAAATCTAGCTTATGGGAATTTATGAATAAAACAATAAATAGCTAGAAATAGAGTTTAGAAAAACTTCTCTATAGATCAAGAGGGAGAGGTAGAAGAGTTGGATGCTCAAATAATATAGATGATCTTTCTCAAGCTCTTGTGAAATTGTTTTCACAAAACAAACCCTTTAAACAAACTTAAAACAAAATTAAACTCTTTTAAAACTTTTTTAAAACATTCTCCTAGTTATTATGAGAACTGAGATCAATGGGGTCTTTATAGCCTCCCAAAACCTCAGCCAATAACCCCAAACAAAAGACCAAAAAGCCCAAGGAAAACAGCTCAGGAAAAAAGTCGTTGGAACCTGATTGACCATTTGGCGGTCGACCGCGAGCAACAAAACAGCAAAACTACAGCTCAAAACAACAGAAGGTCGATCGTGGCGGTCGATCGTGAAATTCTCTGGACTGCATATGGTCGACCGCCATGGTCGACCGCGGGTCGATCGTGAAATTCTCTGGACTGCATATGGTCGACCGCCATGGTCGACCGCGAGCCAACAAAAACCATACTAAGTTTCTGAACTCAGGGCGGTCGACCGCAAACTGATATATGACTTGAACAGGTTTTGAAAACAGTTTTTGTGACGTTAAAACCCTGTTTAAAAATATCAAATAAATTCCAAAAATTATGAAACTTTGAGAAATGATTGTAAACATGATAATAAACATGTTACAAAAACTGGTTTTCAAAAAGGACTTCCCAAATGAGAAATATTATCCTTTTGCAAAATAGTCCAAAACATAAAATTGTAAACACATGAGTTTTGACATTTTAGCATAACCATGTTTTGAAACAATGCAAAATGATTTTATAGACTTGAAGAAAGATATAAACTATTATTATAAAGTCTATAAATAATGAATATAGTATTTTTATAAATACACATATAATGCACTAAAACATGATTTCATTGAACTATATAAAATTGATATTGATGAAATCATAGTTTCATTGAACTATATAAAATTGATATTGATGAAATCATATATATGCATATAAGTATGAAACAAGAAATATATTTTCAATTGTATTCAATTGTTTCATATTAAAACTTGAAAACTCAAAACCATGTATGTATATATATAACTAAATATACATAGAAACCAAAACTTAACTTATGTATACATATATAACTATATATATATATACAAAGAAACCAATAAAATGTGTGTGTATATTATATTGAGCTTAAAATACCAACACACATAATATAACACATAAACTAAACGTTACCCAAGCAATCTTGATCTTCAATAAGCTTGACTTGGTACACTTACGGATGAAGGTTGAACTTGGATCTTGAACTTGAATTATGTAGGCTTCATACCATAATTCCGCCAACCTCCATTTGATATGATCGTTATGGCGTAATTTCATCCATCCTCCAACATATTATTTGTCTACAATAAATAACAAAATACAAACACTAGACAAACAATATTAGATATAAATTATTTGTTAAATCATCATCAAAACAAGAAGGCCAACAAAAGTTACGATCTTCTATAAATGTGAAACCCAACTCACTCGTATCATGATCACTGGCGAAGTCCGCATTCACGTATTCTTACAGTACCAACTCCTTACTCCTGAAACATAGTGGTTTGTCCATAGTCCCTCTCAAGTAGCACAACATCCACTTCACGGCCTCCCAATACTACTTCCCTGGATTGCTTGCAAACATGCTCACAACTCCCACTGCATGGGTAATATCTGACCTCGTGTAAACCATCACGTACATGAGACTCCCAATGGCCGAAGAGTATGACACCCTGCTTATGTGCTCTCTATCTGCATCTATCTTAGGCGATTGCTTTTCAGATAGTTTGAATTGGCTTCCAAGGGGCGTGCTAATAACCTTAACATTCTACATGTTAAACCTCCGAAGTACCTTCTCGATGTATTCATCTTGATTCAAGATTAACGTCTCTTCAGCTTTATCTCTACTGATTTGTATCCCTAGAATCTGCTTCGATGCACCCAGATTCTTCATAGCAAACTTATTTATCAACTGCTTCTTCAAGTTGTTTATCTCCTCTAAACTCGATCCTACAACTCACATATCATCAACATATAATAACAATATGATAAAACTAGACTCGAACCTCTTGAAGTAGCAATAATGATCTGAATTGCATCTTCTGTAGCCATTATTCTGCATGAAGTTGTCGAACTTCTTGTACCACTGCCTCGGGGCCTGTTTCAATCCGTACAAGCTCTTCTTGAGATTACACATCATCTCTTCCTTTCCTTCTTCAATGAAACCAACATGTTGCTTCATGTAGATTTTTTCATCCAAGTCACCATGAAGAAATGTAGTCTTCACATCTAACTTCTCAAGGTAGAGATCTTTTGCAGCTACTAAGGTCAACACCACTCTGATGGTGATGAGCTTCACAACGGGAAAAAATATCTCTATATAGTCCACTCCTTCCCACTGTTGGAAACCCTTCATAACTAATCTGGCCTTGTATCTCTTGCTTCCATTACTCTCATGCTTGACCCAATAGATCTATTTGTTATGCAAGGCTTTCTTCTGTGCAGGTAGCTGGACTAACTCTCATGTCTCATTAGTGTGTAGAGAATACATCTCCTCTTACATCGCATGATCTCACTGCTAAGATTCATTCACTTACATAGCCTCCTCATAGGACTCAGGTTCTCCACTATCTGTCAAAAGCAAATAATCAAATGATGAGAGATATCTGGGATTTGGTTTAGGTATCATGCATGACCTACTTAGCTCCACGCCTGGGTAGTCGTCTATGCACCTGGAGAATCCTCCGTTCTTCGGTCAGAATTGACTTTGTCGCCTCCATCTGGAAGTTCCTTAAAATTCATATACTCGGATCCACCTGTATCTATAGTGCTGCTCCCACTGCTTTGGCTATCATTGGCACTATCCATGTTCTTGTATATTACCTCCTCATTGAATATCACATCCATGCTTCTGATGATCTTCATGTTCTTCTCATCCTAAAGATGATACTCAAACTCATTAATATCGTATCCAATGAATGTGCACTTCTGTGACTTAGTCTCTAGCTTATCCCTGACATGGTCACTGATATGAGCATATGCCACACAACAGAATACTCACTAATATGAGAGATTGATCTTCTTACCACTCCAAACCTCCTCTAGAATCTCATAATCCAATAGGACTTATGGCCCATGACTAATCAAGTAAGTTGCCGTATGCACTGCATCCATTCAAAATATCTTAGACAGACCTTCATGTAATCGCATGCTCCTGACACGCTCCATCAATGTCCTATTCATCCTCTCTGTAACGTCATTTTACTGTGGTATCCCTGGAGTAGTCCTCTCCAAATGTATCCCATTTAGAGCACAGAACCTCTTGAACTCCTCTAGCTTGTATTCTCCACCGTTGTCTGCTCTCAGATACTTCACCTTCAGATATGTCTCGTTCTTCACCATGACCTTCCATTTTTTGAAGATCCTGAACACCTTTGACTTGTGCTTCATGAAGTATACTCACACCTTCCTAGAGTGATCATCGATGAATGTGACATAGTACGCCGAACCGCCAAGAGAAGACACGCTAGCTAGACCCCATACGTCAGTATGAACTAACTATAGCTTCTGAGCTTTAGGTGGCCTTCCACCCTTCTGAAAACTAACTCTCTTCTGCTTCCCAAAGATGCAGCCCTCGCAAATACCGACTTTTATGGAATTGATGCGGTTAGCTTCCCCTGTGAATGTAGAATCTTTATCCCCTTCTCGTTCATGTGTCCTAATCTATTGTGTCATAGATATGTACTCTCTTTACTAACTACAATTGTGAGGGTGTCACTCACATGTGAGGTGAGATAGAGAGTTCATGTTTTGTTGCCTCGGGCAACAACCATAGTATTGTTTGAGATCCTCCACGAATTCCCGATGAATATTGAAACATAGCCTTCTGCACCAAGCTGGCCAACCGAAATAAGATTCCTCCTTAGCTTCGGTATGTGCCTCACATTCTTCAGATTCTACTTGGAGCCCTTCAACTTTATTTGCACATCTCCTCTTTCAACAACACTACAGGGTTCATTATCCCCCAAGTATACTTTCCCAAAGTTTCCTGCTACATAGTTATGAAGAAGCTTGTGATTAGCAGTGGCTTGGAACGAGGATCCTGAGTCGATGACCCAGGAATCAGAATCGATGTCCATAGCTAGGATCAAGGCATTTTGCACGATATGAGCCTCCTGATCATTCGCATCCTTCTTTTGTGCTTTACAAGCTAAAGACATACGGCTCTCCTTGCCGCGGTTCTAACACTTCTCTTTGATAGGCCTAACTTTCGAGTTTGACTTCTTCTTATTTGACTTCGACCAATTCCTATTCTGATTCTCCTTCTGGCTTCTGTCTCTTTGCTCAAAATTTAAGGTTGAACTTGAACCTTCTGATTCGGGCGATTTTTTTCTAACCTCCTCGGATAGAATTATGCTAACAACCTCGCTCGGCTTTAACTTATCCTTCCCCGTCGAATTGCTGATTAGCTTCACACAACCTGCCTAACTATCCGGCAACTGCTATAGAATCAATAGGGTCTGTACTTCGTCATCGAACGTGAAGTCTATGGAGATTAGTTGATCAACAATCGTGTTGAACTCGCTGAGGTGCATTGTATAGGAGCATCCTTCTACCATCTTGAGATTGAAGAGTGTCTTGACAAGATGCATCTTGTTTGCGGCAGAGGTTGCTCGTACATCTTCGCGAGCGCTTCTACAAGCCTCACCGTCGTCTTCTCCTTCAATATGTTGTGTGCGACTATCTTGGCGAGTGACAACCGGATTTTTCCTAGAACCCTCCAGCATCTCCCAATCCTCGTCTGACTCTTTTTTCTTCTTTCCCTTAGCCTTGCCCATCAACGGGCGATACAAGTCCTTCTGGTACAGATAGTCATCCATCTGTGACTTCTAGTAGGCGAAGTCTAAACCGTCAAACTTTTCAATCTTAGATTTGCTTTCCTCTGCCATGGCTCTCTCATAATCCTTCTGAATGAAGCTCTGATACCAGTTGTTAGAGATTCGAAACAATCAAATCGAACCCTTGCCCTTCTGGACCTTGTGTTTGAGAGTAGAAAAGTAGGAAAATCATAGCAAATAAAAGATAAAAAAACTTACAGGAAAGTAAATAAGAAATAACACACCAAATTTAACGAGGTTCGGCAATCGTGCCTACGTCCTCGGGAGCCACACCACACAATTTTTTGATTAATATTGAAGAAGATAACAATGCCCATAAATAGGATCTAATCTCTCTGAGATCTCTCTGAAGAATTCTCTAAAAGCCCTCTTTTCTGATGTCTGGTCCCTTCTAAGGCATTCCAATATATAGAAAACCTAAAACCAAAATAAATTAGGAATTCTAAAACCAAAAAACAAAACAGATTAGGAATCCTAATAACCTATTACCAAAACAGATTAAGAATCATGTTACCAAAACAAATTAAGAATCATGTTACCAAAACAGATTAGAAAACCTGATATCTAACAATTTGTTTGATTCCAGCTTTGAGTCTATATCCCTTAGACTAACATAACTCAAACGATAAATTTAATGTGGCTTACAGACTCAGGCATAAATAAGGCCAAAACAATGACACATTACCTCCGTTGAGGAATCCACGTTGCTCACCAATGACTTATGACAGATAATATCAGAGGTGACCCTGCCGATGAAAACTATACTAAAGTGTTTGTAGACTATCAATATTTTCGTCTAACCTTCAGTATTGACTATTGGAATCTCAGAAAACGATGTGATCAAGCTTCCCCTGTGGTAAAGTATGTTCAATCTTTAACGTTCAACACAAATACCAACTTCAATATTCTACCATTTTACTGATCATTCCTCGAATTCTAGAAATCAAATAGTTTCAGACAGAAAACGATCCTAATAATTCCCGTTATTAGTAATCTAGAATCCTAGTGCTAGAAAAACAGAGTAACATGATGCTTCAGTTGCCACTAAACTTAAAACATATATATATCAACACCTCCTTCACAAAGTTGCTATTTATGCGACAACGGTATTTATGGTTAAGTTTATATGAATGAAATAATCTCTCTAAATTAGTCACAGTTACATTACTTTTAATCAACGCCGACTCATTTAACCCATATTCATTTTAAGAATTCACTAATAAGGGAAGAGAGACTTCAGGACTGTTTAATGAATGATGCCTCATATACATAAAATTTGACAGAGCAAGGCTGGAAAAGGTCAAGTATGTTACAGAGTGAATAAAAGAGAAGAGAAAATATGCTCAAGCTACTGGAGTATATAAATATGAACTACACTTCAAATCACATTTCAAAGACCCGGGTCCGGTGTACTGTAGCAAATGAGAGAGAGTGTATGATTGGGGTTGTGGTTGGGGGTGTGCCCCTATCATTTTCCTTAGTAGCGACGAAAGAAATCCGAGCAAGAATGAAGCAGCCATTATGTTACTGCTACTATTGCCAGTACAAAATAAAGGCACCACATTACACATTACTAAACTGTGACGCGCAACTAAAGTGATGACAACTGTTTGTGCCTCCCCTATAAGGAGAAAATCTCCTGTAGTAGGCCTGCCTTCTTCAAAGACCTGGGTCCTGTGCCAGGTTGCCATATCTTGCAATTACTATGAGATTGAGATTACCTACCACATTCATGAATCATTCTGAATCATTCTATCTTATAGTGGTTAAGTTCATTCTTGGCATACGAAAGGTATCTAAAGGGAAAGGTTCGCCAATATAGATGTGAGTTTAGCTTTGTTCTAGGCTGGGTAGCCTACGAAAAGTCTAGGTTAAAGTATATTAGTTATTGATTGGTGAACAAAAGGCTACTACTTAGAAGACGATTTTTTTTAGTTTAATATGATGGTTTTATCATGGACAAATTGATAGTTTATTACCCTAAATAAAGCGTTAAATATTAAAGATTATGCAACTCATGGAGGAAATAGAGAATATGGCTCTGGTTCCCAAAAGTTCTCAGCCTGTACATTTAGCTTGAGTCACAATTACTCTTTCCAAAAAAAATATCCCCTATTTAGTAATCAGTTTAGGATTTGTGCCTAAAAAAATACCGTACGTAAATTTGGAGGACGACAAATATAGAAATAATAGAAACAACTTCATATAATAGGATACACAAAATGCAAAATTAAGGATCCGGCCTGATGGAAATCTGGTCTGAAAACTGTGAAGTGTATATACATTAGCACACTGTAAGTAGAGGAAATGTTTACCTTCTAATAGCTGTTTATACTTTAGAAAAGACCAACCCTTTAAAGAACCAACCAAGAGTAGGTAATAGTGTTTGCGGGAGATTATAAGGGAAATAATGAGAATTGAAAATTATGAAATCTTTCTAAATGACATAGACAAAGAAATTACAATCTCTCAAAATGTAAAGACCTCTCTGACTTAGACAAAGGCTATTACAATCGTTTTATCAGATTCCCGATTACAAAAGAGAGAAAGATCAACAGAGATTCTTCCCTTTGTTTAATATTGGGTTCTTCTTTGTGGAGAAGGAAGCTTGAGTCTTGTATCCCGTTGACGATCCATGCACTTTGCTTTGTGGAACTCCAGTCTTCACTTCTGATTTTTACGTCGAGAAGAACTTGCTAAGCAAGTTTTGAACTCTGACCGAGTTAGGAACTCTTGGAAAGAGTTAATTTCAGTAAAGGAAATCGATCCTTTTAGCCAAAAAACGATCTCTTGATCTTTTAGAATTCAATAGAATTCAATTCTCCCCTCCTCTCCCTATTTTTTTTCTCCAAGCTAAAACTTCAGCTATTTATAGGTATTTAGGAGTGTAACCGACCCCCTAAATCTCTCCATAATGGGGGTTTAATGGCCCTCATTATGTGGAAAACGGTTTTAAACCGTTCTAACTATATTTTAAACAATTAAACATGAGGTTCGTGTTTTGGAGTGAGCCTCACGTTCGGCTCTGTGAAATGCGGGGGTGACCCTCCCATTTGGCTTTTGTAATGCGGGGGTGGACCCTGCGTTTGGCATTAAAGAGATCGTCAATTGTAATCTCTTCTTTAAATTCTACAAGGATCGTCAGCTTGTAAAACTTACATTTGGCTCTTAGAAATATGAGAGTCATCAATTTGTAACTCTCGTTTGTTGTTGTGAAAATCGTCAGATTGTGACTTTCATCGTTAGTGTTTTGTGAGGATTAGTTATCCGTAGTAATTTTTTTAGACAGCCTACAGAACCCCCTTCAAATTTTTTGAAAGTTCACGCTTGACTGGGATAAATTTTCGAAATACTTTGGATCTCGATTCTATTTTATCTTGGAACAGTGAAACTGCTGACTGGATCTGTCTCGAAGGCCCCATGAATTTGGTTGAAGAGATTTGACATGCAAGACTCGACTTTTGCTTTTGCAAATGCAATGGTCGTGTTTGACCTTTGGAACACAGGGGTGAACCTCGCGTTTAGTTTTTGGAACGTGGGGGTGACCCTCTGATAATCATATTTTGTTACAATTTTATACACTCGTTATCTATTTTATATAAATAAATATGTTACTAATAATTATTTTTATCTTTTAATTGTAGGTTAATGAAGAATAAATCTCAAACTCCCATTTTTCAACAAAGGCCCCTTGATTTAATGAAGAAATGCCAAAGCCCAAAGCCAAAAAGAAGAAATTCCAAATTGTCCAAAAGCCCAAAGCTAAAAGAAAAAAAATGCCAAATGCCAAAAGCCCAAGCCCAAAGCTAAAAGAAAAAAAATACCAAATGCCAAAAACCCAAGCCCAAAAGCCAAAAAGAAGAAGAAGCTGCAGGCTGAAAAAAGGAGAGAACTTCACATCGATGCTAGCATCAATGCCCGTATCGATGCCAGCATCGATACGCCTATCGATGCAGGTATCAATACCTCCGACATTCTGTTACGAATCTAAGGCTGAAATTTATTATTTTTTGATAATATTTCAATCCAATGGCTCTCATTCACTTGTGTTTACTATAAATAGGGGTAGAGAGTGAGGGGTTAAAGGTGTAAAAAATTTTGTAACTTTTTATTTGGAGAGGATGGTTACTCTTAATTGAGAAGACCTTCCAAATTTATAACTTTTATTGTAATTAATAAAAGAATTTTTCTCCACTTTAGTTTTTTTCTTCTCTTTGTTGGATGATGAAGATGGAGATGAAGAGCAATTTGAAGGTTTACTTTTTTTTCTCTTTTATTTCTTATTTCTTTTTAGTAATTTCTTATTGCTTATTAGTTTAGATTTACATTTATGTCTTGTAGAGTAGATTTACTTTCTTGTCTTTTTATTTCTTTTTGCATTTTAATTTGTAGAGTAGATTTATTTTGTTGCATCTTTATTTCTTTTGTAATGTAGTTAGATTTATTTCTTGTTCATTGTATAGTTTTTCTTATTTTTCTTTTCTTTTATTTTGTAATTAGTTCTTATTCTTTTTAATTCATTTCTTGCTTTTTTTCTTAGGATGTGAAATTAATTCTTGTAGGAATATTAGAATTGAATGAAACTAGTCTAATTTCCTTTATATTATGCAAAATATTCTCTTGCACTTAAAATGATCATGTTGGATAATCAACTAGAGAACTAATTGATAGAAGAAGAATTTGATAATCTATGTTTATCTTAAATGGTTTGATAGGTTATACTTATGAATTCTAAGATTACTATCTTGTTGTTGTTCTTATCATGATTTTTATTTTGACTTAGATGATAATTTGATAGGTTATACTTTTCTTTCTAGCGTTTTCAATTCCATCCTTTTTAGTTAGCTTCACAATTAGAGACAATTAGAATTTAAAAAAAAGATTTTATTTTTGTTGACCATAATAAATCCACATTTCATTTGAACAAATACTAGCAAGATAATAAATTCAAACAAGAGCGCTCTTCTCACATTTGATTGTTGTTGACCATAACTAAAAAAAGATTTTTTTTCCATCCTTTTTAGTTACTTTTAATTCATAGGGTTGCATTGCATATAGTCAGTAGGAATTCACCAAAATGATTCGAGCATCTTGGTTTGGCACACACTTGAAAATATTTTTAAGGAAAAAACCCCATAATCAAGATAATGTGAGGGATTTCATCACCCTTTCTGTCACGCCTCGCTTCCCAAAAAACCGAGAAATCGAAACGTGAACAAGCCCGCGACGTATTAAATCAAGGAGAATAAATAAAAATAAATATTTCTCCTCAACCTAATACACTAAGCGTCTGGAAATAAATACAATGCGAAGTCACAGGTCCCCGATTACAATAGCAAGAATATAAAGACAATCCAGAATAAGAAATAAACATATCATCCATGGTAAATTATCCCAGACATAAAAATATGGGTCAAACATACCCTTATTACAAACGGTCCAACTAGGAATAAAAATGTATAGTTCATAATAAAAGAAAGTACCACTAAAGATATGAAAATCCATAATCAAACTAAGAAAAAATATGATAAAGAGATCTAATGTTCCACAACTACTACAGAAGAAAAGTACTACGCTCCAGCTTGTTCTTCTACTCTATCTGCAATGCACTTCTACTGCGAGTCCTCTGGCTCATGTACGATTTCGAGCTGAGGCTGTCCGTCTCCTAAATCTAACGTACACCAGGAAAAATAGGTGTACGTCAGCGTGCGTGGCACACGGCAAAATCCCACAGAGAGAATAGGGACGATCAAATGACCAATGCAATAACAATAATAATAAATAGAAACATGCAGCTGGAATACTAACAAGGTAGATGCAATCCATCACTAGAGTATAACGATCAGAAGAATCCATAATCATCCGAGTAACAAGGACATACAACTAGATGGAATTAATACTTAAAAATCTACAACTCGAGACGTAGTACGTCGAGCAAAATAATTCAAACAAGGAAACCCTCATGTATATACCATATGTCTCAAATTGTAGATAATTAAATATTAATCCTGATCTAGGTATAAAAAGAAATATAACTAGTCCACATCTCATAAGAACCCATACACATTCAAATAACAAGGTCCCTAACCATCCTATAACAGGTCACTGGTCTACCTCTCACATATAGTCAAAACTCATATTCTCGAATAACCGGTTGTTCACAAAATATCTACACGTAACGTTTCACTGTCCCCCTCAGACCCACCCCAATGTTACACAGGAATATCGTTGGTGCGAGCCTAGAAATAATTAATAATCACAATATCACATCATCTCAGACCCACCCCAGCGCTACACAGGAATATCGTTGGTGCGAGCCTGGAAATAATCAACAATCACAATCTCACTGCACCTCAGACCCACTCCAGCGCTACACAGGAATATCGTTGGTGCGAGCCTGGAAATAATCAACAATCACATCCGATCACCTGAACCAAGAATTCCCCATCCAAACTCTCCTCATTTACTAAGTCAACAATACACAGGTATCTAGGTCTTGTACACGACACGCTAGGTAACTAAAGACATGAACCACTAACGGTTTCTCAACAAAACAAGAAATAATAAATAAATACAACTAATTTTTATGCAAATCATATTATGAACATGACTATATAAGCTAGCGATGAATCAGGTGTGCATATATGACATGAGTGAGTATAATAAGAGTGTCAACATGTCGGTGTCAATGTATATGAAATATCGTGTTCTACAACTATCAATCACACAGTCATAATACAAAAATAAATTTTTTTTCCAAAATAACTTCTTTGAAAACATTTACCATTCTAAAATAATTTCCTTCCACAACATAAATTCTAAAAATATTATAATTAATCTAAAATAACTCTGTTACCTAAAATAAATTTTTTAATTAATTATATTTGTCCTGAAAATACTATTTATCATATAATTACTATCCATTCAATATTATTCATCAAACTCACATAGAAAATTATTAACAAATCTAAAAATTGTACGCGATAAAATAACGGAGCGGGGATCTTACTCAAAATTAATTTACGACAATATAATAATTGATGTGAAATTAAACCGAGAGTCGGAATCTTACATATACTTAGTTAACAGTGTAACTTAATAGTGTAACAAAAATTGTAAAGACTAGTCAAAGAGAAGTGAGATCTTGCCTACGAGACCGTGGGGTCTGATGACGAGCTACAGTGCCAATGCGGATGCGGCGTGTGGCGATCGAGGCGACGTTGACAGTGGCTTGGATCTGGTTCAGGCACGGGTGTTCAGCGCGGTTGAGCTCGTCGATGTGGATCTGAAGAGATAGCGTCGAAGTGGAAGAGGCGGACGAGAAGGGGACGCGGGTGGTGCTGGGGGTTCGCCGGCGGCATGGGGCTAAGGGCGGTCGAGCTTTGGGAGGTGGAGTTGCTGAGGCAGTGCCCTGACGGCGCATGTTTGACAAGGGAAGCTACGTGGCCGTCGTGCTCCGGCGGGTTCGGATCTGGTGCGGGGGTACGACGGACGGGGGAAGAGGATGAGGGGGTTGTCGGAGGTCGTTGGGCAGGAGGAGGAGATGTAGACGGTGTGGCGCGGGTCTCAGCGGCGGTGCGGGTGAGGCTGAGCGGTGGGAAGAGGGACGCTGTAGTTGGGGGTTGCTTTGAGGAGGAGAGAGAGAGAGTTGAGATGAAGAGAGAAGGGGTGGCGTCGGGCGAAGTTAGCGGCGGGTGAGGTTCGTGGTCGGGCGATGAGGTGGAGGCGGCGGAGATCGGGTCGAGGAGAGAGAAGAGGGGTGGTGGCACAAGTGAATACGAGAGAGAGAGAGAGGAGAGAGAGAGAGAGAGAGAGAGAGAGAGAGAGAGAGAGAGAGAGGATTTAATATATAGTATATATATATATATATATATATATATAATATATATATATTATATATATTTATATATATATATATATATAATAATATTAATATTATGGTTTGGGTTTGGGTTTAAAACAAATTTAATTAAAATAAATTTTTACGAGTATTTAAAAATTAAACTAATTATAAAATAATTATCTACAAATAAAAACGTACATGTTGTGCTAATACAACAGTTAATACGAAATAGTATAATTAAACAAGAATAATTAATAAATAAAATATATTTACTTATTTTTTTAAATCAAATAATTATGTGATAATTTTACACACAGTAAATCGTACCAGTTACACTAATACGACAGATAATATATAACAGTAGAAATAATACAACAAATTGTACAAATAAAACGTAAGTAATAATACAATGTATATTACGAAATAATACGTAATAAATAATAATAATACAACATATTATTTATAATAATATGTAATAGTATCAAAAACATAATAGATAAATTCTATAAATTTTTACTGCTTTAAACTAATTTATAAATATCAAAACCATAAATATAAAAGTTGGATTTTAAATCATAGAAAATTCTAAAAATCGAAAAAATACAAATACTATTTTAAAAATAATAATTAAATATTTTAAAATACTAGAAAATTATTTTAATTAATATTAAACTTTTACGCTCATTACATCCTACCCCCCTTAAAACAAATTCTGTCCTCGGAATTAAACCCAATAACAGAGATATGGAACGAGAGTTGGTACTCGCAAATCAACGAGACAAGAAACAATAAGAAGCTCCAGAGTCAAGTGTAATAAAGCAAGAATGGAAGAAACAAGAACCTTACTTATTACATGAGGTAAAATACATCTAAATTAGCACTCATAAACAAATCCTATTATAATATCATTAAGTAATACTAATAAGGAAAATCACATGCAAGTAAAATTGAGAATGACTAACTCTTACAGGTAATAACTTGGTTGTTCACCTCAGTTCCCACAGCTGACATCATAAACATTTGTCATTGTGGTTGCTGCCTTTGTGCTTCCTGATAAACCTGTTACTATGGAGGAAGAGGGTCTGCTCGAGGGTAGGGTTCGTACTAAGCTAGAGCTGTTGAATCTGATCGAGGTGGAGCCGGAAGAGCTACTCGAACTGGAGGTGGGGGCAAACGAGCATGCTGTCGCTGTGGACAGTATTGACTGATATGGTCAGGGGATCCACAGGCGTAGCACAGATGATGATGCCTGCGGCACTCCTACTCGGTATGCCGAGGGTAGCTACAATAGGAACACTGCATCGAAGGCCAGTCGCGAGTCTACACTCTAGGGCGCTAATAGGGATGCACATGAGGAAGTGGCTGGCACTGAGAAAACTGTTGTCCTACAGATTCTGCTGCTGCCTCGAAGGTAGACGCTCGTCATCTCGGGCCGGAACTACTGATGTCCTACTCTTGATCACATATGGTTCTTCAGGCTCCTTCTGAACACTCTCGATCTCGCGTGCTACATCCAACACGGCGTCATGGGTCACAAGTGCTCTACCAGCTAGAGCCAATCTAATATACTTATCCAGACCCTTCAGAAACTGTTGCCTCCTGATTGTGGGGTCTGTAACAAGATGAGGAGCATATCGGCTCAAAGAAGAAAACTCGGCCTCATACTCATCAACTGATCGGCCTCCCTGCTTGAGCTCAACAAATCTACGTAGGAGTTCGTCCCGAGCTGACTGAGGAAAATACTTCTTGTTAAAGCGCTCTATGAACGTCTCCCACAGGATTGACCTCTCAAGGTGGGTCTTCTCAGCTGCCCACCATATCCGATCGTTGTCGATGAGCTGAATATCCATAAGATCCACCCATTCAGCTGGGGCAATACGGGACACCGTGAGTATAGTCTCAATGACCTTTAAGAACTCTTCTGCTGCTAAGGGTCCTTCAGCACTAGAGAATGAAGGCGGTCGCATGTACCGAAACTCCCTAGCACTAGACTCTGGACGAGGGGGAGGTTGGTGTTGAGGCTCCCATTGCAGCTGCCCAGCTAGGTGCTACTGATTCGTGACCAATCCCTGAATCATCGCCAGAAGTTAGCTTGGGTCCACTTCGGGCTGCGGGGCACTGCTACTAGACGGGTTACTAAAACCGCGAGTACCCACCATGATTCTGAAGGAAAACGAGGATCAAAAAATTAGAGTTAAAATCAAAACAATATATTAGAAAATAGGAGCTAAAACATAGTTATCAAAATAATAGTATAAGAACTTAATTATAGTCTTACGGATAAAATATGATATGTATCTAAATTGTCTACTATATTCTTACTAGTGAGGACTCAAGACCGTGACCTGCATGGGCCACCACTAAAATCTATCACGCCCCGCTTCCTAAAATACCGGGGAATCAAAATGTGAACAAGCCCGCGACGTATTAGATCAAGGAGAAAAAATAAAAATAAACATTTCTCCTCAACCTAAAACGCTAAGTGTCTGAAAATAAATACAATGCGAAGTTACAGGTCCCCGATCACAATAGTAAGAATATAAAGACAATCCAGAATAAGAAATAAACATATCATCCATGGTAAATCATCCCATACATAAAATATAGGTCAAACATACCCTTATTACAAAACGGTCCAACTAGGAATAAAAATACATAGTTTATAATAAAAGAAAGTACTACTAAAGATATGAAAATCCATAATCAAACTAAGGAAAAATATGATAAAGAGTTCTAATGTTCCATAACTAATACAGAAGAAAGTACTACGCTTCACCTTGTTCTTCTACTCCATCTGCAATGCACTTCTACTGCGAATCCTATGGCTCTTGTACGATTCCGAACTGAGGCTGTTCACTCCTAAATCTGATGTACACCATGAAAAATAGGTGTACATCAGCATGCATGGCACACGACAAGATCCCATAGAGAGAATAGGGACGGTCGAATGACCAATGCAATAACAATAATAATAAATAGAAACATGCAGCTAGAATACTAACAAGCTAGATGCAATCCATCACTAGAGTATAACGATCAGAAGAATCCATAATCATCCGAGTAACAAGGACAATCCATCACTAGAGTATAACGATCAGAAGAATCCATAATCATCCGAGTAACAAGGACATACAACTAGATAGAATTAATACTTAAAAATATACAACTCGAGACGTAGTACGTTGAGCGAAATAATCCAAACAAGGAAACCCTCATGTATATACCATATGTCTCAAATTGTAGATAATTAAATATTAATCCTGATCTAGGTATGAAAAGAAATATAACTGGTCCATCTCATAAGAACCCACACACATTCAAATAACAAGGTCCCTAACCATCCTTTAACAAGTCACTGGCCTACCTCTCACATATAGTCAAAACTCATATTCTCGAATAACCGGTTGTTCACAAAACATCTACACATAACGTTTCACTGTCCCCCTTAGACCCACCCCAGCACTACACAAGAATATCGCTGGTGCGAGCCTGGAAATAATCAACAATCACAATATCACATCATCTCAGACCCACCCCAGCGCTACACAAGATTATCGCTGGTACGAGCCTGGAAATAATCAACAATCACAATCTCACTACACCTTAGACCCACCCCAGTACTACATAGGAATATCACTGGTGCGAGCCTAAAAATAATCAACAATCACATCCGATCACCTGAACTAAGAATTCCCCATCCCAACATGCTTCCCAAATTCCTTGGAAATGAAACAGAAGATGCATATATTTTTATCTCGGGATTTGAGGAAGTGTGTATTATTAAAATGAGAGAATTAATCGAAGATGCAATCAAGCTAAGATTTATTCCATTTGCTCTCAAGGACAAAGCTAAAAAATGGTTATACAGTTTACCGATAAATTCCATCTCAACTTGGGAGGAATTTGTCACCGTTTTTCTCAAAAAAAAATTCCCATTTCATAAAACGGTAAAGTTTAAGAACAGTAGTCAAAACTTCAAAATTATCCCAAGGGAGCCATTCTGGAAATATTTTTACCAATTTAAAGATCTTCTAATCCAATGTCCTCATCATGGTCTCGAGAAATGGTGATTGTGCCAAGTCATATATGAAGGATTGGACTATTCTTCAAAATTATCTTTAGAATCAATGTGTCAGGGAGATTTTATGTGGAAAAATGCCGACGAAGCTTGGAAATTCCTAGAGAGTCTATCCGAGAAAACAATGCAGTGGGAACACTGTGATGACAGGGTTTCATCCGTTCCCCAATCTAAATCTAGTGGTCTTTCCTTGGAGTCAAACATTACTTCTGAAGCGAAGATGGCAACAATTCTGTGGAGGTTAGAAGCCTTAGAAGTTAAGGAATGAGTTCCAGCTCAAATCAATCAGGTTTCTACCCCGGGTTGTCATAATTGTCAGTCTCCTACCCACGTTTCAGAGGAATGTCATCTCCTAGGAAACAACCTTGTATTAGAACAGATGAACGCTACATTCCAACGTCCTAGAAATGATCTATTTTCCCCAGCCAATAATCCGGGTTGGAGAAATCATCCCAACTTTGCATGGAATCAAGGAAATTCTCCCGGAAATCAAACTTTCATTCTCGCGTCGAACCAACAATTCCCTAAGGGAAACACTGTCCCATTCATCTCACCGAACAATTTTTCTCATTCTATTCTAGCTTTTCCAACCCAACATCCTCATCCTCACTAGCCTACAATTCCTTCAAATTTTGATCATGACAAACATCTGAGTGCCTTAGAAAAGGGTTTAGAAGCTATGATCAAAGCTTCTACACAAACTACCAACATGTTGACCCAGTCATCCACCACTCTAAATTCCTTTATGCAAACAACCAGCCAAGTGCTCAATTCGAACACTCAAGCCATAGTCCGGTTAGAAACCCAACTTGGGAAACTAGCCACAGCCGTGAGCGAGCGAGAGAAAGAAAAATTCCCGAGTAAACCTGTTGCAAACCCTAAAGACAATGGATCTATTTCACTCAACCAGCTCATGTGAATGAAGTTCACACACTACGATCAGGGAAACAAATAGACAATCAAGTTAGAACGCCATCAGATCAAACCCCTTCTCCCACCCAATACATTCCTTCCGATGACCGAAATGCTAAACATAAGATTCAGCCTGATCTAGATAGGTATAGGCACGTTGCCCCCTTTCCAGATAGACTCAAACCTAGGAAAAACTCCCTGCATGTTAAGAAAATCCTCGAAATGTTTAAACAGGTTAAGATCAGCATTCATCTCCTAGATGCAATCGAACAAATCCCCTCTTATACAAAGTTCTTAAAAGACTTATGCACTAAGAAAAGAACCACCAATGTCCCCAAGAAAGTCTTCTTAGTTGCCAACCTCAGTGAAATTTTTTCGAAACCCATGCTGTTAAAATATAAGGACCCTGGTTGTCCTATAATTCCATGCGCCATAGGTAACACTCATATTGATAAGGCACTTCTAGACTTGGGAGCCAATGTCAACCTCCTTCCTTATTTAGTCTATCAACAGCTGGGTGTAGGAGAACTTAAACCGACAAGATGCACTCTATAATTAGCTGATAGATCTGTAAAGTTTCCCAAAGGAGAGGTAGAGGATGTTCTGATCAAGATTGGAGAGTTCATTTTCCTTGTTGCTTTTATTGTATTGGAAACACAGCCCATTTCCAATCTCAAAAGTCAAATCCCAGTTATTCTAGGAAGACCATTCTTAGCCACCTCAAATGTTTTGATCAATTGTAGAACCGAAAAAATGAAACTATCTTTTGGGAACATGACTATTGACCTTAATATTTTTAACCTAGGGAGGCAGCCTAGTGATCCATCTGATCAACCCATGAATATGAATTTTATTTAGGGAATATCCAGTGAGCAACAAGAGGGAGAGTGTGAGTCAGATTCAAGTGCATCTGACTTAATGTTTATGGAGTCTTCTGATGACGAACTTGAGTTAGATCCGCTGGTCAATCATGTTTCTACTGTTAGCTGGCAATGAGAACCTTTGAAGATAGAACCCCGAGTCCAGCTTCATCCATCTGTGGAGGAACCTCCTAAGTTAGAGCTCAAACCTCTACTTCAAAATCTAGAGTATGCCTACTTAGGGGAGAACGAGTCTTTACCGGTTATCATTTCTTCTGACTTAACTACTAGTAAAAAGGAAGCTCTCTTAGATGTTTTAAGAGAGAATAGGAAAGCCATTGGATGGACCATGGCTGATATCAAAGGGATTAGTCTAACCATTGTTCAACGCCGAATCCATTTGATAGATGACGCCAAAAAACCTACTAGAGATCCTCAATGTAGGTGTATGTGTAAATTTTGATCTCCCGAAAACAGGGCGCTTCGTTTGTATTGATAAGAAGGCTTATTACAAACTAATAAATCAATTGTTTACAACAGAAGCAGAGGGAAGGCCCTCCTTGTTTAACGTGGGTTCCTCGGTGGTGATAGGATGCCTCGCTCGGTGCTCGTGCTGAGTCTGCTTCCCTTGGACGATCCGATCAAAGTTGCTGCCGGAGCTTCAGTACACAGTAGAAACTCGGTTCGATGGAGTTTGGGTCTTCTAGTTCACCGGCGATCGGGGCTCAGAACTAGGGAGTGGCGCTGCAATGCAAAAGTGATGCAGAGAGCTTGTCGTCGACTCCGTTGGGAGTCGAGAGCCAGTGGTTCAGTTAACTGATTGAATTAATCAATTAACTATGTGTGAACCCCTTTCCTGTAGCCGGGCGAGGTTCTTAAATAGAGGAGAGAAGGCGTGGCCGCTCCTTGGATCATGGGATGTGACCATACATTGTTCAGAGATATCCTGCTGTTCATCTGTACCATGAGCGGTCATTCGAGGAGTCGTGTTTGGCATCACGTCAAGTAGGAGCGGGAAAGCCCCTCCTCGTATGTGTGACGACGGTTGTCAGAGCTCGTCGGGTGCTGGCGGATCCGGCTCTTGACTCAGACAGCCGAGGTGAGCTGCATTTATGAATGTTCGGGCCGACTTGACACATGCCCAATCATTCGTACTGTGAGCAGCCGCTTGACGGTCTTGGGGTACTGTGCCCTCTCCCTCGATTCGTGGGATTTGACCACCGATGTAACTGTTCCCATACTCCAAGTGGGTAGTTGACAGTGAGCTGGCGAGTCTGCAGCTGGGGATTGCAGGCAGATTTGGGACTGCAGGCAGAGCTGGGACTGCAGGCAGATTTGGGGACTGCAGGCAGATTTGGGACTGCAGGCAGAGCTGGGTCTGCAGGCGGATTTGGGACTGCAGGCAGACTTGGGTCTGCAGGCGGATTTGCGACTGCAGGCAGACTTAGGTCTGCAGGCGGATTTGCGACTGCAGGCGAAGCTGGGGACTGCAAACGAACCTGGGTCTGCAGGCGATCTTCAAGCCGTTAGGCGAGCTCTATAGCATGGATCGAAGAATAGGCCGTAACTTTCAAACCGTAAGTCGGAATTGGACGAATTATATATGAAAATCGCCTATCTCGACGAGATGGAGTCATCCGAACCGTTGGGGTCTGCAGGCGGATTTGATACTGCAGGCGATCTTCAAGCCGTTAGGCGAGCTCTATAGCATGGATCGAAGAATAGGCCGTAACTTTCAAACCGTAAGTCGGAATTGGACGAATTATATATGAAAATCGCCTATCTCGACGAGATGGAGCCATCCGAACCAAGCCGAAGGCTTTGGTTCGCTTCCTCCGTTTTGCCAAATTCCTTACGGTTTGGGAGATATCTGCGTTTTCCCCTTTTTCTGCTATTTCGGGCGAGGTTTTAGCAGTTTTGTTCTGAACTTCTCTAATAAGCATTAAAGGCAATTTTTATTGCCTACAAAACCCCCTCCAAAGTTTTCAGACCTGAATCGGGCCGCATGGGGTCTGGAACACTTTGGATATGAAGACCCGTAAAGTGATCCCCGCTCAGATGGAGTGAGGAGCCCTCCAACAAGCTCGGTGAAGCTGACCTCTTCGCTCGCAGCTGATGATCGCCTTCTAGGATTTTGAGCAAACCCTCAGCTATCAACGGACTTGATTCGTCTTTACCAACTGCCGTTTGAGTTGGACTAGCCATGCTCTTGCCCTTAGCATGGTAAGTTGTCGAGGAGTCTCTCTTAGGCTCAATGCTAAAATTTCTCCTCTATCCTTAGCCTTTCAAGGCGTTTGGATTAAGGGAGCAGTTTAACCTCGTATACCAGTCGGAGGGTAGGAGCAGTTTAGACTCATGCACCAGTTGGAGTGTAAGGGGGCAGTTTAGACTCATGCACCAGTTGGAGTATAAGGGGACAGTTTAGACTCATGCACCAGTTGGAGTCTAGGGAACAGTTTATACTCGTATACCCGTTGGAGTAAAGCCTACAAAACCCCCTCCAAAGTTTTCAGACCTGAATCAGGCCGCATGGGGTCTGGAACACTTTGGATATGAAGTCCCGTAAAGTGATCCCTGCTCTTCACTCGCAGCTGATGATCGCCTTCTAGGATTTTGAGCAAACCCTCAGCTATCAACGGACTTGATTTGTCTTTACCAACTGCCGTTTGAGTTGGACTAGCCATGCTCTTGCCCTTAGCATGGTAAGTTGTCGAGGAGTCTCTCTTAGGCTCAATGCTAAAATTTCTCCTCTATCCTTAGCCTTTCGAGGCGTTTGGATTTAAGGGAGCAGTTTAACCTCGTATACCAGTCGGAGGGTAGGAGCAGTTTAGACTCATGCACCAGTTGGAGTATAAGGGGGAAACTTGTCTTCTCTTAGGGCAAAGATGAAGACGAACCCTGATTTGTCTTCTCTTGGGGCAAAGACGAACCCTGAAATAGCAGCACATCGCATAGTAGGCCACTATCAAACAACAACGCCTTTTATGGGAAAGACGGTGCTGGGAGAATCAAATCGTTCAGGGACGTATGAGTATGACGACTGATCGGACAACGTCATTTGCGGGAATGACGGTGTCGGCTATCAGAGGTAATCGTTAACGTGATAGGAATTGCCGCGATCGGAGCGACTTTGAGGACCTACCATCCTTTTGAAGAGGATTGGTAAGTTGATTTTGTCAGAGGTGTAGTGTTAACATGACAGTGGGAGTTTATTGCGATTTGAGCAACTCTATGGACCTACCATCCTATTGAAGAGGACTGGTAAGTTGATTTGTCAGAGGTGACCGTTAACATGACAGTGGGGGTCCCGCCATCCTATTGAAGAGGATTGGCGGGGGATTGTGGCTTTGGTCCTAACTATCTGAAGGTTTGACCAAGTGGGAGTTTGATGCAGCCCACCTGAACTGCTAGTCTCGCCTGTTTTGAGCGGTTCGCCATAACCGGGAACCTGGCTCAAGAAGTGGGGCTCGCCTAAACTGTTAAACTTGCCTGATTTGAGCGGTTCGCCGAAACTGGGAACCTGGCTCAAAGAGATGGGCTCGCCTAAACTGTTAGGCTCGCCTGATTTGAGCGGTTCGCCCGTACTGGAACCTGGCTCAAGAAGTGGAGCTCGCCTAAACTGTTAGGCTCGCCTGATTTGAGCGGTTCGCCTGTAATGGGAACCTGGCTCAAGAAGTGGAAGTGTATGGAATAGTTTAACCTCTTATACCAGTTGGAGGATCAGAAGAAGCAGTTTATACTCGTGTACTTGTCGGAGTGTAAGGGGACTATCAGAGGTGATTGTTAACGTGATAGCTTTGTGGGCCCGCCGTCCTATTGAAGAGGACTAACGGGGGAAATTTGGAGGAGACTATCAGAGGTAATAGTTAACTTGGAGGTGTAGTGTTAACTTGACAAGATTGTCGCGATTAGAGCGACTATGTGGGCCCGCCGTCCTGTTGAAGAGGATCAACGGGGGAAATTTGGAGGATATGAGGGAATGGTCTCCACTACCAAGGCATCTTGGTCATCATCTCCTCGAAACTCATGCGGGTCTTCGTCACCCATATGCTTGAGCATGCTCTCGACTTGTTCTCCTTGGCGGAGTAAGTCTTTCCATGAGCGAACTTCAACAGCGCCCATATTGGACAGAACGCTGATGGAGAGATTGTTTCGGCACATCTCGATGAGCGTGGCCTCGGAAACTCGATCGCGGGAATGCAACGATCGGTTTCTGAATCTCTTGACAAAGCTGCTTACAGACTCTGTCTTCCTCTGCTTCACAGTTAGCAGGGTGGCCATAGATACTTCTGTGTCATCGTCGAAGAATCTGGCCACGAAGAGCCTTTCCATGTCCTTCCAGCAGGTGATGGACCCGGGCTCCAATCTGCGAAACCATTCAAAAGCGACCCCCTTGAGGGTACCAATGAACAGTCGAGTCATAATGGGATCGTTTCCCACTATGTGTCCAGTTTGTGCCTGGAAGTAGTAGACGTGCTGGGTAGGAGAACCCTTGCCATTGAACTGCAGGAGGTCCAACGGCTCAAACTTTGCCGTGTAGGAGACTGCATCCCATTCAATTGGATACGGCCTGACAACCCCCAGCTTGCTCACATGCTTCTGGAGCTTCAAGGCATCGAGTTGACTTTGGAGATCGTCAAACCTCTTGTCTCTTGGGTTATGACCCGAAGATGACGCTCCTCTAGATGACTCGGATGAGGAGTGAGAAGGAGTAGGCACCCGCTCTTTGTGCTTCAAGGATTTATGCGAAGCCCGCGAAGTCCTCTCTCTCTTCCTCTTCTTCTCGCTCAGGAGCTGCTCCAACATCTCCTTCAGGGAGTCGATGGTTGCTTGTTGCTCGTCGAGCCTCCTAGACATCTCCTCAGGGATGTCAGTCATGTGCACATTTGTGTGCTTGCCCTGAACTGAGCTTGAAGTCTCCGACATTGCCACTGCTGAGCAATCGTCGTCGTCGTCGTCGTCAGAGACGGACGTCAGACCCGTGCAGGCAAACGAGGTGGCCACCCCCATTTGGGCGTGAGCGTGTTGGCGAGGTTCAGGCTGGTAAGGTTCGCCCGTCAGGCGAGATCGGTACAGTATGCCTGCGCCTGTCTGGCGAGCTGTTGTTTCGCCTTTCTGGCGAACTTGAGCCGTCAGGCGAGATTGGTGAAGTCTGCTTGTTTGACGAAGACCTCTTGAACTGCAGAGTTCGCCAGGTACCCTTGGTTCGCCAAAATTGAACACCTTGCTCACAGAGTGGGGCTTGCCTAAACTGCTAGGCTCGCCCAATTTGAGCGGTTCGCCAAAACTGGGAACCTGGCTCAAGAGGTTGGGCTTGCCTAAGCCGTTAGGCTTGCCCGATTTGAGCGGTTCGCCAAAAATGGAAACCTGACACAAGATGTGGGGCTCGCCTAAACTGTTAGGCTCGCCTGATTTGAGCGGTTCGCCAAAACTGGGAACCTGGCTCAAAGAGATGGGTTCGCCTAAACTGCTAGGCTTGCCCGATTCGAGCAGTTCACCAAAAATGGGAACCTGGCTCAAGAGGTTGATTCCTCTCAAGCCTGAATAATAATTCAGGCTGTCGTGGGGGATGAGGGATGTGCCTCGAGACGAGCGAGAGCTTTTCGTCGCCGCTGTTTGGATCTTTTTGAACGATGAGCGTTCAAGCTTGAATAATAATTCAGGCTGTCGTGGGGGATGAGGGATTGCGCCTCGAGACGAGCGAGAGCTTTTCGTCGCCGCTGTTTGGATCTTTTTGAACGAGGAGCGTTCATGTCGACGACGGAGGCGTATTCTGCGTCGACACAAATGGTTGATTCCTCTTGCACAGGGGTCTGCGAGGATCGTTCATCGACCCATTCAGCAGCCCCTAGACCTGCATTCTCGAATCTCGGCTCGGCCTCAACTGGTTCGGGGGGAAAAGAACCCCCTGCCTCGGCTTGGGTAGATCCCTCAGGCTTGGTTGCCTCAGCCTCTTGGGGCTGGGCCACCCGCACGACTCTGCAACCATCGCGAGATGTATTGCTGCGAGAAGAGGACGATTGTAAGTACCCTTCGAATTTGATCACAAGGGACTCAACAGTAGTCCCTGCAGCAACTTCGTCAGACTGCGCCACCACCAATTCATCTGAATGAACGGATTCTCCCACTGTGGTCGCCATCTTCTGTAGGGTGAAAATTTGATTCTTCCGAAGAAAGGAGTTTCGTTTGTATTTATAAGAAAGCTTATTACAAACTAACAAATCAAATGTTTACAACAGAAGCAGAGGGAAGGCCCTCTTTGTTTTGTGTGGGGACTTTAGGTGGCGATAGGATGCCTCGCTCGGTGCTCGTGCCGAGTCTGCTTCCCTTGGACGATCCGATCGAAGTTGCTGCCGGAGCTTCGGTTCTCAAATGAGGGAGCCTTTGGCAAAGGTCCAGGTTCAACCTTTGGGAGATTAGCCAGCAGAATATGCAACGGCCAATCCCCCTTCTTCATGCTGCTGAAGATGGGTTTTAACAGGCAAGGGATGGCATGGGCTCTCCCTTGATTCATGGGATTTGACCACTAATAGAGGTGAGGGAGATAGCTTGACTGCTCCTTGAATTATGGGATGTGACCACACGTTGTTCGGAGACGTCCTGCTGTTCATTCGTACCGTCAATGGTCATTCGAAGAGCTGTGCTCTGCATCACGCTACATAGGAGTGGGAAAGCCCCTCCTCGTATGCGTGACAACGGCTGTCAGATGCTTGCGTGGATCTGACCAACCACCGAGCGTTGGCGGCTCTCGTCCCTTCACCTGGACAACTGAGGTGAGCCGCATTTATGAGGGTGCAGGCTGTTTCGGCGCCTGTCCGCTCATTCGTACTGTGGACGGCCATCTGACGGGCCTGGAGTATTGTGCCCTCTCCCTTGATTTGTGGGATTTGACCACTGATGTAACTGTTCCCATACTCCAAGTGGGCAGTTGACAGTGAGCTGGCGAGTCTGCAGCTTGGGTCTGGATTTGCGACTGCAGGCAGACTTGGGTCTGCAGGCGGATTTGCGACTGCAGGCGAAGCTGGGGACTGCAAACGAACCTGGGTCTGCAGGCGATCTTCAAGCCGTTAGGTGAACTCTATAGCATGGATCGAAGAATAGGCCGTAACTTTCAAACCGTAAGTCGGAATTGGCCGAATTATATATGAAAATCGCCTATCTCAAAGAGATGGAGCCATCCGAACCGAGCCAAAGGCTTCAGTTCGCTTCCTCCGTTTCGCCAAATTCCTTACGGTTTAGGAGATATCTGTGTTTTCCCTTTTTTCTGCTATTTCGGGCGAGGTTTTAGCAGTTTTGTTCTGAACTTTTCTGATAAGGATTAAAGGCAATTTTTATTGCCTACAAAACCCCCTCCAAAGTTTTCAGACCTAAATCGGGCCGCATGGGGTCTGGAACACTTTGGATATGAAGACACGTAAAGTGATCCCCGCTCAGATGGAGTGAGGAGCCCTCCAACAAGCTCGGTGAAGCTGACCTCTTCGCTCGCAGCTGATGATCGCCTTCTAGGATTTTGAGCAAACCCTCAGCTATCAACGGACTTGATTCGTCTTTACCAACTGCCGTTTGAGTTGGACTAGCCATGCTCTTGCCCTTAGCATGGTAAGTTGTCGAGGAGTTTCCCTTAGGCTTAATGCTAAAATTTCTCCTCTATCCTTAGCCTTTTAAGGCGTTTGGATTAAGGGAGCAGTTTAACCTCGTATACCAGTCGGAGGGTAGGAGCAGTTTAGACTCATGCACCAGTTGGAGTGAAGGAGCAGTTTAGCCTCGTGCACACCAGTTGGAGTAAAGGAGCAGTTTATACTCTTGCACCAGTTGGAGTAAAGGGAACAGTTTATACTCATATGCCCGTTGGAGTCAAGGGGGGAAGCTTATCTTAGGGGGGAAGCTTGTCTTCTCTTAGGGCAAAGATGAAGACGAACCCTGATTTGTCTTCTCTTGGGGCAAAGACTAACCCTGAAATAGCAGCACATCGCATGGTAGGCCACTATCAAACAACAACGCCTTTTATGGGAAAGACGGTGCTGGGAGAATCAAATCGTTCAGGGACGTATGAGTATGACAACTAATTGGACAACGTTATTTGTTGGAATGACGGTGTCGGCTATCAGAGGTAATCGTTAACATGATAGGAATTGCCGCGATCGGAGCGACTTTGAGGACCTACCATCCTTTTGAAGAGGATTGGTAAGTTGATTTTGTCAGAGGTGTAGTGTTAACATGACAGTGGGAGTTTATTGCGATTTGATCAACTCTATGGACCTACCATCCTATTAAAGAGGACTGGTAAGTTGATTCGTCAGAGGTGACCGTTAACATGACAGTGGAGGTCCCGTCATCCTATTGAAGAGGATTGGCGGGGGATTGTGGCTTTGGTCCTAACTATCTGAAGGTTTGACCAAGTGGGAGTTTGATGTAGCCCACCTGAAGTGCTAGTCTCGCCTGTTTTGAGTGGTTCGCCATAAATGGAAACCTGGCTCAAGAAGTGGGGCTCGCCTAACTGTTAGGCTCGCCTGATTTGAGCGGTTCGCCCGAAACTAGGAACCTGGCTCAAAGAGATGGAGCTCGCCTAAACTGTTAGGCTCGCCTGATTTGAGCGGTTCGCCCGTACTGGGAACCTGGCTCAAGAAGTGGAAGTGTGGGGAATAGTTTAACCTCTTATACCAGTTGGAGGATCAGAAGAAGCAGTTTATACTCGTGTACTTGTCGGAGTGTAAGGGGACTATCAGAGGTGATTGTTAACGTGATAGCTTTGTGGGCCCGCCGTCCTATTGAAGAGGACTAACGGGGGAAATTTTGAGGAGACTATTAGAGGTAATAGTTAACTTGATAGTTTTGTGGGCCCGCCGTCCTATTGATGAGGACTAACGGGGGAAATCGTAGGATATGAGGAAATGGTCTCCACTACCAAGGCATCTTGGTCATCATCTCCTCGAAACTCATGCGGGTCTTCGTCACCCATATGCTTGAGCATGCTCTCGACTTGTTCTCCTTGGCGGAGTAAGTCTTTCCATGAGCGAGCTTCAACAGCGCCCATATTGGACAGAACGCTGATGGAGAGATTGTTCCGGCACATCTCGATGAGTGTGGCCTCGGAAACTCGATCGCGGGAATGCAGCGATCGGTTTCTGAATCTCTTGACAAAGTTGCTTACAGACTCTGTCTTCCTCTGCTTCACAGTTAGCAGGGTGGCCATAGATACTTCTGTGTCATCGTCGAAGAATCTGGCCACAAAGAGCCTTTCCATATCCTTCCAGCAGGTGATGGACCCAAGCTTCAATCTGCGAAACCATTCAAAAGCGACCCCCTTAAGGGTACCAATGAACAGTCGAGTCATAATGGGATCGTTTCCCACTATGTGTCCAGTTTGCGCCTGGAAGTAGTAGACGTGCTGGGTAGGAGAACCCTTGCCATTGAACTGCAGGAGGTCCAACGGATCAAACTTTGCCGGGTAGGAGACCGCATCTCATTCAATTGGATACGGCCTGACAACCCCCTGCTTGCTCACATGCTTCTAGAGCTTCAAGGCGTCGAGTTGACTTTGGAGATCGTCAAACCACTTGTCTCTTGGGTTATGACCCGAAGATGACGCTCCTCTAGATGACTCGGATGAGGAGTGAGAAGGAGTAGGCACCCGCTCTTTGTGCTTCAAGGATTTATGCGAAGCCCGCAAAGTCCTCTTTTCCTTCCTCTTCTTCTTGCTCAGGAGCTGCTCCATCATCTCCTTTAGGGAGTCGATGGTTGCTTGTTGCTCGTCGAGTCTCCTGGATATCTCATCAGGGATATCGGTCATGTGCACACTCACGTGCCTGCCTCGAATTGAGCTTGAAGTCTGCGATGTTGCCGTTGCTGAGCAATCGTCGCCGTCGTGGTCAGAGGCGGACGTCAGACCTGTGCAGGCAAACAGAGTGGCCACCCCCATTTGGGTGTGAGCGTGTTGGCGAGGTTCGGGCTGGCGAGGTTCGCCCGTCAGGCGAGATCGGTACAGTGTGCTTGCGCCTGTCTGGCGAGCTGTTACTTCGCCTTTCTGGCGAACTTGATCCGTCAGGCGAGATTGGTGAAGTCCGCTTGTTTGACGAAGACCTCTTGAACTGCAGAGTTCGCCAGGTACCTTTGGTTCGCCAAAATTGAACACCTTGCTCACAGAGTGGGGCTTTCCTAAACTGCTAGGCTCGCCCGATTTGAGCGGTTCGCCAAAACTGGGAACCTGGCTCAAGAGGTTGGGCTTGCCTAAGCCGTTAGGCTCGCCCGATTTGAGCAGTTCACCAAAAATGGAAACCTGACTCAAGATGTGGGGCTTGCCTAAACTGTTAGGCTCGCCTGATTTGAGCGATTCGCCGAAACTGGGAACCTGGCTCAAAGAGATGGGTTCGCCTAAACTGCTAGGCTCGCCCGATTCGAGCGGTTCGCCAAAAATGGGAACCTGGCTCAAGAGGTTGATTCCTCTCAAACCTGAATAATAATTCAGGCTGTCGTGGAGGATGAGGGATTATGCCTCGAGACGAGCGAGAGATTTTCGTCGCCGCTGTTTGGATCTTTTTGAACGATGAGCGTTCATGTCGACGGTGGAGGCGTAGTCTGCGTCGACACGAATGGCTGATTCCTTTTGCATAGGGGTCTGCGAGGATCGTTCATCGACCAACTCAGCAGCCCCTAGAGCTGCATTCTCGAATCTCAGCTCGGCCTCAACTGGTTCGGGGGCAGTTATCCCCTCTGTAACTTTGTCGGACTGCGCCACCACCAATTCATCTGAGTGAACGGATTCTCCCACTGTGGTCGCCATCTTCTGTATGTGTAAATTTTGATCTTCCGAAAATAGGGAACTTCGTTTGTATTGATAAGAAGGCTTATTACAAACTAATAAATCAAATGTTTACAACAGAAGCGGAGGGAAGGCCCTCCTTGTTTAACGTGGGTTCCTCGGTGGCGATAGGACGCTTCGCTCGATGCTCGTGTCGAGTCTGCTTCCCTTGGACGATCCGATCGAAGTTGCTGCCGGAGCTTCAGTACACAGTAGAAACTCGGTTCGATGGAGTTTGGGTCTTCTAGTTCACCGGCGATCGGGGCTCAGAACTAGGGAGTAGCGCTGCAATGCAAAAGTGATACAGAGAGCTTGTCGTCGACTTCGTTGGGAGTCGAGAGCCAGTGGTTCAGTTAACTGATTGAATTAATCAATTAACTATGTGTGAACCCCTTTCCTGTAGCCGGGCGAGGTTCTTAAATAGAGGAGAGATGGCGTGGCCGCTCCTTGAATCATGGGATGTGACCATACACTATTGAGAGACATCTTGTCGCTCCTCTGTACTACGAACCGTCACTCGATGGGTCGTGCTTCACGTCCTGTCGGGCTGTCCATTACTCGAGGGGATTGGGCCAGCTCACTGTACGCTGGCGGTTCCAGCTCTTGACTTGGACCGATGAGCTGAGTTGCATTTATGAACGCGCAGGTTGATCTGGCATCTGTCCGATCACTCTTACCGTGAGCAGTCATTCGACGGGCCTGGGGTACCGTGTCTTCTCTCTTCAGGCCGAGAGAGGTGGGAAAGCGGGTTCCTGGTACTCGAGTGGGCTTGGACAGCTCGTCGGGTGCTGGCGGATCCGGCACTTGACTCAGACAACCGAGGTGAGCTGCATTTATGAATGTTCAGGCCGACTTGACACCTGCCCAATCATTCGTACTGTGAGCGACCGCTTGACGGTCTTGGGGTACTGTGCCCTCTCCCTCGATTCGTGGGATTTGACCACCGATGTAACTGTTCCCATACTCCAAGCGGGCAGTTCACAGTGAGCTGGCGAGTCTGCAGCTGGGGATTGCAGGCAGATTTGGGACTGCAGGTAGAGCTGGGACTGCAGGCAGATTTGGGACTGCAGGCAGAGCTGGGGACTGCAGGCAGATTTGGGACTGCAGGCAGAGCTGGGTCTGCAAGCGGATTTGGGACTGCAGGCAGACTTGGGTCTGCAGGCGGATTTGCGACTGCAGGCAGACTTGGGTCTGCAGGCGGATTTTCGACTGCAGGCGAAGGTGGGGACTGCAAACGAACCTGGGTCTGCAGGCAATCTTCAAGCCGTTAGGCGAACTCTATAGCATGGATCGAAGAATAGGCCGTAACTTTCAAACCGTAAGTCGGAATTGGACGAATTATATATGAAAATCGCCTATCTCGACGAGATGGAGCCAACCTAGCCAAAGGCTTTGGTTCGCTTCCTCCGTTTTGCCAAATTCCTTACGGTTTGGGAGATATCTGCGTTTTCCCCTTTTTCTGCTATTTCGGGCGAGGTTTTAGCAGTTTTGTTCTGAACTTCTCTGATAAGGATTAAAGGTAATTTTTATTGCCTACAGTAGGTTAAACCCAGTGATGAAAAAAGCTGTTAGGAAAGACATTTTGAAATGTCTCGATCATGGGATCATTTATCCTATTTCTGATAGTTCATGGGTGAGTCTGGTCTAAGTTGTTCCAAAGAAATATGGGATCATCGTGATCCAAAATGAGGCTAATGAGCTGATTCCCACTCGGATCCAAACTGGATGGCGAGTTTGCATTGACTACCGAAAACTCAACTTAGCCACTCATAAAAATCACTTCCCTCTTCCTTTCATTGACCAAATGTTAGAGCGCTTAGCAGGACACGAGTTCTATTGTTTCCTGGATGGATATTCAGGTTATAATCAAATCCCTATCGCTCCCAAAGATCAGGAGAAAATAACCTTCACTTGCTCGTATGGAACATTCGCATACCGATGTATGCCTTTTGGGCTATGTAACGCACCTGCCTTATTCCAACGTTGCATGATCAGTATTTTTTCTAACATGGTAGAGAGATTTTTAGAAATTTTCATGGACGACTTTTCTATTTTTGGTGACACATTTTCCCAATGTTTGCATCATCTTAAACTGGTCCTAGAACGGTGTAGGGAGAAAAATCTTACTCTCAATTGGGAAAAATATCACTTCATGGTCAAGCAGGGCATTGTCTTAGGACATGTAGTTTCCAACAGAGGATTCAAAGTAAACAAAGCTAAGGTAGATCTCATTTCTAACCTTCCTCCTCCCAAAACTGTCAAAGATGTCAGATCATTTCTTGGTCATGCTGGTTTTTACCGACGTTTCATCAGGGATTTTAGTAAAATTGCTAGACCCTTGACCAATCTCTTAGCTAAGGATACATCATTTGTCTTCTCTCTTGAATGCCTCAAAGCTTTTGATTTTTTGAAAAAGGAGCTGACCACAGCTCCTATCATTCATGCACTAGACTGGACCTTACCTTTCGAACTGATGTGTGATGCATCCGACTCTACAATTGGTGCTATTTTGGGACAACGGTTTGATGAAAAACCACATGTGATCTACTATGCCAGTAGGACTCTGAATGATGCCCAACAAAATTACTCTATCACAGAAAATAGTTTTTAGTTGTAGTCTTTGCCTTAGAAAAATTCAGGTCCTACATCATCGGTTCCTTAACCAAAGTTTTCACATATCATGTTGCACTAAAGTATCTTTTGACCAAAAAGGATGCTAAGGCACGGCTCATTAGATGGATTCTCCTACTTCAAGAGTTTGACATTCAAATTCTTGACAAAAAAGGAACAGAGAACCCCGTAGCAGATCACCTCTCTCAACTCCCGAATGCACCAACATCAACTGTCCCGATCAATGAACATTTTCTAGATGAACAACTCCTACAAATCCAATATGTTCTATGGTTTGCCGACATAGTGAATTACATAGTCATGAAACAGATCCCTTCTCATTGGTCTAAACAGGATAGATCATGTTTTCTCTCCCAAATAAAATACTTTTACTAGGATGATCCATATCTGTTCAAATACTGTCCAGATCAGATCTTTAGGAGGTGTGTTCCCACTAAAGAAACTAGGAGTGTTCTTTCCTTTTGTCATGAGCAAGCATGTGGGGGCCACTTTGGTCTAAGAAAAATAGCTGAAAAAATTCTTCAATGTGGGCTATATTGGCCCACTCTTTTCAAGGATTCATACGAGTTTTGTAAAACCTGTAACCGCTGTCATCTTTTAGGAAAAGTCACCAGAAGAAATATGATGCCCTTACAACCCATCTTATCTATTGAGCTCTTTGATTTGTGGGGTATCGATTTCATGGGTCCATTTCCAAATTCCTTTGGAAATGTTTACATTCTAGTTGCTGTCGAATACATGTCAAAATGGGTTAAGGCGGTAGCTTGCAAAATAAATGACAACAAGGTTATTGTCAAGTTTTTAAAGGAGAATGTTTTTGTACGTTTCGGAGTACCCCGAGCGATCATCAGTCACAACGGTACACACTTCTGTAACCGTTCTTTTGAGGCTTTGATGAGGAAATATTCAATCACACAAATTGTCAACTCCTTATCATCCTCAAACCAGTGGTCAAGTAGAGGTCATAAACAGGAAGATCAAACAAATCTTAGAAAAAATAGTTAATCATAACAGAAAATATTAGTCTGTAAAATTATGTGATGCTCTGTGGGCATATAGAATAGCTTTTAAGGTCAATTTAGGGATGTCACCGTACAGACTCGTGTTTGGAAAAGCTTGTCACGTACCAGTGGAGTTGGAACATCAAGCAATATGGGCTATAAAACAGATGAATTTTGACTCAAACTCAGCAGGTAAGAACAGATTGCTCCAAATAAATGAGTTGGAAGAAATTCAAAATGATGCATACATAAACTCAAAATTTTACGAAGAGAAAACCAAAAGTTTTCATGACAAAACAATTTTACGGTAAAATTTCTCTCCAGGACAAAAAACTCTACTCTACAATTCAAAATTACGTCTTTTTCCTAGAAAATGGAGATCAAGATGGACAGGTCCATTTATTATCAAACAAGTTTTCTCGCATGGGGCTGTCGAGATAGAAAATCCTAAAAATTGTGATATTTTTAAAATAAATGGTCAACGTCTAAAACTATTTTTAGAATTTTCTACACTTGGAGAGGAGGAGGTGTTGGTTCAAAAAAGGAAAATCGTGTTTGGGCCGGCTGGCCCAAACGCCAGAAATTTGGGCATCGATGCCAACATCGATGCCAGCATCGATGCTAACATCGATGCACTGGCTGCTGGAACAAAACCCTTTCCTTTCTTTCTCTTTTATTCCATCTCCCCAAAACTAATTCCCCTCCTCTCTCAAACCCTATTTTCACCCATTCAACCTACACGAAATCAAGAACATTTGAAGGGATTTTTCTTCACTATTTTTGGGCTTCTTCCTCATCTCCCCAAGGTATACTCTCCTCTTGATCTTGTAATAATTTTTTTTTAATGTGTACATGGATGATTTAGTTGTTGAATCATGGATAGAATTGGTTTATTATCATTGTTTGTGTTGATTCATGATAAAATATTGACCAATTTGTTAAATTTAGGGTTTAAAGTGGGGATTTTGTACAAAATCCAAAAAATTTATGCATACCAGAAATTTCTTAGGGGGTTTTGTGCAAAAACACATAATTTTCAAACATTCAATTGGGTGAGTGATTTCAAATTGAGAATATGATCTAAAAAATTATGGAGGTGTTTTGTGCAAAAATCTAAATTTTAATATGGGGTGATTTATGCAAATCCGAAAAAAAAAATCTTGGGGGTTTTGTGCAAAAATGAAAAAAATCAGACCTTCAACTTGGGTAAAGAATGTTTGATTTACAAATAAATTCTAATTGAAGTTTGAAGTTGGGGGGTTTTATGCAAAAAAAAAAACTTAAATTTGAGGTGTTCTGTGCAACAACTCAAAAATTAATTCGGATGAAAAATGATCAATTTGCTAATCATTTCGGACTGAATTTTGAGTAAGGAATTTACAGTGTTTTGTGTAAATTTTGAAAATTCGAAAATTCAAATTTTAACTTTTGTAAAAAGTGAATAATTGGAGTTTGAATTTAGTACACTTTTCACATTAAAAAATTTTGGAAAAAAATATAGATGAGTAATTGAGATGTTTTATTAAATTCAGCATTTTTTTAGCTTATTATTTTCATATCCACATGCATGTTTCACTGATCAAGTTATCAAAATTTGATATTTTTTTCTTCCAAAAAAATAGTTTTGATAACTTGAAATTAACTCATGTTGAATAATTGGTAGAAAAATTCGCAATAAAACTAAAAAAATTAGAATTTTGTTATTAAAATATCATTTTTTTTCTTTTTTTCTGTAGATGCCCCCCAAAAAAAATCCTGAGCCAGATCATCATCTTCTCAAGAATCTTCTGATACCGACATAGATAGACCCATAATTTTGGCCATAATTGTGGGTCTTAATGTTCATTTTGAGAGAGATTTTCAGATGAGTGCTTTACAGATATATCAATCCACAATTACTATGTTATCTACAGTAGGTCTTAGGAGCTTGATGACTCAACCCCTAGAGAAAGCAAACATTTCATTAGTCCATGAGTTCTATTCTGGATGGGAAATTGATCCAGATAGAGAATTTTTAGCTTTATCTGTAGTGAGGGGTATTAGGGTTATTTTTTATCTTCCCACTATCTGTGCTACCCTTGATCTTGTAGAACCACCCACTGATGTACCAGAGTACTTCCACTTAGCCTCCACATTACAGCCTGGTACACCTACAATAACATGTCTACAACCTTGTGTGGGAAAATCTTTACATCTAATTTCGGCTCAGGAAATCTCAAACCAGAATACAGATTATTTAATCTTTTCATGCACTTTGATTTGAAACCAACCACTGCATACTCTGTCATTACCCCCACGATATGCTCCTTTTTTGGATAGCCACTGGTCAGCGGTTTGATGTAGCGAAGATTATATTTGTATGGATGCGCTCATCAGTGGAGGGTGTGTTGGATTGGGTCAAGACACAGTCTGCATCAGGATCTCAGCTCATTTACCCCTATTTCATCACTAGACTCTACCATAGATTTCACGCTCCAGTATTTGCAGATGATAGGTTATAAGCAGGGAAGGGGTTACTAAATGATCAGACTGTGAGGAGGAGCATTTCACGATGAGATCAGTCCGGTTCTTCAGGTAGCGAGCCTCCTCAGCACCAGCCAGATACACATGACCCCATTCGAGAGGAGATGGATAGGATGCGGAGTCGTATGGATAGGATGCAGCGTCAAATACACGAGATACATGGTCAGATAGGCTACTCCACCGTGACCTTGACATATTTGGCGAGAGGATGGCAAAGAGAACATGGAGATACAGATGGACCTCCACCTGAGCTTCATAGTTTTATCACACCATTTCAGCCAGATGATTTCTCAGGAGAGGATGAGGCGGGACCGAGTTCAGCAGCTGCTGCTGATGATGTGGCTCTACTACTGTCCTTTTAATTTTATCTGTTGTTTGTAAATAAACAGATTTCTTATCTTACAAAGTCTAAATTTAAATAAGCTACATTTCTATTCTGAACAACAATGAGGAATCTCTCATTGACAAGGAAAAATATCAGCAACAAATTTTGCATATCTTTTCTCTCATATAATATAATGACCTTAGACACATTTTCATCCCTAACCAGACACTAGTGCAGTGAAGGGCATATTACAAGCATATTACTTCACAAAAGATTGCATTCTCTAACTGCATAATAAAAATAGCAAACTTCTTGTGATCGTAGAATTCGAATACAACTGAAAGTGAGCCAGAGTTTTCATAAGCTAGTTATAAAGAGCAAAGCACTAAATATTTCCTAGAGTACCGGAAACTAACATATCTGCAAAACTGAGTGTAACTGAAACACTAATATCAAAAATTGTGCTTCGCACTCAAAGATTTGGGAGACTTTGTGTTACACTCGATCTGAAAAATAAAAATTAGGGGTTCTCGTAGACCATAATTTTATCAATTTTACATCCATTAGTTCTTGTGTGAATCTGCACATTTGATTCAAGAGTTATATTGTTCAATAGATATATATATACATCCACGTGCCCAAATTGCACAGTACATGAAATGTCAGAATTGTAAGTGAAAAGATTATAGATTTTTCTCATGTCACATGTTTGAGAGATGACCACTGAATTTCTGTAAACATAAAATTGTATGTTTCAACATAAACCTTGCACTGAAGATGTATGCAGCTAAGTAACAGTATCCCATTGGATCAAAAACAACATTTCAAAATCCTGATGGAAGTAAAAGCAAAGATGTGATATTCCACCAAACTAGAGGGACTGAATTCTCAATATTCAACTCTAATGGTGGTGAGCATCTTAAATAGGCCTCCCGCAGCTGGTTGAAAAAGTAATATTTCAAAAACAATGTTTCAAATGCAGAAAGAAGACAAATTGTGTTTTCTGATACTAATCAAAAAAGACATAGAAAGACATAGATAAGGGGTAGGCTCAAGGAAACTTTCAGAAGCTACAGCCATATTGCACCTAAAAATAGAAAGACTGCTTAGACCTTAGAAACATACAACAAATTATTGTGAGGGACACTGATTGTGTACATTAAGGAAGAATAATGTAAATGTTTGCATATTCTGTTAGCCTGAAAACTCTGGTCAAGGGAATACAAATAAAAACTGTGGTAACGATGAACCAACTGTTGCAATGAGGAAACCCTTCAACATCCAAGAACCTAAGGATCAGTGAGATGTAGGAATTGGGGAAACACTTGAGAATACTAATGCACCAATCAATGTTTCAAAAAAAACGCGTCTTATAACTCGTTATAACTTGTTTTATTACCTAATGCAACAAAAATGTTACATAACACGAACAGAAAACGCACAAGGCACTTAACAGCCGAAAAAACTCAAAAATGTGTTTTACGAGAGTTCCTTTAATAGTTATATAACCTGAGTTTTTTTAGGCTATATTGATTACCATATTTGACCACGTGGATCACTCTTCCCCGTCCAAATCTAATAACCCCCAACTCTTTATCACTGTGAAATCCCCGATCCTAAACCCTAGCGTGCCAAAATATCTCTCAACTTCTCTTAGTGACGACGAGAACAACAGCAGTGAAAATCTTCAACTACCGAACCCTTCAATAACGAGATCTCAACGAAAACTTAGCTTCTCCATCTAAATCTCTTTCGTTCCTCATCTCTCTCTCCATTGAGATCCACTCCTCATCTCCATTAAAACGATGACCTAGCACCTTTTGGGAAATCTCACCGCTAAAAGGCTGGCCAGTTCTATACATCTCAGTGACGAAATCCCCTCCTCGGATCCTTCCCCTCCTAGGCTCTCTCCATCTCTACCTCTTGCTAAAGGCTTTCTCCAGTGACTTGGCCGGAACAGTGAGGTAACAGGCTTTTACACATTCATGTTGTTCTGTTTGAAAATTTTGATTATTCTAATTATTAAAATCATTGTGAATTGTTCGTATTTATAAAATATTTAAATAATTACTAAACAACATAACATACTAAATTACGTCTTTTTCCATAACCCTTAACAACAGGTAAGCGTTACTATAATAGCCCCAAGTAAACAGGAGAAAAAATCTTCTTGTTCCTCACCACCTCACCATGTCTGTGATTTTTCACCGCCGCACCATGTCAGTTATTTTTCACCACCTCACGACAGCGTAAAAAGAGGAGGAAAGGGGGGGAGTTAGTAGGGAAAAAATGAAAAAGAAAAAGAAGAAGAGGAAGAAGATAGTGGAAAGGAAAAGGGAGGGGGCGAAGAAGGGATCTCACCCTAAATCAAATCCAATCAAAGGTATAATTCTCCTCTTTTTTTCTTGATTTCTTAAGGAATAGATTGGGTATAAATTAGGAACTAAGATCAGTTACTGAGAGATGGAAGGAAAAAAAGAGAATAACATTTATCTAGTCACCGGCGAGGGCTTCATCGGCGACACCTCATCGACGGGGAGTCCTCACCCTCGAGAGGCCTCTCTGATGGTAGAGCATGAGGCGGGACCCACGCCCGAGTAGCTATAGGGAAAAAATAAAGGAAGGAAAAAAAGGGCGGAAGAAAAATAAAAGGAGGGGAAATGGAGTAAGGAGATAAAAGGAGAGAGAGAAGAGGAGATTTAAATTAAAATAGCCAAATTTCTTTGGGACTCCTGAAAATTTATTAGTTTGTATATAGACCAAAAGATAAAAAAGAATGAAAATATTCATGTAGACCCTGTTGTCTAGCAAATTACAACCAGACCCAGAAGATTCAAACTTAGTTAGGAATTAAGCTTGAGTATTTATTGAAAAAACCCAGAAACTTGCTCATATTATTAATAGGTCCAGAACCATTAGAATGATTTGTAGGAATTATGATAAATTGCTAAAATAAGCAAAGATCATATGTGTGCCCTACTTATGGATATTAATTGCTAATTGATGATACTTGAATTTGATTGGCTCTAAATTTTGAAATGATTATCATATAATATGTACATGTCCTTATAGGCATCAAAAATGCCTATAGGTCCCACACATAGCTCGAGACGACGAGCCATCGAAACAACAAAGCGATGAATCACTAATGATATTGCAACAAACCCGCATGCTCATCAGCCAGCTCCAAGTGGCCCGTGTACTCGTCAGCCGCCTCTAACTTAACAAAATGTATGAAGCAAATCGGTGAAGCGGACAAGTCAACGGAATGACGAAATACGCATAACGGTAAAACAAGTCCAACCCGAACAAATCGGAAAAGCCCCAAGCGGCCGAGTCGCGTCAAAATGACTCAGCCAAAGCTACGGTGGCTCGCATGACCTCGATCCACCACTGGCCAGCTGCATCGGCCTGCAAGCCACCAGAGGCGTGGCTTTGCATGACCGCGAGCCCACCAAATGGTGGCTCGCACGAGTGCCGAGCCACCGTAGGGTGGCTCGCGTCCAGAAACGCCAAAAACGCATTTTTCGATAGTTTTTCAGGATTCTTTCGTTCCAAAACTTTCCCAACTATTTTGAACCTATCCTTAAACATGGTTAAGCGGTTGTTAACTACAGATAACATCAGATCATCAACTCTTATCAGAAAACGCTACAACAAAATCCTATAAATACAAGCCTAAGCTCTTCATTTAAAAAAATCTGAGATCAGAGGGCGAGGTGCTATCAAATTGAAGAGTGGAGCATGAATTTCAGAAAGCTTAACAGATCTTAGCGAAGTTCTTCAGCATAAAGAAGGAGAGTTTAAGAGATCTGAGGCCTGTTTCACAATTCCTCCGGATCAAACTTGGTTTTGATCTCGAGAAGAATCGTAATCTCTCTTGGTCGAGATTACCACTTATGTGATTACTTCCTTTGTAAAGTAAGAGCTTTGATCATCACTCTATCAACTGGATCTGATCTGCGACGATCCACAGACTAATGCGTCCCCGACACAGGCAAAGATCTTACGCAAGCAGCGGGTGATAAACGTCTGTTGCGTGTGTTTTAAGAGAGAGTTGTAACCTTTTTATTTTATTTGTGTGAGAGAGGTCTTATAAAAAAGCTCACTCTTTTGAACTTGTTGTAAGTCGATAAACGATTATAATGAGTTCCTAAATAATGAAATTAACTTTCACCGCAAACAAACCAGCGACCACAGTGGGAGCTAACAGCCTCGTTTTCGAGACTGTCATGTCATAACCACGGATCAAGATCTCGGTTGAAGAAGAGGTCGAGTACAAGTTTGACCAGGTCAAGTTTGAGGAATACCTCTCCTCATCCTCATCAATATCTTCCTCGTCCCGCAAGTACAGGAAGATATCGGTAGCAAAGAAGGCTCGGGGTGACTCTCGCCTAAGTGTTGCTGAGGCATCCCCTCGCAACACTCCACCGTCATCTAATGAAGCCGAGATTTCAAATCACGACGACTCCTATTCAGTCCAGGAGTTGTTTAACGAAGGTGCGCCAATTCTGACAAAGAGGGCTCGTCAGAGGCAACGCCAACGTCTCGCACGTTAGCTTGTCAAGGCCTTAGAGCTAGTTGACGGGATCTGTTATCACGCGGATCTAAAGTTTAGGGAGCGCCAAGCACCTTAACAGCAAGCAAATAGCCCCTCCTCCAAGCCATCGGCCAACAAATGGGTCTGTATCAAAAGGACTCGTTCAACTCTCGAGGAGTGCATCCAAAAACACCGTGCGCGTGCCTTAGCACGAAAGGCGCAAGACACGAATGAGGATAAGGTGGCCAAGAAACCACCAAAACAATGTCAAGAATGAAGGCCAAAATCCAAAACAGCGATTCAGACAAGTACCAGGACACCCAAAAATCACGAGCCAGCCTTGGCCGAGCCACCTCGAGCTGGTCTATGCCATGGTCGAGCCAGCTCAGCCTGGTCGACACTCGCTTCACCTCCCGTGACCATTTTTGAGTCTCCGACAGCCCCAGTTCTTGTTTCGAATGCTCCCGTACCTTCGGTGAAGTCCCACGATAGTGTTGACTTGTCAAAATTCAAGATTATAATGGCGGATCGCCCTGGTCCTTCATTTGAGGATTGAGGCAAAGCTCAGGTTAAACAACGCTTGGGTACGACGAATAAACCCTGAGCGACTCTTCAAACTGGGGGTCGTACGTGTCCTCCTAACAAGTTGAATCCATCCCATATCGGGAAAATACCTGTAACCACCCGTTTAGGGTAGCACGTCAAGATTTAGGAGCCCGTTGAGATTCCACACTCGTAAGGGGGTGGATCTAAACGTGTGACTCCTAAGAACGCCAACAAGGTGTTATATACCCAGAAGGAGATGTGTTCGTTACATGATAATGTCATACCTGGGGAATCAAATCAACAGCTGATAGGTTACTCCAACCATAACACCGATGAGTTGTATTATCAGGCTGAGGGTACAAAGAAATCTCGAAAGAGAAGTATCCCAGAATCATACTCTCACTGTCCTTATGAGAGGTTAATCAAGACAGTATTATTAGAATGTAGTTGCCCCAAGACCGCTCCACAGAGGGTCTCGGTATTCGAGAGAATCTCTACCGAAGTGTCCAAATCTAAATCAAGACGCTTCTACAAGAACAAATCTGTCAGCCATGATGACGAACTTCCAGAAGTTACCATCAATGTGGTCGATAAAGAAAAATCGATAAGGCGTTACAGCCCTGATTCTTTTTCAAAGGCATCTCAGCGCATCACTTGGTTACGGTCAGGAACTAGACGACCTAGACCGGATAAAGGACACTCTTCAGAGGATGAAACGTTTGATATCAACTCTGTGATCGCTTTCGATAATACAGTGTCCATTACAGGATAATACCGTGAGGTATTCATGATCAACACTGAACAAATGGCCAAAATCCTCGAAGACACTCTGGCCAAACAAAAAGAGAATTTCAAATTCGAAATGAAAATAATTATTCAATGGATAAAGGAACCGCATGATCAACAGATTCAAGCCTTATCAAATCAGATTGGTGAATCTAGTCGTCGCAACGCTACTAATCAAGTAGATAGTGATTTAGACATTGAAGAAAATATCAAAGCTGATACCCCTCTTATTGACCAAAATACTGGGGGTGGTCCCACCGAGGATGACAATGTTGGGGTGGTCTAGTTATTCCTGTCCAAAATCGCCAAAAGAAGAATACGGGTGAGGACGAGAAAATAAAAGACCTAGAGAGCAAGATCAACGAATTGATGTCCGCTCAAGAGGTAAAAAAATCGGTATCCTTTGTCCCTACCCAAAGGAGTGGGAGTCAATCCTATATCCGACAAAGTTCAATCTAATTAACTTCACGCTGTTCGACAGAAAGGGTTCATCCACTCAACACCTAATTTACTTTAAGTCCCACCTGGGTGTGATCTCTAGCAATAAATCATTGATGGTCTGGTCATTCGTTAGCAACCTTTATGAAGCTACCTTCGATTGGTACCGTCATCTCAAGCAAGGAAGTATCAACAGCTGGAATGACATGGAGAGCTCGTTTCTTAACAACTTCTTCGACGATGACACCGAAGTGTTGATCGGAGAACTTTTGGATGAAAAGCAAAAGGACGGGGAGTCAGTTGACAACTTTGTTAAACGCTTCTGTAATAAGGGGATAAATTGCCGAGATCCGGTCACGGAAGAATTCATGCTCCAAACCTACCATAACAACCTTTCCATTAACGTCCTGGAAGCCATAGGGGTCGTGTCATCCATGATATGAAAAGAATTAAAACTACACGGGGAATAGACCGAACGCTTTCTCAAAAGAAAAAAAACTTGAAAGAGGCCAACCGACGCTTAAACCCCGAACTCGAATTTTTCTTCTCATGGTAAGAGAAAGGCACTTGCAGCAGCTGTTGATGCTAATCAGACGTCACAACAGCAATCTCAGAAGCAGCGAAGGACCTCAGATCTGAGACTCTAAAAAGAGTACTCCTTCAAGGATGAAGAGGTTCCAGCTATCTTCAACTACCTCCTTGAAAATAACAAAATCAAGCTGTCACCTATTATAAATTAGGAGGAAGCTAATAATATTTCGGATCCAAAGTATTGTGCGTATCACAGGAGGATCCTTCATCCCACGAAGACTTGTTTCACTCGCAAGAACAGTATTCAAGCCTTGGTCGATGCCGACATCATAATGTTGAAATTAGATAAATGAGAACGGTACACTCCGAAGAGTATACGAGTATAAACTGCTTCTCATCACTCTGAAGAGTATAAACTGCTTCTTCATGCACTTCGAAGAGTATAAACTACTTCTTCATATACTCCGAAAAGTATATGAGTATAAACCGCTTCTTCCTATCCTCCGAGAGGTACATGAGGTTAAATTGCTCCCTGATACTCCAACGGGTATACGAGTATAAACTGTTTCCCTAACCTCCGACAGGTATACGAGGTTAAGTTGCTTCCCTTATTTTCAACAACGGGAAGTTCTTGGAGAATATTATTCTTAATATTCTTAAGAATAACCTGACAATGTGGACGAATACAATTGGATTCAGGTTCGCCAAAGATCTGGGGGTGGGATACCTTAGTGCATTCCCATGGGAAGTTCCTAGAGAATGCTATACGTAGTATTCTTAAGGATAACCCAAAACCGATCATTCAAGGTAAAAACCGATCATCGGAATAATAAATTCTTAATCATGATAAAGAATGATTAAGAACCTCACACTCTGGCTATTTAATCATTTCCAAGATTATTAAAACTCTCCCACTATGACTTCTCAAGCACTCTTTCGTCGAGATGAGATTTAATGACTTCATCTTCATCCGGTTAATCTTCCCACACGAAACCTTCACGGTCTAATTGTGGAGTGCTTAAGCTCCCACTGATCAAATTAATTAACGGTGGATCCACTAAAAATTATTTTTGGTTTGATCCACTCAAACTCCCACTGTGTCTGTACACTAAACACATCTATTGTTAGAGTCCAGACAAAGTATTGAAAGTTTTAAACCCCCTTGTATTAAAGTTATTGTAACTTGATACCAAAAACTCTCACTATATTGACACAGTGATTTGTGCAAATCGACACTCTACTGTTATTTGTACCACCTCACTCCCATCTTGGTCAAACCTTCATATAGTTAGGACCAAAGCCAAAATCTCCTCTCGATTCCTTTCATGAACGAGATGTTCTCTTTTAAATCGAGCGATCAAACATTCCTACAGTTAGGGTTGTCTCAAACCTCCTACTTGGTCAAACCTTCCTACAGTTAGGACCAAAACTAGAGTTCTCTCTCAATAAATGAGAAATCCACCTTCATATTGGGTAATCAAACCTTCCGATAATTAGGGTTATCCGAATCTTTTTTGATTCTTGAAGTGGAGATCCCACTTTGAATTTCTTTTGTACTTGGAGATAGAATATAAATTTTTTTCTCTCTAACATCGGGTTCGTCTTTGCCCCAAGAGAAGACACTTCTTTCCAACATCAAAATTTGTGCCTTACATGCTCGGAAAATTTTATCCCGAATCCTAAGTAGGGATAAGTCAGCGCCTAACATGTATTGTCGGTTAGTCTTTTACCGTGAAAATGACAAAAAGCTCACATATTTGACATTATGGTAGGTTGTTATTAATAACACCAAAATCCGTACCTTACACGTGTGGGAAATTTTATCTCGAATTCTAAAAAGGGATAAGTCAACACCTAACACGCGTTGCCGGTTTAGTCTTTTACCGAGTGAAGAAGACATCAGAATCCAAGTCTGGGGAATGTTATCCTGAATCCTAAGAAGGGATAAGTCAGCACCTAACACGCGTTGCCAATTAGTTTTTTTACCATGAAAAAGATAAAAACCCACATATTTGACATTGTGGCACGTTGTTATTAATAACACCAAACTATGTGCCTTACACGCGTGGGGAATTTTATCCCGAATCCTAAGAAGGGATAAGTCAACGCCTAATACGCATTGTCGGTTTAGTCTTTCACCGAGTGAAGAAGATACCAGAATCCAAGTCTGGGGAATTTTATCTCAAAGCCTAAGTAAGGATAAGTCAGCGCCTAACACGCGTTGCCGGTTAGTCTTTAATCGTAAAAAGGACAAAAACTCACATATTCGATATTATGGCAGGTTGTTATTAATAACACTAAAATTTATGCCTTACACGCGCGGGAAATTTTATCCCAAATCCTAAGAAAGGATAAGTTAATGCCTAACACGTGTTGCCGGTTTAGTCTTTCACCAAGTGAATAAGACATCAGAATCCAAGTCTGGGGACTTTTATCCTGAATCCTACGAAGGGATAAGTTAACGCCTAATACGTGTTGTCGGTTTAGTTTTCCACCAAGTGAAGAAGACACCAGAATCCAAGTTTGGGGACTTTTATCCTGAATCCTAAGAAGTAATAAGTCAGCGCCTAACACACGTTGTCAGGTAGTTTATTCCCGTAAGAAAGACCAAGTTTGCGTATTCAATCTCATAGTACTAAAAGAGTTAACTCTTTTAGCATAACGTTACATACAGAATAGACTTAAACAATCTGCATGCTAGTCCGACTCAAACGGTAGTCGGTAAAGTCTCATCAAACCCTTTGATGGTTGAAGGTTTACCAAAAATCCTATAAAGGCAAGAGTTATTGACGTGCCAGCTTCATTAGTTGGTCTCGTGACTTGAGCATCCAACAACTTCAGGATAAGATCCATACCTGCAGATGAAACAACTATAATAGTTGGTCCTGCAGCCCGACATTTGGGACCGCCACGCTCCAATGCCTAGCTTAAACTGTGTAGACTCCAGCAAACGTACGAGTATAAACTGTGTTAGCGCCGGATAACGCGTTATAATAAAGGTCAACGCTGGACAACGCATTACAGTAAAGGTCGGTACCAATCAACGCATCGATAGTTTCGTTAAACTATGGCTAAGGAAAAATTCTAGGTTAAAGGATGATTCCAGAGTTCAATCACATTCAGATACCAACTCCCGATGAAGACAATCAGTTCAACGTTAACTCAATGGCAAGAGCTAAGTTCAGAAATTTACACACCAACTCCAGTTCAAGATTTCGACAATGATCAGACGATAAACACACCACCGAAAGAACTTCATCCATTCGACAAAACACTGAGTAGACTGAAGAAATCAAGAATTGAAGCCATTCACAGGTCCTTCTACGCAATCTCCTCGCCAAAATACTGAAGAGGTTGAAGATGGGGCCTATCTTATCCAAAGCATTCCAGACTCCTCTATAAAAGAATAAGTCTGAAATACTTTGGAGGGGGTATCTGTAGGCATATAAAAATACTTTAGGTCTCGAACATAGCTCGAGACGACGAGCCATCGAAACAACAAAGCGGCGAATCACTAATGACATTACAACAAATCTGCACGCTCATCAACCAGCTCTAAGTGGCCCGCGCACTCGTCAGCCATCTCCAAGTTAACAAAATGCATGAAGCAAATCGGTGAAGTGGACAAGTCAACGGAACGATGAAATACGCATGACGGCAAAACAAGTCCAACCCGAATGAACCGAAAAAGCCCCAGGCGACCGAGTCGCGTCAAAATGACCCGGCCAAAGTCAGTGGC